>NW_027528345.1:8928505-8986044 GCF_008692635.1 Crocuta crocuta
CTACATAGACTATGGAGCTTAACAATAGTTGTGATGAATTAAAAAATGATATAATTGAGATGCAAAATAAAATGGAGGCATCCAATGCATGGATTGAAGAGGCAGAAAGGAGAATAAGTGATTTAGAAGACACAATTATAGAAAAAGAGGAATACAGGTGGGCTGATGCATAGGGGCACATGTACCCAATGTTCATAGCAGCACTCTCAACAATAGCCAAGACATGGGAAGAGCCTAAGTGTCCATCAATGGTCGAATGGATTAAGAAGATGTGGTTTACATGAGAGACTCTTGAATGCTGACAAAAACTGAGGACTGATGGATGTGGGGGGGAGGGGGGANGACAGAAAACTATGTATAAAGAATAAAGGAAGGTATGACAAAAATGACTCATGAAATAGAGAATAGTAATTTTGAGAGAAGTGATGAGAAAGAACTAAATAATAGTTCAGGAATTGGAAAATACAGTACTGGAATGAAAATTTCACTGGAAGGCTCAACATTCTATTTGAGCTGACAGCAGTAAGAATCAGATAACCTAAAGAAAGATCAATAGAGATTAACCAAACGTAAGAACATAAAGAAAATTAGATGAAGAAAAATGATCAGAGCCTCAGAGACCTGTGGTCACTATCAAGTGTTCCAATGCTTGAATAATGGGAGCCCCATAAAGAGGAACAAAAGAGGGGCAGAAAGAATATTTGAAAAATTAGAGGCACTTGGGTGGCTCAGTTGGTTAGGCATCTGACTTGATCTCAGCTCAGGTTCATGAGTTCGAGTCCTATATTAGGCTCCTAACTGGGAGTGCAGAGCCTGCTTGGGATTCTCTCATTCTTTCTTTCTCTTTCTCTCTCTCTCTCTCTCTCTCTCTCTCTCCCCCGCCCCATGCACTCTGTCTCTTTAAAAAAAAAAAAAAAGAATATTTGAAAAAATAATGACCAAAAATGTCCCAGATTTGATGATAAACAACTGACACGTCCAAAAATTTCAAGAAACTTCATCCAGAGTAAAAACTAAAGATCTACATGTAGAAGTACCATAGATAAACTGCTAAAAGTCAAGGCAAAGAGAAAATCTTGAAATAAGCAACTAAAATGACTTACCATATACAGAAGAACCATAATAATACTAACAACAAATTTTTGCAACAGAGACAATGGAGGATAGCAGATAGTGGGACAAAATATTAAAAGCACTTAAAAAAATATTTGTTCAACCAAGAATTCTCTATCTATCTACGGAAAATAGTTTGGAGCTTCCTCAAAAACAGAAAAATAGAATTACTATATGATCTAGTAATTCCACACTGGGTATTTACCCCCCCAAAAATGAAAATATTAATTTAAAAAGATATATACATCTTTCCTTATTACTTATTGCAGCATTATTTATAATAGCCAAGACATGGAAGCAACCCAAGTGTCCATCCATAGATGAATGCATAAAGATGTGATATATATAGAAGATGTGATATATATATATAATAAATATATATATTTATCTTCTATCTATCTATCTACTTATCTATCTATCTTCTATCTATCTAGTATTACTAGATAATACTAGATAAAGTGAAATAAACCAGTCAGAGAAGGACAAATGCCGTATGACTTCACTCATTTGTTGAAATGAAACAAATGAACAAAGGGAAAAAAAAAACAAAAAACAGAAAACCAGCCATTAGAGTTGCAACTGATGGTTGCCAGAGGGGAGGTGAGTAGGGAAATGGATGAAGTAGGTGAAGGGTATTAAAAGTACACCTGTGATGAGCACTGAGTAATGTAGAAAACTGTGGAACAACTGAAATTAATATAACACTGTATGTTAATTATACTGAAATTCAGCAGCATATTAAAAAGAGTATACATCATGATCAAGCGGGATTCATTTCTAGAATACAAGGATGCTTCAACATACAAAAATTAATCAATGTAATATACCGCATTAATAGATAAAGAAAAAAAAACCCATGATCATTTCAACTGATACATAAAAAGCATTTGACAAAATTCACACCCTTTTATGATTAAAGCAATTAACAAAGTAGAAATAGAAAGAAACTATCTCAAATAATGAAAGCCATATATGCAAAATCCACAGGAAATATCATACTCAATGCAGCTCTTTCTGCCCACAAGTCCTGTCCCTGTGCTTTAATAAAACCACCTTTTTGCACCAAAGATGCCTCAAGTATTCTTTCTTGGCCATTGGCTCCAAACCCCAACACTCCACGCCACATCACTACCACATAGATAAATCTCAAAAACATATGCTAAGTGAAATAAGCCAAACATAAAAGACCACATATTGTATAGTTCCATTTATTATTTTTTTTATGTTTTATTTATTTCTAGGAGAGAGAGAGAGAGAGACAGCGTGAGCAGGGGAGGGTCAGAGAGAGAGGGAGTCACAGACTGAAACAGGCTCCAGGCTCCGAGCTGGCAGTCAGCACAGAGCCCGACGCGGGGCTCGAACCCACGGACCGCAAGATCATGACCTAAGTGAAAGTCGGACGCTTAACCGACTAAGCCACCCAGGCGACCCTGTATAGTCCCATTTAAATGAAATGTCTAGAAAAGGCAAATCTGGATCTGGGGGTGCCCGGGTCTGTGGATGCAGATAAGTACAACGGATGTTTGAACATTATAAAAATGTTCTAAACTTGGGCTGTGATGATAACTGCACAACTTTGTAAATGTACTAAAAAATCACAGAATTTATGCTTAAAATGAGTGAATTTTACGGTATGTAAATCATACCTCAATAAAGCTGTTAAGAAAAGATAAATGAGAGAAGTATGAAAGAGACTTGCCTTATGACACTTCAGAATAACCAATATAAAATTTTAACAGAAAAAGACAAATAGATAATTGACTCAGAAAAGAAATCTCAGATATAAATCATAGAATTTAATTATGATTCATATTATTTCTACTTGGTAGGAAAAAAAGTAATGTTGGATAAATACTGTCGTCTCTTTAAAACAATAAAATGATACATTTAGACATCCATATTACATCAAAATATAAATTCCAAATGATTAAATAATTCAATATAAAATAATGCAAACTGGGGCACCTGGGTGGCTCAGTCGGTTAAGTGTCCGACTTCAGCTCAGGTCATGATCTCACGGTTTGTGGGTTTGAGCCCCGCGTCGGGCTCTGTGCTGACAGCTAGCTCAGAGCCTGGAGCCTGCTTCAGATTCTGTGTCTCCCTCTCTCTCTGACCCTCCCCTGCTCATGCTGCCTCTCTCTCTCTCTCAGAAATAAACAAAACATTTTTTTAAAAAAGTTTAAAAAAAATAAAATAATGCAAACTAAGGGGAAAAAAGAGATAATATGTACAACTGAGTAATTATAGCACTTGTCCAATCAAAACAGGACATCTACATGATAACCGGAAAAGGCAGATATACTTCACTATGTAAATATTTAAACTTTTATATGATAAAATAAAAACAAAATAAATAGAAAAGTAACCAATCTGGATGAGTATTTCTAACAGAGTTTGCAAACTACTGTTAATATTGCTAATGGACAAAATATTGCTAGCGGGCAGAAAAACAACACAGAAGAGAAATAGACAAAAGATATGAATGACTAACTAATTTGCAAGAGAGCAAATCCAAATTATTAATAAACACTTGAAAAGAGAGTAACAGTCACTGGTGGTAAGGTAAATGCAGAATAAGCTAAACAGAGAAAACATTCGTACCCATCAGGCCAAAAGTTTTAAACGATCTGTAACACGTATATCTAGAGAGTATACAGGGGAAAATTACACTTATTCATTACTTAGGATATGTGTACTTTCCAGAAAGCAAATTAACAAAATATATTCAAATTAAAATTATATCCACTTTGATATTAGAATCCTGTTCCTGAGAATCCCCTCCATATAAATAAAAGCATCCAAAATGAAAGATTTATATACAAGTTTGTTTACTGAAACATTCATTGTGTCAATATCTGGAAGCAAAGGTAATGTCTGAATATAAGACAGTTGTATATACTATGGCACATGCTTATCATGGAATATTAGGTTGTAATTTGAAAGAATAAATTAGAACTAAACCATTTGACCTAGATTAATATGTCCCTGGTATTGCTGAGTGAGGGAGAAACAAGATAAAATCTGATATTTAAAAGGAGTTTTTAATAGAACAGCAATGAATATGTAAAATGTATATGTATATCTGTCCAGATATGTATGAGCACGTATACATGATTCTATGAGTATGAGAAAGCTATGAAAGAAAATGCATTCAGTTACTGGGTTTCTGGAGAGGGAGGTGATATGGTTGAAGGGAGAAGAGAAACTGGAAAAAGGAGGGGTAGGTAAAGAAAAAAAGAAAAAAAAAGAAGACTGGACCACCATGAAGCACCATACATAAAATAATCTCATTCACATAGTCTCATAAAATTACATATGTCTTTATGTGTAAAAATATTTTGAAATTACTTTTAAAATATCAAGTTCATACTCCTTGGTTGAACATACTTAAAATCATTTCCCACAAATGATCTCCAGAGTTTTGAAATAGAAATTAACAAACTGTTTTAAATGCAAATCTCCTAGTATCTTTTCTGAATCTTTATTTCACCCCAAGTCATGTTAATTTTGGATCCTGGAAACTAACAGAGTAACAAGAAGGCAAGTCATGAAAAGAATCATGTATTTTTCCATTGAGGAAGGATGAGCTTGACTGAGGAAAGTGCAATGGGGGGAACTTTTTTTATTTTAAGTTTTTATTATTTTTAAGTAGTATCTACACTCAACATGGGGCTCAAACTCACAGCCCAGAGATCAAGCATCACATGCTCCATTGACTGAGCCAGCCAGGAGCCCATGTGGGGGTATTTCTGAGTGGCTTGGAGGTTTGGTACTCTGAAACCTCAATTCCTACCAGGTGTCACTGTTGAACCCTTGATCAATTCCCTAATTATACAGATGCAGCCCAATATAATAGTTAATTCTAATAGGGTTGTACTTTAGCATGCCAGAGAATGAACTTCTGAGTTTGGCTTTAGAACATCTCTAAACCATAAGTAAGGGCAGAATTTACAGATTTGAATTTGGCTTGCTTGAAATTATCCTTCAGTATTAATATTCTTATCTCCACATACTAGATGACTAGAGATTCTAGATGACTGCAGCAGCTTCTTATTCATTATAATTTTATTATCAATGGACACATGATTTCAGGTGATCAAGGTGGTAAGTACATTTGCCATCGAATACTCTGGTGAGAATATAAGAGAATTATAAGAATATAAATAGAAGGTTTGCTGTCTTTTGCACCTCTGTCTGTATCACTTTTAAATGCTTATTTATTTTGGGGAGAGAGACAGTGTGAGCAGAGGAGAGGCTGATAGAGGGAGACAGAGGATATGAAGTAGGCTCTGTGCTGACAACAGACAGACTGATGAGGGGCTCAAAGACACAAACTGTGAGATCATGACCTGAGCCAAAGTTGGATGCTTAACTGACTACACAACCTAGCCATCACTCCTTGTATATTAATTTTAAAAACTCACACATTTTACTAGTGGTCAAGTGAAGAACAAACTTCACTTTTTAGTGCCAATTTGAATACCAGTTTGGATTCTTTGGTTCCAACCAACATAATTTGAATTTGGTTCACACTAGTTTAGAAAAGGATGTTTTTGAAAGAATACCAGATTAAAAGAGTATTCATGAAAATGGACTCTGGATTCAGAGTGACTGGTATGAAATTCCAGCTTCATTTGTAAAACAGGTATAATAGTACTTAAGTGATATTAAATTGCTGATATAATTTAAGAGGATTATATGTGTCAAATACTTAATTTATGGTGAGTGTCTTTATTAAAAGTCTGAAGTCTGCTATTGTTATTTTGCTTGTTGAAAAACTTCCTGTGAGGGAACCCAATAAATAAGGTATCACAGGAGATTCTTGGAAGCAAGGGGGCCTGGACAGTATCTTCTTAGGAAACAGGGGTAGAATGACTGGACTTTTGTGGGTCACATGATATCCTAGTGGTAAGGGGAGACAGGGGCCACCATGGAGAGTCCCAGGGAGCTGCATAAAATGAGGAAGGGTTAATATCCCTAAACAAGAGTACAGTGCAGTTGCTGGAGGAAGGGTAAAAGGATGTTGGGCAGGGAAAAATAACAGATGTAATTCACTAAATAAATATATAGATATATAAACAATACCTTGGAAAATTATCTGACCCATTTTTCTTCTCTAAATAGGGCTGACCATGAATCATCCTAATAATAGAGCTTGCTGCATTCTTCTTATTTTTTTCTTAAATAGTTTGTTGCCAAGTTGGTTTCCACATAACACCCAGTGCTCATCCCCACAAGTGCCCTCCTCCGTACTCATCACCCCCCTTTCCCTCTCCCCCACCCCCGTCAGCCCTCACTTTGTTCTCAGCATTGAAGAGTCTCTCATGGTTTGCCTCTCTCCCTCTCTCCAACTATTTTTCCCCTTCTTCTCCCCCGTGGTCCTCCGTTAAGTTCCTCCTAATCCTCCTATAAGTGCAAACATATGGTATCCGTCCTCTGCCTGATTTATTTCACTCAGCATAACACCCTCAAGGTCCATCCATGTTGCTACACATGGCCAGATTTCATTGTTTCTCATTGCCATGTAGTATTCCATTGTATAGTGAACTACATCTTCATGATCCAATCGTCCGTTGATGGACACTTAGGCTCTTCCCATGTCTTGGCTATTGTTGAGAGTGCTGCTATGAACATTGAGGTCCATGTGCTCCTATGCACCAGCACTCCTATATCCCTTGGGTAAATTCCCAGCAGTGCTATTGCTGGGTCATAGGGGAGTTCTATTGTTCATTTTTTGAGGAACCTCCACACTGCTTTTCAGAGGGGCTGCACCAGTTTATATTCCCACCAACAGTGTAGAAGGGTGCCCGTTTCTCCACATCCTCGCCAGCATCTAGAGTCCTCTGATTTGTTCACTTTAGCCACTCTGACTGGAGGGAGGTAGTATCTCAGTGTGGTTTTGATTTCTATTTCCCTGATGAGGAGGATGCTGAGCATCGTTTCATGTGTCTGTTGACCATCTGGATGTCCTCTTTGGCGAAGTGTCTGTTCATGTCTTCTGCCCGTTTCTTCAGTGGATTATTTGTTTTTCGGGTGTGGAGTTTGGTGAGTTCCTTATAGATTTTGGATACTAGCCCTTTATCTGATAGGTCATTTGCAACTATCTTTTCCCATTCCATCAGTTGCCTATTAGTTTTATTGGTTGTTTCCTTTGCCATACAGAGAGCTTGCTGCATTCTTCTTAAGCATGTCTTAAGATGCTGACACATACATATCTTTCAACAGCTGGCATGATGGTCAATCAAGAAATAATCCCTTGTTTCTAAAAACATTTCTTACAAGCTGCATTCAGACCAGTGTTCTATCAGAGAAGGAAATCATCCTTATTCTGTAATTTCATATAGTGAAGTTTTTAAGAACATGTCTAAAAAAGATGTTGCTAAGAATACTAGAACAAGAGAGGGGAGGGGAGGGAGACGGGGAGGGAAGGGGAGGGGTCATGAGGAGGGGAGGAAAAGAAAGGGAGAAACCTTAATTTTCAGTTATAAGATATCTTGTGGCAAAATGGTTTAGCTTCTCTATGGTCCTGTTTCTCTGGTCCACTATGTAAAAGAATTAATATATCTCCTTAACATTCTTCTCATAGTTGTCTTCATTTCCTTGTTCTGCAGGCTGTAGACTAGGGGGTTCAGCATGGGAGTGACCACACTGTATTGCAAGGAGAACATCATTTCCAGATGGGAGCCTGAAGTTGGCAAGAGGTAGCTGAGGAAACCTGAGCCATAGAACAAGATCACAGTAGTGAGGTGAGAAGAGCAAGTAGAAAAGGCCTTGCTTCTGCCTGAGGTACAGCTGATGCTCAGGACGGTGGAGACAATGCGGGCATAGGAAAAAACAATCATAATGAAGGTTCCAAAGAAATGCAAGACAGAGGAGCACAGCAGGAGTGTGAAGTTGGTGGAGGTATCAGAGCAAGACAGAGGGAAGAGGGAAGACAGCTCACAGCTGAAGTGCGGAAGAGTCTGGTCCTCACAATACTCTAAATTGACAGCTAAGAGGATATTGATGAGAGCATCAACAAAGGCCAGGCCCCAGGAACCCCACACCATCCCAACACAGAGTTGGTTGCTCATCAACTGGCCATAGAGCAGAGGGGAGCTGATGGCTATATAGCGGTCATAGGCCATCACAGCCAGGAGACAGGCCTCCGTGCCCCCAGTGGCAAACACAAAGAAGGCCTGAGCCAGGCAGCTCTCTACAAAGATGGTTTTGCTTTCAGAAAGTAGATTCTCCAGCATCTTGGGGACTGTGACAGTTGAGTGGCAGAGGTCCAGGAAGGACAGTTGTCTCAAAAAGAAGTACATGGGCATGTGGAAGTGATAGTCAGCCCTAAACACCAGCAGCATCACCAGGTTCCCCATCAGGGTCAAAAGGTAACTCACCAGAAACAACATGAAGAGCAGAGTCTGACTCTAACAGTCAGCAGCTAACATAAAAAGGATGAACTTACTGACAATGCTGTGTTTTCTCATTGTGAGAAAATATTTACACTGGGAATCCAAGAAAGACATCAGAACTCCTTTTTGCCTCCAAATTACCCCCAATGCCTTAGCCCTCCTGTTCATGTACATTATTTCACAAATGTACTGGAAACTATGTTAAATATTTCTAAGCTGATTTCCTAATCATGACAATAAATTTGATATTCTTAGATGGCAGTCCACCATCCCTCTGTAAGTTCCTTATGTAATTTTGTAGGCCCTCATCATATGCCCCTAGATAGTCCCTTCTTTTATTTTTAAGATAGGTATTAAAACAAGGAACATTTTGTATATTCAGTGGGAATAGAGAAACTTTGTTGATGCAGCAGAGTAAAAGGTTAATAACAGAAGTAAAATCCTTGAGAAAGGGACAATAAATGATCCAGAACACAAGTAGTTTATTCCATAGACAGGAGAAGGGGGGCTTTATCTGTTCTAAATAAGAGGTAAGGTAAAGAGAGTGGGGAGTAAGGCAGTTGGCTTGGTAGACTGTATGGCTAAAATATGAAAGACTTTCCAACTGACTGCAAATTTTTTGATGAAATGTGAGATGAAATTTTGAATACTGTCTACCTACCCACCTACCTACCTACCTACTTATCAGCTATCTTATCTCATCTATTTGTGTGTGTACGTGGTGTGTGTTTTTAGTGCTGAGGGATTTTGATGATCTAAGAACACAAAACTCAGGTACATCAAGTGGAAGACTTATTAAGGGAATGCAGTAAGATTAACAGGTGATATATTTGCCTATTTGAGATTTGAAGACGAATATGAACAAGTATGTGATTATCTCAGTAGTATTTAGCTGCTTAAGCACACGTATAGAGCAGAAAGAGATTTGGTATTAAATGGGTTTGGTTTTTTCCAGGAATAGGCAGTGACAAAGAAAAAAAAGGTAAGGAAGTAAAGCATGTTTGCAAAGTGAAATCAATCAGAGAAACAAGGCTGTATAAGGAATTAAATGGCGAACATGCAAAAGATTATGGATAGGGAGGTCACGTATCTCATGCACAGCTTAAACCACACTCTGCTCCTGTCAATGTCTCAGCCAGCTTTGGAAGTCCACATGCTGACCAACCTACATTTTTACATTCTAAAACTTGTCCGTGTTTCAGCAACATGCAGAAGAATGGAACTAGATCATTTTCTCACACCATACACAAAAATATACTCAAAATGGATCAAGGACCTGAATGTGAGACAGGAAACCATCAAAACCTTAGAGGAGAAAGCAGGAAACAACCCTCCTTGACCTCCACCGCATCAACTTCTTACTTGACACATCCCCAAAAGCAAAAGAATCAAGAACTACTGGGNCTTGTCCGTGTTCTTCTGCTTTGTTCTGACACACAAGACTTGTAATCTCAGACTCAGGATAACTACTCAAATGCTGTCCAAGTCTATCCCATCCTGGCCTTCTCCTTCTAACTCAAGACAACTGGTCAAGGACTGAGATCTCTTCCCTTGAGTGTTAACCAAGCACTGGATGACTATATTCAATTACCCATCTAAATAACCAGCAGCACCAGGTGATGGCAACTATATATACTTTGTGAGTTCCCCTGACAAAATATTCATATCCAGGAAAATTATTTTGTCCAGGTAGTATTGAGAATCTTGTATGAAGGCAGATTTGGCTTAACCAACGGAACCACCCAGGTACCCCATATTAGAGCAGATTTGGGAAGAATTCTATTGAAAATTAATATTTGTAGTGACATATATACTGGCAATAAGAAATTATGAATTATGTATACTCTTTTTCCAACATATGCATATTTATTTCCAGTTGTTTGAGGAATGAGTTATGAAAATAATGACCGAAATTTTCATACTTCACTCACTAGATCTAATCACAGTTGGGTTCCTGCTGCCCAGATCACCACATTATCTCCACTCATTATATCCAGAGGATATGGACAAAACAGCTGGTAGAGAACTGAAGCATAAAATCCTTTGTTAGGCAAAAGGCTCATGATACCCAGGGTATGGAAGAGCAGGAGGTGCTATGCCTCTGTGACATGATTTTAGGGCAGTACAAAGAGAAGCTCCTTTCCTTTCTCCCACCTCCAAATAATTGTCTTATTAACTGTAAAGGTTTCTATGAATTATGTGATGAAGTTTATCCTTGAAACAAAGTGAAAATAGGATAAGCTTCCATGTGTATTTGCACACATAAAATACAATGACAAGAAGAAAAGTTGCCATCAGGGGCTTGACTTCCACAGAAGTGAAGCATTAGATTTCTTTTGAAATCTGGTCTGAGCCACCCAGGAACCCCTTCTTCTGTTGTTTCTAAATATAAAATGTCAACAACTTTGGAAAACATGATATAGTAGTTTTATTGCCAGATATTAACATCATTAGAGGGAGAGAGTTAATTGGATCCCATTCAAGGGAAAAACAGCTAAGGGCTGGTCAATGCAGAACGAAATATGAAATAACTTTATTTTATAATGTTGATCAGACAGTATTAGCTGAGAACATTAATAAGTATATTAATGAGAAGGAAGCAGGAGAAAGTGGTCTAGCATTTTAATGATTTTAAAAGACAAGCTTGATCACAAAGGAGCTTAAAGCCCTGGTTTTATGAAGAGGCATCTAGTATGAGGGGAAGAAAACACTAACACCAGAGTTAAGCGGGTATTGGAGATAAGCATCTCCTAGCTCATTTTTGCCCAGATTGTGCCACAATCCTGCCCCACATGTCACAGGGGTAGTCCATCTGAAGATTATTGTAATGCAGATAAAGGATTTCTCTGAAGCTCATAAGACTGGTTGATGAGAAGACAGTTTAAAGCATGAAGAGTGGAAAATATGCTCCTAATGTCCTACCATATCCCCTCTGTGATGCTTTCAGATGGTGGACTCAGCTTCTCCAACATAAAATAAGGGCTTTATGCCTAAGGTTCAGTAAGTGTAGCACAACGTTGCCAACATCCTGCAATTTAGACAGACGTGTGTGGTGTAACCTGATTATGTCACTTATTAGCTGTTTAGTTTTAGTGATAGTTTGGTCTTTTAAATTATAATTGCTCCACGCATAAACTGAGTACATTTGGGGGAAATAATACATGTCTTATATTTGATTAAATTGGCTTATACATGAAGAGCAGGAAACAGGACTTCTGATCTACTGTAAAGGTTAATGAATCCCTGGAAGAAGAAGACTATTTCAGAGTAACAGACTGAAGCACGTTAGGGAAGAGATAATATGAAGCCATATTGCAGAAGAGCTGGCTCTAGATGTAGGGATAGTGTCTAGACTTGAGAACAGTAAAAAGATGACAGAAATCAAGGGAAAGCTAGGTCTCTTAGGAAACAATAAGAGAGTAAGGGAAAAAAGAAGCATTTCAAGGAGTAGGTTAGGAGGAGACAAAATCATTAGAGGACTCAGAGGAACATTTCCATACTCCTGAATCCTCTTAGTGGAGACATTATCTTGGAGTTTTGAATCAACAGGTGGAGGGATCAAGTGATATTCATTAAAAGAAGATGTAACATAGCTTCCCAGCTCTGGGAATAGACATTTTCATGCATTCTCCTCTGTAACTCTACATATTTTACTGATATAATTGTCTGATCAAAGGACTCTGATACTCCACCAATCAAAAGACCAGTTGATTTAGGGTAAATTAAGGATCCCAAGGGACGGGCTCAATAATCTATATTCCTAGGAGTTACAGCTGAAAGCTACAGTCCAGACTCAGTTGCTAAGAAGCCTGATGTTTTAAAAAGACATTAGGGATTTTCTCATGTGTGACCTTTGCAACCTGTAAACCGAAGCAATTAACTTGAAATCCTAGATGTGCTCTCTTGCTAGTCTGGGAATTGAAGAGAGGCAGGGTTGGAAAAGAGAATTTGGAATCTTTTCCCTCAGGAGCATAGAGGTCATATGGACCCTCAGAGAATTTGTCTAGGATCTGAAAAGAGATTCACAGCTAACCTCCAGATTATCATCTCATATGTGTATGAGATGATTTTATTTATTCAATTGGGTTTAATATTAATCAACATTAATATTAATCAAGTGAAGTAATTTTTAAACCTTTTTAAATAATTTAAATACTAATCTGTATCTTATACAACAAATACACAGTCATGGTAAAGAATATAAGCAGAATGTAATTTTCAATAGCTTTCCTATAATCTCTAGTATTCTTACCTCACCTCAAAGATCAAGGAGTCAGAAGGGGAGAAGTTTCCAGTTGTTAAAGATATCTGGTCTAATTATATCCAATAACTAGAGAAATATCCATAGGAATTAGTATGGTGTTAGCTATATATGTGTATATGTATGTGTTTATATATAAAACAAATTATATACATGGATATGTATATATACTTTTTAGTTTTTAAAAAAGAAATGTTTAAGTATAAAATAAAAACTAATAAAAATGATTACATACAGAAGGATGGAGAAAACAAACAGGGATGGGGAAAAAACGGAAGAAAGTGACGCTATTTTTAATGTTATTTGTTATATAGTATTGATTTCTGAATAATCTATTTTACCAAATAAAAAAAGATTAAATTCAAAATTCTAAAATTAAAAACAAAACTAAAACAAATGAGCCTAGCTATACATCAAAGAAATGATATAACCACTATAGAAAAGAATTACTTCAACTGACCTGAGATTATAGGATTTGGGTAGGCTGTTTCAGTGGGAGAGACAATTCACTCAGTAGTCTTATTGTAAGCAATAACATTGGTATTGTATTTTGAAACTATTATATGGATATTTGAAAGATAAAGCAAATATTATGCTACTGTTGTTAGGAATATTTATTTATTCAGCACAAGAGCAAAGTGACACAATATAGAATCAGAGAAATAAAAATTTTTGCAATCTTAAATTTGAATTTGAAATATTTATGAACATGTTACCCTTTGATTTACTTTAACTGGCTCTGTCTATTGAAAAAGCCTAGAAGTATTGATAAAGTAGTAATGATCACCTATGGTATCCTGACTTTGGCTTCTAAATACCATTAAAGGAAGCAGAATTCCTTAGAAAAATGGCTGAATATAGGTTTAGGGCAAAATGTGCACATAAAAAATCTGAAATTTTTTTGTTGTCAGAAAGTAAAGGCAGCATCCAACCAATTATGGTCGTCAGAAGTGATGGGATACAAGCATCATCACCTGCACCCACTGATCTATTTTGTCATCAAAAAGTAGGATAACCAAACATCATATTTCTGATATAATGCAACATGAAGTTCACAACCCCATTTATGAAGATTTTCAGAAAGGACTCAAATCTTTTCTTATGACAAAATGTGGGCTCAGTGGACAAGGTAAGTAACAAAACTAGGAAGCAAATTGGCTAAATCCAGAATATAGATATTCCACAGGAAAACTGTATCGACTTTTTCAGCAACTTAATGGCATATATGCTCAGGAGCTGTGAAGACTCCTGCCTTGGCAGTGGAGTACACTTGCTGTGGCACACATGACAGCCCTAGTTCTCTTCTTGAGTAGAGAACTTCTTGAGTAGGAACTTGATCTCTTCCTGAATCCATCAATTTTTCTACCATTTAGCTTTGCTCTCAGGAATATTCCTTGTTCCACTACTTTGCATGTCTAGATCTGAGATGAGCACTGGAGAAAATGTCCTTCTTAGCATCTTCATAGCTTTCCCTGCCTGCTTCTCATTGGGCTTCAAGAAAATGTAGAGTTTTCTTTAGGGATCGATCAAACATTGATTTTTGCAGGGCAGGCTTCCAGTAGGTTCTCTGTGTAGGTAATCATAGTTATCAATCTTAAATAGCCTTGATTTTTAAGTCTGAAGACACTATTATCTTAATCTTACCAAGCAAGCCCACTTTCCCATCATTCCCCTTATTAATCAGGCCACTCTGAGGTTGTCTGAAGCATTGGGTTTGAATGAGAAACAAACACTCAAAACCTTGTTTTGCCAGTATGTTTTCGTCCTTTTGTGTGGAAGAAATTTAATTTTATCTCCTATGATGGCTGTTGCATCAAAGCCAGTGTTTATAACATTATCAGTTTCAGATACAGGAGCAGTCAACATTTCACTCCTTTAAGACTCTAAATTACACAACTCTCAGTTAATATAGACTGTTAAAACTGCAGGCAAAAATTAATTTGGTAGACTGTATTTCCTTCCATTTCTGCTTGTGGGCAGAAGTTCTAGCCAGAATTGATCTCTCATAAGACTCTGTTGAAATGGGAAGAAGGTGGTCAACACCCACCAATATCCTGTATTTTTACTATCATTTCCTCTAATGTTATGTGGTCAAGCAAGCCTGTGGGCTGCCTTTCAAGGTATCATGGATGCAACTTTGATCAAATAATTTCTTACAACTTAACTAGGGTATTGAATTTTCTAGTATTCATTTTCTAAATCCTTACTGCCTGTTGCTTGACTGCTTGCACCAAACCCCACATATTATAGGTTTTGTTATACAGAGCACTCCACTTCCTAGAATCAAATTCTATATTCTTTAGGATAAAATTTATTTACAAGTATCAGAGACCAAAATGATAATTGCATAAGCAACACAGAATTATATTTTTGTCACGTAAAAATCTGGAGGTATTCAGGGTTGCTATTATGGCTCTATTGACTCATCTTCAGCATCCCAGCAACTTATATTTTTACTTACATGAATGGCCTCCATTCCCAAAGTCATGTAGTAGACAACATGGGTATTCCAGTTCTTGCAGTCTTGCAAGTAGTAAGGAAAAAGGGATAAGAAGGAAGTGGAAAAAGGCAAGAAACAATACTCTTTCAAGGATGACTCCTTAAAACTTTTACGTTATACCTCACTGGTCTGAGTTTAATCACGTGGTCACACATGGCTGCAAGAAAGACTGGTTGACGAATTATTCTGCATATAGATGGGCTTAGATAAAGAACTGTAATAATTATGTGGTGACGCAAAATAGAGATAATAGAAATTTGGTGTCAATGAGCAATCTCTGTAGTACTGTTAATGTAAAATGAGAAACAATAATCAGAAAACTATATACAAATATCTATTATTATTAATATTGACACAAAAATTCTGAGTAAACTATTAGTGAATTGAACATAGCAATGTATAAAACTAAAATTCAGTATGACCAAACAAGGATTAATGCCAAAATATAAGGATGGCTTCATATTGTTAAGTTTACTAACAAAAACATTACAACAAGATGGCCTATTGCTTCCGTTAGTTTGACTATCTTTAGATAGGCTTTTTCCTGACTCTAGAAGCCCCTGACTTCTCTTTTCTTAAAGCATTTATTTTAGAAAACTTGTCAACATATATCATTTCTCAACCTCTTTGAAATGTAATCTTTTAAAACGCCTTTTACCAATTTTACAACTCAGGAATGTCTTTCTGAAAGACCTGGGAATATCTCTTTGTGGTATTTTTGGGTTTTTTTTTTAATAGTTTATTATCTAGCTGGTTTCCATATAACACCAAGTGCTCATTCCCACAGTGCCCTCCTCCATGCCCATTATCCCCCTTCCCTTACCCCCCACGCCCATCAGTCCTAGTTTGTCCTCAGCATTCAAGGCTCTCTCATGGTTTGCTTCCCTCCCTTGCCCCCTCTATTTTCCCCCCTTCTTCTCCCCCACGGTCCTCCATTAAGTTTCTCCTAATCCACCTATACATGCAAACAATGGTATCTGTCCTTCTCTGCCTGACTTATGTCACTCAGCATAACACCCTCAAATTCCATACATGTTGCTACACATGGCCAGATTTCATTCTTATTGCCATGTAGTATTCCACTGTATGGTGAAACACATTTTCTTGATCCATTCGTCCGTTGATGGAACTTAGGCTCTTTCCACGTCTTGGCTATTGTTGAGAGTGCTGCTATGAACATTGGAGTACATGTGCTCCTATGCATCAGCACTCCTGTATCGCTTGGGTAAACNCTTTTGTGCCAATACCTTACTATCTTGATGCTTACAGCGTTGTAATAGAGGCTAAAGTCTGGGATGGTGATGCCTCCAATTTTGGTTTTCTTCTTCAATGTTACTTTGGCTATTTGGTTTCTTTTGTGGTTCCATACAAATTTTAGGATAGATTGTTCTAGTTTTGAGAAGAATGCTGNATTTTAAGAAAGTTCCTTTTATCCTGACTTTCTTGAGGCTCTTTAGTAAGAAGCGATGCTGTATTTTGTCAAATGCTTTTTCTGCATCTATCGACAGGATTCTATGGCTTTTATCTTTTGTTTTATTGATGTGATGTATCACATTGATTGATTTACAAATATTGAACCAGCCCTGTAAGCCAGGAATGAATCCCACTTGATCTTGGTGGATAATTCTTTTTATGTGCTGTTGAATTTGATTTGCAAGTATCTGGTTGAGGATTTTTGCATCCGTATTCATCAAGAATATTGGACTGTCGTTCTCTTTTTTTTTGCTGGGTCCTGACTGGCTTGGGAATCAAAGTGAAGGAGGCTTCATAAGATGAGTCCGGAAGTTTTCCTTCGATTTCTATTTTTTGGAATAGTTTGAAAAGAATGGGTAATAATTCTGTTTTAAATGTTTGGTAGAATTCCCCAGGGAAGCCATCTGGCCCTGGGCTCTTATTTGTTGGGAGACTTTTGATAACTGATTTTATTTCCTCACTAGTTATGTGTCTATTTAGGTTTTCTATTGCTTACCATGTGAATTTTGTTAGTGAGTGTATGTTTAGGAATTTTTCCATTTCTTCTAAGTTGTCCAATTTGTTGGCATATAATTTTTCATAGTATTCCCTGATAATTACTTGTATTTCTGAGGGGTTGGTTGCAGTAAGTCTACTTTCATTCATGATTTTGTCTATTTGAGTGTTCTCTCTTTTCTTTTTGAGAACCCTCGCTAGAGGTTTGTCCATTTTGTTTATTTTTTCAAAAAACCAACGCTTGGTTTCATTGATCTGTTCAACTGTTTCTTTGGTTTCTATATTCTTTATTTCTGCCCTGATGTTTATTATTTCTCTTCTCCTACTGGGCTTGCGGTGCTCTTGTTGCTCTCCCTCTAGTTCCTTTAGGTGTGCTGTTAGATTTCGCACTTGCATTTTTTCTAATTTCTTGAAATAGGCCTGGAGTGCAATGTACTTTCCTCTTAGGACTGCCTTTGCCACATCTTATGGTTTGGATTGTTTTATTTTCATTTTCATTTGTTTCCATATATTTTTTAATTTCTTCTCTAATTGCCTGATTGGTCCATTCATTCTTTAGTAGGGTGTTCTTTAACATCCATGTTTTTAGAGGTTTTTTAGACTTCTTCCTGTGATTGATTTCAAGTTTCATAACATTGTGACCTGAAAGTGTGCATGGTATGATCTCAATTCTTTTATATTTATTGAGGCCTGCTTTATGTCCCAGTATGTGATCTATCTTGGAAAATGTGCCAACAGCCCTTGAAAAGAAAGTGAATTCCATGGCCTCAGGATGTAGAGTTCTTAATATAACTGTCAAATCCATCTGGTCCAATGTGTCATTCAAGTCCATTGTGTCTTTAGTGATTTTCTGTCTAGTTGATCTATCCATTGCTGTAAGTGGAGTATTAATGTCCTCTGCTATTAGCACATTCTTATTGATAGTACACAATCATAGAAAAAGAGGAAGCTGAGAAAAAGAGAGATAAACTGATACAGGAACATGAAAGGAGAGTTCCAGAGATCAGCGATACAGTCAAATGGAATAGTATCCATATCATAGGAATTCCAGAAGAGGAAGAGAGAGGGAAAGGCACTGAAGGAGTCCTTGAACAAATTATAGCAGAGCTTCCCCAATCTGGGGAAGGAAACAGATGTTGAAATCCAAGAGGCACAGAGAACGCCCCTCAAACGTAACTTGAGTCAATCTTCGCACGACATATCATAGTGTAACTGGCTAAGTATAAGGACAAAGAGAGAATTCTGAAAGCAGCTAGGGAGAAAAGGGCCCTAACATACAAAGGGAAATCTATCAGAGTGGTGACAGACCTATCTACTGAAACTTGGCAGGCCAGAAAAGAATGGCAGGAAATCTTCAATGTGATGAACATAAAAAATATGTAGCCAAGAATCCTCAAATACAGCAAGCCGTTCATTCAGAATAGAAGGAGACATAAAAGTCTTTCCAAATAAACAAAAATTGAAAGAATTCATCACCACTAAACCAGCCCTACAAGAAATCCTGAGGGGGACTCTCTGAGGGAAATCTTGCAAGGAACGCAAGATACCAGAGACACCAACACAAGTATGAATCCCACAAAGGACACAATGACTCTAAACTCATATTTTTCAATAATAACATGACTGTAAATGGACTAAATGCCCCCAATCAAAAGACAAAGTGTAGCAGAATGGATAAAAAACACAATCCGTCCATTTGTCGTTTACAAGAAATGCATTTTAGACTGGAGGACACCTTCAGATTGAAAGTAAGGGGATGGAGAAATTTCTATCATGCTACTGGAAGTCAAAAGAAAGCTGGAGTAGCTATACTTATATTAGACAAAGTAGACTTTAAAGTAAAGACAGTAACAAGCGTTGAAGAAGGGCATTAAATAATAATTACAGGGTCTATCCATCAGGAAGAGCTAACAATTATAAATGTCTACGTACCAAATGTGGGAGCACCTAAATATATAAAACAACTAATCACAAACAGAAACAGTCTTATGGGGAACTATCTCTTTGAAATGTCATAATCAAGGAAGATAAGCACTTGATCTCTTGGATTCTGTGGGAGGGTCAGAGCCTAACTTCAAGGGCACATTGGTTGAAGTTGCAAAACTACCTCCTTTCATGAAGACACAAGAGAGTTTACTCTTCCTATGGGTAAAGCCAATTGGCAAACAGAGATGGGCCAGGATCTCCCCCTTCATCCTAGTTCTTAAAACCCCTACTGTCTTTTGTGTCACTGGAGTTGAGTGCAGACTCATTTCTTTTCTATTGCAATAGCCTTTAATACAGTTCTTTGCTTTTTTTATTTTATCTAGTGCAATTTTTGCTTTGATAATATCACAGAATCAGAGAAATAAAACTGTGGCAATAGCAGTAGGTACTGAAATGCAATTTGTAAAATTACGTACCCACTGCTAATAAATAAGAATAGAAAGAAACTACTACAATGAAATTAGAAAATATTATCTCAAAAGTGAAATACTAAAAAAATTTCAGTTAAATTCAAGAATAAGCCATGGATCCTCATTGATACATTATTAAATGTTACAAGTGTTCACAAAATAAAAAAGAAAAATGAAATTACTATATGGATATTAGAAATAAAGACTATAAAGTATTTTTTTCTTTGTTGTATAATTGCATGTCTAGGAAATTTAAGAGATAATAGTAAATGAAAAAAGAGTTAAGAGATTTTGAGACAGTGGCTCATTGCATCCAGCTAGGTTCAGCTGCAATCACAGAAAGGGAATTTGATAGATGTCTCAGCTGCTTATGAAAATGTTTAAGAAGGGCTGGGGAAGCAGGCACTAGAATGATCTCCTAGTTATTTTCTAGAGCCTCTGCTCTATGATTATAAAATGAAAGATATCCTTTCAGCATAGGGAAGAAAGCCCCTGAAGTTCATTCTGTACCTTAAGGTTAAAAGTCAAGAAATAAAATAATTATCTTGACAGCAGAAGACCTGTGGTCTTGGCATTCCTCTTCCTCTTGGACTTACTAATTTTAGCACTTCCTCCTTATTCAGAGATTTAACACAATCTCCACAGTCTCAGGCTATCATGGGTCTTAAGAGTGGCAATTACATTATCATGAGAAGAAAAAATGAAACTACAACTCACTTCATTGTGCACATCTTAGCACAATAAGTAATTCCACATATGTCACTTCCCTGAGGGTTGTTGTCTACAAATCAATCTCCCATTCCTATTTCAAAACTAATTTGGTTTCTTTGAAAGAAACAAAAACTGACTGCATAACCTGATAAAAGGCAGAAAAAGAATTTTTAGAAAAAACAAAGAAGGGTGATTCACAAAACAGAAGAGGAAGGGTACCAGAATAATCATTTCTTTTCGGGGCGCCTGGGTGGCTTAGTCGGTTAAGCGTCCAACTTTCGCTCAGGTCATGATCTTGCGGTTCGTGGGTTCGAGCCCCGCGTCGGGCTCTGTGCTGACTGCCAGCTCAGAGCCTGGAGCCTGTTTCAGTCTGTGACTCCCTCTCTCTCTGACCCTCCCCTGCTCACGCTGTCTCTCTCTCTCTCCTAGAAATAAATAAAACATTAAAAAAAAAAATCATTTCTTTTCTCAAATCTTAACCAAACAGTATCTTACCTTTATTATTGTACTTAATCATTGCAACAGGTTTGAGACAGGTTTATTTAGTTTTCCTTTACTGTTGCAGAGATGAGGATCTAAACACTTTGCATTTCACTGAAGTTCAGTTGATTTAATCTCACCTTTGAAACCTGTATCAGTTACCATTCTTTGGTTATAAGCAACTGAATCTGGTAGTAAATAATTCTGAAAAGGATCTGTGAGTCATGTAGACTTACTGGAGGGGACAGTTCAATGACTGAGAGCACAGACTCTGTTCAAACTGCAAAGGTTAAATTCCAACTCCACCATGTCCTTGCTATGAATCCCTGGAGAGTCAAATATCCTCATCTCTGCAACAGTAAAGGAAAACTAAATAAATCTGTCTCATACCTGTTGAAATGATTAAGTACAATAATAAAGGTAAGATACTGTATTAGTTTTCTACTGCTGCTATAAAAAATTACCACAAACTTAGTGCCTTAAAATAACAAAAAATATATTATCTCACAGTTCTGGTCAGAATCTGGATGGGCTCAATTGATTCCACTGGATCACAGAAGGCCAAAATCAAGCCAACAGACATTACCTGAAGGATCTGGAGGAGACATCATTCAGTTTGTTGGCAGAATTCAGTTCCATGAATTTCATGAACTGAGGTTCCTATTTCTTGGTGGTTATTCTCAGTTTTTAGAGGCCACTCACAATCTCTGATTCATGGCCCTCATCGATGAGTAAAACTAGCAATGCTACGTTAAGTTTATCTTATGCTTATATTATCTCTGACCTTCCCTTCTGCCTCACTGTTTCTGCCTATAGCTGGAGAAGCTTCCCTGCTTTTAAGGATTCATGTGATTACGCTAAGCCTACCTGGATAATCTAGGATACTCTCCCTATTTTAAAGTCTATAACTTCATATGTCTGTCCATTCCCTTTTGCCATATAACATATTAATAGTTTCTAGGGATTAGGAGGACCTCTTTGGGTGGCCAGCCTGCCTATTACAGGAACTTAGCACATATCTTGGCTTGAGTTAAGAAATATAACAAATTAGAGGGTGCCTAGGTGGTTCAGTCTGTTAAGCATCCTGACTCTGACTCTTCATTTTAGGTCATGATCTCACAGTTCATGGGATCAAGCCCCGCATTGGGCTCCATGCTGACAGCACAGAGCCTGGTTGGGATTCTTGCTCTCCCTCTGCCCCTCCCCAGTCACACATGCTCTGCTCTCTGTCACAAACTAAATAAACACACTTTAAAAAAAGAAATGTAACAAATTAGCTATTGTCATTATATTTGTTAAAAATATGACTTCAGGAAGGACAACTGCTAGGCAAGCTGGATTTCATGGACTCTTTAGGCACTACAGTCAGATTGATTCTGTTCTAAATGCTGTCTTTTCTTGTTGTTTATTCCTGCTAAGTACTTGAATTTCCTAGAGTTAGATTCTAAATAACCTCACTTGGGTCTTGGTTTTACTCTTTGCCTCAATGCACTGTCAGGAGAAAGGGGTAAAAAAGTTAGCCTATCCTAGGTTATAGGATCTCCCCACTTACAGATCCATATGAATCTGAGAGAACTAGTTTTCCTGAGAATTTGGGTGTAATCACTTGAAGAAGTGTGAAAGAGCAATGAGTAACCAATAGCAATAGATGTCCACATAGATATGGGGGAAAAAAATCAACATTTTTATAAAATGACCCCTTGAAAAGAAGACTGATTCATTTCTCCTTTCCTGAATAAGACTGAACCTGAATCATCCTGAGATAATAGTTTTCTGTCCTCTTCACAAGCCTTTTCAAGGAAATAATTCCCTATAGTATCTAGCATCATGGACAATCAAGAAACTCTCCTTAAAATCCATTATATGATCAGGTAGCATAATAATTCAGTCTCCCTTTAGTCATAATTTTGTGTCTACTACATGAGAGAATGAAAATATTTTCTGAACATTCTTCCCATAGCTGCCTTCACCTCCTTGTTCTGCAGGCTGTAGACTAGGGGGTTCAGCATGGGAGTGACCACACTGTATTGCAAGGAGAACATCATTTCCAGATGGGAGCCTGAAGTTGGCAAGAGGTAGCTGAGGAAACCTGAGCCATAGAACAAGATCACAGTAGTGAGGTGAGAAGAGCAAGTAGAAAAGGCCTTGCTTCTGCCTGAGGTACAGCTGATGCTCAGGACGGTGGAGACAATGCGGGCATAGGAAAAAACAATCATAATGAAGGTTCCAAAGAAATGCAAGACAGAGGAGCACAGCAGGAGTGTGAAGTTGGTGGAGGTATCAGAGCAAGACAGAGGGAAGAGGGAAGACAGCTCACAGCTGAAGTGCGGAAGAGTCTGGTCCTCACAATACTCTAAATTGACAGCTAAGAGGATATTGATGAGAGCATCAACAAAGGCCAGGCCCCAGGAACCCCACACCATCCCAACACAGAGTTGGTTGCTCATCAACTGGCCATAGAGCAGAGGGGAGCTGATGGCTATATAGCGGTCATAGGCCATCACAGCCAGGAGACAGGCCTCCGTGCCCCCAGTGGCAAACACAAAGAAGGCCTGAGCCAGGCAGCTCTCTACAAAGATGGTTTTGCTTTCAGAAAGTAGATTCTCCAGCATCTTGGGGACTGTGACAGTTGAGTGGCAGAGGTCCAGGAAGGACAGTTGTCTCAAAAAGAAGTACATGGGCGTGTGGAGGTGAGAATCAGTCCTAATCACCAGCAGCATCAAGAAATTTCCCATCAAAGTGAAGAGGTAAATCAGAAAGAACAGCACAAAGAGTATGGCCTGAATATTGGGGTCAATAGATAGTCCAAGGAGAATGAACTCACTGATAGCACTGTAGTTTTTCATTGCCATATAGAGAAGTGTTCTCTCTGGAAAACAAGAAGATCCACCAAAAGTCTTTCAGTGCCTCTTAATTAGCCCAGAACCTAGATCTTATTCTACATGAATACCTTTTCACTAATGTCCCATAATCCACATTCGGGTATTTAAAAGTTAACTTCTTGGCCATCATCTTGCCACTGATATTTTAAATAAGCCATGATCCTATTTTTTACTATAATTTTTTCTGAAACTATAATGATTTTATGTGGTTTAGAGGGTACATTTGAAAAGAAGTTTCCTGATACGAGAAGAAGGTGGAAAAGAAGATTTCAGGAGTGAATTACTTGAGAAATTGAGATAGGATTAAATCCAGAGTAAAAGGACTTAGGTAGGAGCAAGGATACTTTGTCACTTCTATGTCTAAGAGAAGGTCAAGAGTGCAAGAAGTGAACTTCATTTGACTGCCTCCATTAGGTTTCAATAAGGTGTAAATGAGATCATGGGTTGTGCATGTGTATGTGTGTGAGCATGCCCACATCTACACAAGGAATTATAAAGGTATTAATAATGATAAAATTAAGTGCACAATCTTGAGAAAAGGGGCCAAGGTGAAGTGTAAGAAACTATTAGAGGATAGGAGGACAATAAGACATCAAGGAATTAGAAACTGGCTGTGGAATTAGATTGCTGTGGATTTTTTTTAACTTTAAATTCCCTTCATTTTATTTAATGGCATCATGTTGTAATTTAATTTTAAAATACATTCACAAAATAATAATAAATTTTCAAAAACTGAAAGCTTAGATCATCATATCCAGTGAGTGTTAGGTGGGCTCTTGTGGGCAATGCTATGACTATAATGGGTCATGGGAAGCTGTCCCCAGGTGATAAGACAATGCTCTGTCTGGTTAGATCACCAGGCTAACGCTAAAAATCATATATCCAGTAATATATGTAGTCATTACTCCTGTCTGCCATTATTGCAGGCTTTCAGGCCCCCACATGGTTATCTAAACTTTCTCCTCGTACATTTCTCGTGATATTCTAAACTTCACCTGAGTCTCAATATAACTGTTCAATATTCTTGCCTCACACTTGAAGCCCTTCCTGGCCCTTACTGTTCTAACTCAACACTACTTTATTTCCTTCATCAGTAAACTGAGGAATCAATTCTGTTGTCATTCACTCACTGTACAACTAATGCTTCCCAGCCCACATAAGGAACAAAACCTAATTACCTGAATTCTCAGTTGGTAGCACACTGTTTTGTGCCAAAAATATTTTCAGATCCAGTAAGTAACAAAACTCTTCAGCTTGTGAAGTCAACATTAAGAATACTGCTTTAAGGGAGAAGTAGAAAATTGTATGTTGGATGTTAACATTTATGATGGATTCGACACTAGCAATGTAAAATAATAAATTTTGAGTAATATCTAGAAATTTATTTATAGTTATTTGGGGTCAGAATATAGGAGATAATATCTTAAATTCTTCCTCTTTCACTCTTTAGATATAGCAATATTGTGCATGGAGGCTCCCAATATTCATTCTGACATCACCCCCATGGTCCCCAGAGCAAAGCAAGAGAACCCAAGTAAGGGTTCACAGTAGCCAGGGGTGAGGCTTGTGTTGTATAATTTCAGAGACAGCACATACAAAGGAATTCCCTTTCTCTTGGCTACCAACAAACAGTCCAACTAACTAGATCCAGAGATGCCATGAACTATAGAGACAATCCCAACCTTGGATCAAGGCAATACCTTGCAAAGAAACAACCATTCTGATAAAAATCAATGCTAGGGTTTGATTTCACAGTAAGTTTCTTCTTTAACATTATTTAGAGATTCTCAGAACAATCTTTTAAAAAGAAAATTAAGGAGCGATATCAGTAAGATGGCAGAATAGGAGGTCCCAGCCCTTATCCCTCCAAGAAACAGTAATTTAACAAGCATTCATGGATGAAAATACCTTTATGAAAGATCTGGAATCCAGGTGAGACATTACAGCACCCTAGTGGAATACAGAAATGAGAAAAGACACATTTGAAAGGGTAAGAAATACCTTTACCCATATCAACCCTCTCACAACTCAGCACAGGGAAGCACAAAAAAAGGTATCCTTGACCAAGTTCTCCCACGGAGGAAAGAGACAGCAAGCATACCCATGGATGCCAGCCCCAGATTTACTGCCTACACACCCCAGCACTACCTGCCTGCCTGTGAATCCCAACACAAGGCACAAGGCTAGCCCACATATCCCATCAGCCAGCCTGCTCATGGTTCCCACCAACCAGCCTACCCAGAATCTCTGGCCTGGCTGATGGTGAAGGACTTTCCTTGCTGAAGAAGTTTCCTCTTGAAGAAACATCTGCACTCCAATATTCATTGTCATATTATTCACAGTAGCAAGACATGGTAGCAACCTAAGAGTCCATCAATAGATTAATGAATGGATAAAGAAAATGTCTTATATACATGTAATAGAATATTACTCAGCCTTAAGAAAAAGAGGAGATCCTGCCATTTTCAACAACATGGATGAACTTGGAGGACTAAAGGTTAAGTGAAATAAACCAGACACAGAAGGAAAAATACTACATGATAACACTTATATGAGAAATCTTAGTCAACCTCATAGAAGCAGAGACCAGAACATGGCTGCCAGGGGCTGGGAGGAGGAGAAAACAGGGAGGTATTAATTAAAGGGTACAAAATCAGTTACACAAAATGAGTAAGTCCTAGAGATCTACTATATTCCATGGTGACAATAGTTAGTAATTCTGTATTATATCCTTAAAAGTGACTAAGATGGCAAATCTTAAATGTTCTTATGACACACAAAAAGTCACAATAATAAATAAAGAGGGTGGGAGGAAACTTTTGGAGGTGATGGATATGCTTATGGCATAAATTGTTATGGTGGTCTCACAGAAGTATACTTATCTCCAAACTATTCACATGTACACATAAAAATGATACAGCTTCTTCTTTGTCAATGTCATCTCAATAAGGTGCTTTAAATGTTATATTAAAGCATTTTTATTGTGGCTGATTCCTGAAACATCACCATTATTGATTTATTCTTCAATCTCTATTTCAAAATTTAAAGTAAACAGCTCTGTGAACATAATATAATAGGTTTATTTCTAGATATTAACAGCATTATGTGGAGGAAATTAGTTGGCTCTTGCCCAAAGTAAAAGTTCTCTGAGAAGTGTTAATTTCAGAATCAGACAAAGGATACGAAGCATAATAAATAGCCCATAAGAGTTACTCAGAATGTGATAGTGAAAACTATGAATGAATAAATGAATGAATGGTAAACTACTTCTTAAAGACAAGCCAGTCTATGTGATGAAGACACATGCTTCTATATGGTCTGTATTAGCTGTAGTCCCATGGTTTGTAAGGGGCACTTGCCATTAGGGGAAAACATAAAATGGGAAGGGCCAAAGATAACCATCACCTATTTTCTATATGGGCCCTGGTTTTGCTTTATGTCCAACTCCTTGACCAATTAGGTACCTCATATGCTCTGAGGTAGATTAAGGGAGATCTTTGGTTTGGTTTGGTTTCACAAAGCTTTACTAAACAAACTTGGAAATCAATAGTATTATTACATAAATTAGACTGTAGTATAATTTCCCAATCCTTTACAAATCACAGTGATTCCTATTATGCAATCGATTGACAAGATTTTGAACAGTACTTTCCCACATGAGGAAGAGCTATATACATCGCATAGTAACTAAGATCACCTTATGGAGTTTCCAGTTCCAGCTTCCCAGGAAAAGCACCAAATGACAAAGCTTACTGCCTCACATCTGTGATACCCTATAGCAGTCACATTTGCCCTACAAGCATGGACAAGATGATAAAGCTGCCCATAGGACAGCACAAAAAGAATGATGGTGAAATACCATCTTAGAGGACAAGGAAGCACTACATACATTTCAAAAGGCTTCAAATCCCATCTGTTAAAACACAAACTCAGTTACTAGATATCTACTGAATTACTGTTAATCATCTCAGGTCTGTCGATGGGATTGTGATTATATAAGAGAATATCCTTATTCATAGGAGATAAATGCTTAGGTATCCATGAGTGAGGTGTTACAATGTCCTATTACTTTCAAGTGATTCAGCAGACTAGATAGATAGATAGATAGATCAATAGATCTAAGCTAATAAAGTATCCGTAGCAAAATGCTCACAATTTATGGATCTAGGTAAAAGTTATACTATCATATTACTTTCAACTTCCCAGTATGTTTATCATTTTTTATTTTATTTTATTTTCTATTTATTTTTAATTTTTTTAATGTTTACTTATTTTTGAGAGAGAGCAAGAGAGAGACAGAGCCTGAGCTGGGGAGGGGCAGAGAGAGAAGGAGACACAGAATCTTTAGAGGCTCCAGGCTCTGAGCTGTCAGCACAGAGCCTGATGTGGGGCTCAAACTCACAAACCACAAGACCCCATGACCTGAGCTGAAGTGGAATGCCTAACTGACTGAGCCACCCAGGTGCTCCAGTATAATTTTTTTATGTTTTAAGTTTATTTATTTGCTTTTGAGAGCAAGAAAGAGCAAGCACAAGTTGGGGAGAACAGAGAAGAGAATCTGACTCAAGCTCCATGCCACCAGCGTGGAGCCCGATGTGGGGCTTGAACTCACAAACCATGAGATCATAACCAGAGCAGAAGTCAATGCTTAACCAACTGAGCCAGCCAGGTATCCTTGTTTGTAATTTTTTTAAATGAAAAATGCTTTTCAAATTTTGAATTAAAAACCCACAAATGTAATGACTAAATTTTACTTAGACTTTTCCACATGGGAGATCAAACTAAAGCTAAGTGATGATATATCTTAAAACACAAAAATGTACAGAATATGGCTAACAGCGTCTTTCCGTTAGTTACAAGGCCATTGTGTTTGCAATATAAATCTGATAGTAAAATGTTATTCTTGATTGAAACACGTTCCCTCTACACCCACCAAACACATTCCAAATAAACAAATTATGTATTCAAATACATAATTAAGACAAGTTTTCGTGTGCTTTTCCTTTTGTTAAGTCAAAGCTGTGAATTCTCACCTCTGTAAAAACTAAAAAATAGATAAAGAACTTGACCAACATGTGGAAAATATATGCTAGGTAAAATGACCAAAATAGGAATGCAACTGAGGAGGGGCATCTGGATGGCTCAGTCCATTAAGCATCTGACTCTTGACTTCAGCTCAGGCCATGATCTCATGGTTTGTGAGTTTGAGCCCTGCAGCGGACTCTGTGCTGACAATGCAGAGCTGATCTGGATTCTCTATCTCTCCCTCTCTCTTGCTGCACCTCCCTCACACTCTCTTTCTCTCAAAATAAATAAACTTGAAAGAGAAAGGAAAGAAAAGCAACTGAGAAATTTTACTTCAAATCCCTATAATTGAAGCAATAGAGAATCTAGCATTCCGTTAATGCAATCCAAAAATCAGCTGCTTAGGGGAGAAATCCAACCAGTTACTTGCTCTGCACATGTCAACCAAGTAGCTGGACCAATTGCTTTACTGTTCAGGTGTAATGAGTGCCCAACCTATGGTGCTCGCTCTGTCAGCCCTCACTGCCAACATGGTTGTACTTTGAGATCTTTAGTTAACAGCATTAAAGCCATATTTTCAACAGAATGGCCCAAAAGTAGCAACTAAAGTCAAACACAGAAATGAAAAGCATATCTTGAATTACTGAACTGTTTGGCTTCCGTGATGATTTTTAAATGTTTTAAGTAATTTAATTTTCAGATATAGATTAGAAAATGTTGAACTAGAAACTTATAAACAAATGACTGTGCAGTTGCTCCACAAATATAGATACAAATGAGTTTTATAATGCTGTGATTTTTCTTTGCAAGTATCCTATTGATTGAGTTTCTTTTGTTTATTGTTTTATGTTAACATACAAAATCATGCACATTGTCAGCAATGGTAAGTTTATGCTGACAATAATTCCAACTTCTGCTGTGAAGGAATTAGAAGTCTACTGATGCAAATGTACTATATGCTATATACAGTCATTTTTTACTTTATTAACTTCTTAGTTTTATACACATATATGAAGACAAAGTGGCAAGACTTCCACTTGAGAAAGCAAGATCCACAAAATATACTTGTTGCAATATGTGCATTGTTTTTTTATATTTATTATTTTTTAAAAATTTAATGTTTATTTTTGAGAAAGAGAAACAGAGTGCTGATGGGGGAGGGGCAGAAAGAGAGGGAAACACAGAATCCGAAACAGACTCCAGGCTCTGAGCTGTCAGCACAAAGCCCTACATGGAGCTCGAAGGAGGGAATGGTAAGATCATGACCTGAGCTGAAGTTGGATGCCCAACAAACTAAGCCATCCAGGTGCCCCTTTTTATTTATTTATTTATTTATTTATTTATTTAGAGATAGAGAATGTGCAAGCTCACCCATGAGCAGGGGAGGGGCAGAGGGAGAGAAAGAGAAAATACCAAGCAAGCTCCACCTCAGCATGGAGCCCAACTATGGGCTCAATCTGACAACTGTGAGATAATGACCTGAGGTGAAATCAAGAGTTGGTTGCTCAAGCAACTGAGCCACACAGGCACTACACAATGTACACATTTCTTAAAGATATTATTTTATAGGATTGATATTTAAGAAAATGCTGACAACTCATAAAATTACATACAACAAATCTATAACTTACCTGATACAAACTCTGATTTATTTTTTTAACTGCCAAAAAGTACACCTCTCTGGAGTTTAGGGTTTACAGAAGATTTTAATCTATAAAGATTTGAAATATGTGTTTGATGTTCTTACCTGGTCATGTGGTAACCTCTATGCTAAATTCAGGCTCTATGCTAAAAGGCAAAGAGAAGCAGCAGAGGCATGGAGACCTCATTGGAGGCAGACATATGTGGGGCCCTATCCCAGATCTGCAATTGTCTAGATATGTGAGCTTAAAAAAAGTTTCATCTTTTTAATTTCAAGTTTCCCATCTTTACAGTGGGGATAACAAAATCCACTTTGCAGTGTCATAATAATTTAACTGGGTAATTTATATAAAATAAAAGCTTTAACAAACTCAGTTTTCAATTTATTTTAAATGCTTAATATTCCAAAGGATGAGGAAAAGAAGCACATCTGAGAAGCTGATGAGGATATCTTAGGGAACAGATAAAAACTAGCCATCCTGGAGCAAACAGCATTGCAGGAGAACTCTGGGACAGTAAAAAATAATAATAATAATAATAAAAATAAAGAATTTAGATGAGAGGAATCAGAAAAAGTATCTTAGAAAGCCATAAAGAGAGAGAAGGGAGAAGAAAGTAGCTCAAGTGGCTTCAGAAGGAACAAAAACATCAGAGAATTTAGGAAGGACATTATTATGCTCTTGACTTGTATTCTGGAGCTGAGTGTTAATAAGTGAAGCCATCCTTGCTCAGATGATTCCCATAAAGAGAGGATTACCATAACTACTCTGTGAATAGGTATAATTTTCAGTCTAAAAAGCTGGATGAGTAAAAAGAAATATGTTTACCCAGGTTCCAAAAGACCCTGTAAATAAATCTTCAGAAACTTTTTCTAATTTCTGCTTGAGGATCATCTCATTTGAGCAATTTCTTTCAGCTCTATTAATCCTGATTAATCATTTGTCCACTTCCTCTATGATGAATACCTTGATGTTTGCACCGTCCAAATAATGAATCCTCTTATATAACCAATCAGAGATAGGCAGCTGGATTTTGTCAGTTGATGAGTTGAAGGACTAAACGGGGAGCCTAAGAGACAGCTGGCAAATGTTAGGCAGTCCCTGGAGTCACACTAGAAGTTGACTTTGGACTCATTAACTAAAAAGAAGAACTTTTGAGAGGGCAACAGGGGACTTTATTATGCAACACCTTTGGAAATTCTGGGTTGAAGCCATTACTTTGAACTACTGAATGACAAATTCTATTATTCTGATGAGTTCCACAGGAACAAGAAGGGAGAAGAAAATTTGGTCCCCATGTAGGAAGCCAGGATTCTCCCTCAGGCCAAACACAAGGTGAATGAACCCTCTTGGGATTTTCCATGGAAGCTGAGGAGTGATTGAGATTATCTCCTGATCATCTTCCCATGTGTATATGAAATAGGTTTGTAAATACAAGTAAGCTGAATAGCAGGATAGTCAAATGAGTGAAAACAAGACAAACTTGTTTTTCATTAGTCTTTAATTATGTAAGAAATTATGAAACAATCTCCTACCAAACCATTAGACACTATACCACCTTACCTAGATATAATGATTTAGCAGATATGCTCAGAGGCATTTTCTGTTCATATATGAGATCCATATGTATGCTCCAGCTTGTTTTCATCATTTAAATACTTTGCAGGTCTTTTCATGCCTACATGCAATACCCAGCTTTTTTCCCCATATGCCTATGTGATATTCATATATAGATCTGCCATAATTTACTTAACCATTCTTCCATTGATGATTATTCAAGCTGATTCCAAGCTTCAATAGATTCAAATCTATTATAATTAGTGCTATACTGAGCAAAAAAATGTTTGCACCTATGGGTGTGTATGCTAGTTATTTTGGACTCTAGAACACTATATTGCAATTGCTGCATCAGCATCAAAGAGGAAATCAGGTTTGATAGTATACATATTCCACCTTTCAGTTATATCAACTTACTATTGTGTATTTAACTGTGTGAGGTATCTATTTGACTATGTGGACTCAACAATGTTGATTTCATGCTGCATAACATGTAAAAGGGGAATGTGAGAACAAATAAGATCAGAGCCATGCATGTAAGTCATTTGGCCTCTCAAAGCAGACTTTCTCATTTCTGGGGGAAAACAGGAAAGGTGTGTGTGTCTACAGTTGCAGCACAAAATCACTTTGAGAAGACATGTAACCTAAAGCCAATATATTTAAATTAGTACAGTGACAGGAAAAGTAAGTCAGAATAATTTTTGTATTCCTGTCATAATAATTAATCTTCACAACTAGTGCTGGCACAGATCAACACCAATCATAATGAAGATTTCCAATGAAAATCAAGCAAGTATTTTTTATTTGACATATCCTTCTATTACACACACATAGCAATGACAGATAAAGTAGAAAAAGAATTTGCCACTTATTTGAAATTTAATCTTGTGATATTCCATTTTTTGTAAATTTCACAATTTATCCCTTTGTTCTGTTGATCGGTATTTGAGTTGTTTCCACTTTTTGGCTAGTATGCATAAAACTGCTATAAACATTCTTATAAAAATCTTTTATGTAGATATACACACTAATTTTCCTTGCATATTACTTGAAGAGGAATTACTAGGACAAGCATAACTATATGTTTAGTCTTAGTAGAAACTGGCAAACTATCCTCCAAAGTGTTTGTAACACTTTGCATGCTCAGCACCAAGGTATGAGGGTTTCCGTTGCTTCACATTCTTGTCGATATTTTGTACTGTTAGTCTTTTTTTTTTTTTAATTTAAGCAAATCAGTTGCATGTGAAGTAGAAATTCATTGTGGTTTAATTGCATTTCACCAACCATGTTGAGGACCTTTCCATATGTTTACTGGCCACTTGTGTATCCTGCTTGGTGAAAGATTTAAAATTTTTCCATTTGTTTATATTGAGAATATATATTCCAAGTCTATAAATTATTTTTACCTTTCTTAAATATGTCTTTCAATGAACAGGAATTTTTAATTTGATGCAGTACAATTAGCCATTTTTATCTTTTTTTAATGTTCTTATTTATTTCTGAGAGACAGTGAGACAGCGTGAGCAGGGGAGGGTCAGAGAGACAGGGAGACACAGAATCCAAAACAGGCTCCAGGCTCTGACCTGGCTATCGGCACAGAGCCTGACGCAGGGCTTGAACCCACGAACCGTGAGATCATGACCTGAGCCGAAGTCGGACGCTTAACTGACTGAACCACCCAAGCGCCCCTCATTTTTATCTTTTTATAAGTAGTCTTCTTGTTTCCTGTTTATAATATCTTTGCCCATCCCAAGATCATGAATATACTCTACTAGGTAATATTCTAAAAGGTCTATTATTTTACTAATCACAAATAGGATTACAACACCTAAAACTGAGTTTCTGTATGGTGTGAAGCAGGTCATACTTCATATGGGATATTCAAACTACCTAGTACCTTCATTTCCACTTAAATTACATTAGTACATTTGTTATAAATCAAATGCATATACATATGGGTCCATTTCTGTTCCAATTTTCAATTTGTCTGTTATTATGCCAATATCACATTGTCTTAATTATGTTTATTTTGCAAGTCTTAAAATCTGACAAAGTACTCTAGAGTTATTTTTCAAGATAAGATGTCTTGTCTATTGTGGACCTTTAAATTTCAATTTGAGAACATTTGTCAATTTCCATAAAAATTATGCTGCAATTTTGATTAAGAGTATATTGAATATACAGCTGCCTGGGAGGCTCAGTTGGTTAAGCGCTAAGTCTTGATTTTGGTTCAGGTCATGATCTCATGGTCATAAGATCGAGCCCTGTATTGGGCTGGGTGTGGAGCCTGCTTAAGATTCTCTCTCTCCTTCACCATCTGCCCCTCTCCTGCTCATGTGTGTTCTCTCCCTCTCAAAAATTTATAAATATGTAAATAGCCTTTCTGGATAGAGTATTCTTGGTTGCAGATTCCCATTCAGCACTTTGAATATATCATGCCACTCTCTTCTGGCTTGCCAAGCGTCTGTTGAGAAATCTCTAGCAGCCTTATGGGTCTTCCCCTAAGTTTTGGTATGTTCTGTTTCCATTCTTGTTTGTCTCAGAATTTGGATTTCCCTTTAGCATTCTTTTGTAAGGCATGTCAACTGGTGATAAAATTCCTTCAGTTTTCTTTTTTTCTCTAGCAAAGTCTTTATTCCTCCTCCATTTCTGAAGAACAACTTACTTTGCTGCGTAAATTGGTTTGTTGACAATTTTTTGACTTTGAGCATTTTGAATATATCATTCCATTCTCTCCTGGGGGGATGGTGACTGCTGGGAAATCTGTTGGTCTTACTGGAATTCCCTTGTATGTGGTGAATCTTTTCTATTGTTGCCTTTAAAATCCCCTCCTTGTCTTTGATTTTAGAGAACTTGATTATAATCTATCTCAGTCAAGATCACCTTAGGTTGTATTCTTTTGGGGATCTTTGAGCTTTGTGTACCTGGTTGGTCATATCTCTCCCCAGATTTAGGCAATTTTCAGCCACTATTTCTTCAAATACATTTTTTGTCCCTTTTTCTCTTTGCCCTTTTAGGACCTCTATAATGCAACTACTTTTCTTTTTGTTAGTTACCCATAATTCATACAGGCTTTCTTCACTCCTTTTCATTCTAATTTATTTTTTCTCTTCTGACTGGATAATATCAAGAGCTCTGTCTTCAGTTTACAGATTCTTTCTTCTGCCTGACTGAGCCTGCTGTTGAAGCTCTCTATTGCATTTTTCATTTCATTCATTGTATTCTTTAGCTCCAGAATTTCTGCTATGTTCTTTTCTGATTCTAGCTCTTTACTAATGTATCATTTTGTTCATGCATTGTTTTCCTGAGATCACTGAGTTGCCCATCTGTATTCTCTTGAATCTCAGTTAATTTCCTTAAAATAATTATTTTTAATTCTTTTTATGATAACTCACAGATCTCTATTTTTGGAAGATCAGTTGTTGGAAAACTATTCTGTTCTTGTAGTGGTGTCACCTTTCCTTGCTTTTTCATGTTTCTGATGACTTTGCACTGATGTCTGCACATCTGAGGAAGCAGTCACCTCTTCTGGCTTTTTTGCACTGGCTGTTGAGTGGAGAATATCTTCAACTGAATGTTAATACAATGGAACTGGTTGGGTGGTGTGCAGTGTCTATGCTTCCTGGGAGGGGGCACAGCAGCATAGTTTCTATGCAGCTTCATCATCTGAAGTCAACATTGGCACAGACTGTGGAAGTCTTCTGTGGCCAAGACTGTGGAGTTCCTATGGATGGCAGTGGTGGCTATGGCTATTAATAGTCTCAAGAAGAAAGCTGCTGGTGTCTTGCTGTTGCCCCTTTTTACCCATGGTAGGAAGTTCTAATCAAAAGGATCCCTCTTTCTACCTGATCTGGCATGCTGGCACTCAAAGTGGTAGCAGAGTTGGGGTCCTGTGATCAGGTACACATAGCACTATCACAGTGCCTGGGTCCTGGTGCACAGATGCACTTGCTGCTGCACTAGTACAGTGTCTAAAGTGTGGGAGTGTGCAAATCTCTCATGGAACCAGGGTCTGGGTCTCTAGATCTTGTTGTAGTGTCTCAGGCAGGAAGGAGAAATGCAGTAGTAGCAGCAGGCTCATAATGACAAGGCACAATACTATCTTGGGCTCAGGCAGCAGGGTATAGTAGCAGCACAACCTGTGGATGATGAGTCCAAGTCCCAACTCTGGCCCAGGGTGCAGTTAAAGAAAAATAGGAACATGTTTCAAGTGGCAGTCCGTTAAGGCTACATGTCAGGACCCAGGTGGCAGATTGTAGAGCAGTGGTGTTCAGGTCCCAGGAATGGCAGGTCAGAGCCACAACCTGTGACCATTACCTTTGGCCCCAGTAATGGTGGTCAAAGACTGACTTGGGACCCAAGGAGTAGAGTTCAGAGAAGTAGTGGCTGCCCTAGTAATGGCAGGACAAAGCTATGACCTGGGACTGGGGGAAGGATTCAGAGAAGCATAGCTCTGGCTCCATATATGGCAAGGTACTGTGGCGTCCTGATCCCAGAAAGTGGGGCACAGCAGTGACTACAGTCCCTGGGGGCAGGTCTCATCACAGCAACATCTCCAAACCCAGGGAGGAGATGCAGTGGTGGGACCTCCAGGGAGCTCCATCAGCTGGGATAAGCAACAGTGAAGTCCACGGGAGTTCTCAGTACCAAAGGATGCAAACATCCACAGTAGTGACACTTGCTGGGGTTCTCCTGCTCTCCTTTTCCCCATGGGATGAAATTCCTCTGAGAGGACCTCTCCTGGAACTGAGCTGCTTTTGACCAGGGGATAGGCTGACACACGTAAAATGCTTCTTATGCTTTTTTTATGTGGCCATCCTCAATATTTGAGCTCAGCAGAATTTTTTCTCCTTCTTCATTGTAGTACAGAAATTTCTCTGAGCTATTTTAGTTGTTTATTTATTGTTTTGCTGCTTTTGGTGGAGAGTGTTGGGAGCTCCTATCCCTCCATCTTGCAGATGTCACTTCCCTTGCCTCATATATTTTCAAAGCTCTGTTTTTATATCCATAAACATTTTGGAAGTTATTCTTTTTGGGGAGATATTATTCTTTTATCATTATGTAATATTTCTCTTTGTCCCTGATAATCTTCTTTATTCTGAAATATACTTCAAAAAATCAGTATGGATAATCCACCCTCCTCTTTATTTGTTTTCATGGGCTATCTTTCTCATCAGTTTTCATTTGATGTATTGCTGTCTTCTTTTTTTAATTTTTTTTTTTATTTTTTTATTTCTAGGAGAGAGAGAGACAGCATGAGCAGGGGAGGGTCAGAGAGAGAGGGAGTGACAGACTGAAACAGGCTCCAGGCTCTGAGCTGGCAGTCAGCACAGAGCCCGATGCGGGGCTCGAACCCACGAACCGCGAGATCATGACCTAAGCGAAAGTCGGACGCTTAGCCGACTAAGCCACCCAGGCGCCCCATGTATTGCTGTCTTCTTAAATTTTATTTCTTATAGTGCAATATAATAATATCTTGTGTTTAAACCCATTTGTGTAGCCCACTCACATTCAAAATTATTATTAGTGGTTTCCCTACACTGTTATCATACACATTTTTAAATAATCTGAGTCTACCTTCAAATAATAAGTATAGCACTTCAAGTAGTATAAAGACCTTGTAACAACTTATTCCCAATTATTCCTTTCTTTCCTTTGTGCCACTGTTCTCATGTTTTTCACCTGTGAACACACAGTGTGCTATTATATGAATGCAGAACATATTTTTGCTTTAAAAATATTCTTTTCTCCAAGGCAACCTTTTAATTTTTTTTCTGATTGGCTTTAATTTTTCAAGATTGCTACACTGGATCTTACTTGAAAGTCACTTGTGTCTATGTTTCAATGCTTTGAAACCATACATATTACTACTGCCACATTCTGTCATTCTCTTGTGATTGTCTTGCTATAAAAATAATTTAGAGCAGTTAAAATTTGTAAAAGATTGTATTTTCCCTTTATTTGTTCTCTTTTTTTATACTCTCCATTTCTTTTTGTAAGTCTAAAGTCTTAGCATATAATATTCCATGTACCTGAGAAACCTCATTTAACTTTTTTTGTAAAATAAGTCTTCTGGCAATGCATTCTCTCCTGTTTGCCTAGAAATTCTTTATTTGTTCTGTAATTTTGGAGGTTATCTTTGCTGGGTAGACAGTTCTCAGTTGACCATTTCTTTCTTGCAGCACTTAAAAAATTTCACTCACTGTCTTCTTGCTTGCATGGTTTTAATGGGAATTCTGTTATAATTCTTTTTTTTCCCTTTTTTAAAAAGGTTTTTAATACTGAATTTCCTTTTTTTGTCTTTTTATCTTTTGATCCCCTCCTATTTCTCCCATCCCCCAACCTCCCACCTCTGGCAACAACCAGAGGCTGCTGTGATTCTTATATTTGTACCTCCCCAGGTAATGTATGTTTTTTTTCCTCTGTCTAGCACAAATTCCTGCTCTTTCCCCATGGGTAGTACTCCATGTTTCCCCTCTTTTCCTTTCCCCAAGGTGCAAAGAATTTTATCACTGACCTCAAACTAAACGTTTTGGTATACTCTGTGCAGATTAAGGTTTTTGTTCCCTAAGAGAAATAGAGGAAAAGGGTCTATGTGGAGTTTCTGCAATGACTATTCCCCTACCCCCACCACAGGGAGGCTTTTATACAATACTCTTTTTTCTTTACATTTCTCAGAAGAAAAGCTTGAAATATAGTGTGAACCTCCAGAGTCTGCAACCCCCAGAGTCATATTCTTACACTAGCCCACACTCAGCCTTTGGGAATTCAGCAAAAATGTTGTATTTATTCTTCATACCAGTTTAGATGGCTTTAAGTAGTATCTATCCTAGCTAAACCTTGTTATCACTGCAGGTTAGATTTCAAATTAGCCACTTGCCTTGTAACCTGCTTAGGGGTTCAAGAAGCACAGCGGCACCTGGATGGTTCAGTGGGTTAAGCTTTTAAACTCATGGTTCGTGAAATCAAGCTCCAAGTCGGGCTCTGCACTGACAGCATGAAGCCTGTTAGGGATTCTCTCTCTCCCTCTTTCTCTGCCCCTTCCCTGCTCTAAGTAAATAAATAAATTAAAAAAAAAAAAAAAAGAATTGAATTGTTAATCTGCAGTGTGTCCAGCTATTTTCTTGTTGCAGTGACAGGAGTGGTGCCATTTCCAGCTCTCTATCTCTGGGCTGCAATGAGAAACTCTTCATCAGTCATCCACCATTTGACTCTATTTAATGTGAATTTTTCTCTTTCCTTGAAGTACTTGACAAGTTATATCTTTCTTAAATTATGCAAAATTTGTTACAATAATTTCTTGAGATTTTGCCTCTTGAGATTTTATCATTTCCTTGATTCCCTTAAGTCCATCTACTAGAAGAATTCTGCAGCCTCTTAATAGCTCATTTATAATTTTAATATCCTTGTTTCAATGTGCTTTATTATGTATGAGTTTCTCACTATGATTGTCCTATCTTTGGCAACAATGAGGTAGTCTAATAATAAAATACAATCTAGGACTTATTTCATATATTAGTTTTTTTATATCAGTGGTCACATTTTTTCATTTCCAAAATACTAGTAAATATTTCATATCTCTTTGATCATGTTTTGTTTCTTCCTGCTTTTGTTAGTAGTTTTTTGTTGTTGAAAGTGGAAATTACGCTTTCATTTAACCCTTTTGAGTATCTTAAATACATCTTTTAAAAGAATTTTTTCAGAATAAATTATAATATGAATTTCTTATAGAGTTACTCCTCTTCTAATTCTTGATTTTTTTTTCTGTCATTCCTACTATGTTTTGGAATTATGGCTTACAGACTAATTTGAAAATTTTGTTGTTTTCTTATTTTTTAATTTAATTCCATTATAGTTAACATACAGCATTATATTGCTCTAAGGAATACAATACAGTGATTCAAAAATCTTATACATTATTCAGTGCTCATCATGTTAAGTGTACTCTTTAATCCCCATCACCTATTTCAGTCATCCCCCACCCACCTACCTCTCCTACGGTAACCATCAGTTTGTTCTCTATAGTTAAGAGTCTGTTTCTTTCTTTGTCTCTCTCTCTCTCTCTTTTTCCTTTTGCTTGCTTGTTTCTTAAATTCCACATGTGAGTGAAATCATATGGTATTTGTCCTTCTCTGACAAACTTATTTCATGTAGCATTATATTCTCTAGCTCCATCCATGTAGTTGCAAATGACATTTCATTCTTTTTTATGGTTGTATTATTCAATACTCTCTTTTTTTTTTATACATAGTACTACTTCTTTATTCACTCATTTACTGATGGACACTTGAGCTGCTTCCACATCTGCTCAATAGCTGCTTCTTGGCTATTGTAAACAATGTTGCAATAAACATAGGGGTACATGTATCCCTTTAAATTAGTGTTTTGGTATTTTGGTGGTAAATACCCAGTAGTGTGATTACTGGATTGTAGGGTAGTTCTACTTTTAGTTTTTGAGGAACCTAAATACTTTTTTTCCCCCAGAGTGGCTGTACCAGTTTGCATTCCCAACAGTAATGCAAGAGTGTTCCCCTTTCTCCATATCCTCCCCAAAACTAGTTTCCTATAGTGTTGATTTTAGCCATTCTGACAGGTGTGAGATGATACCTCATTACAGCTTTGACTTGTGTTTCCCTGATGATGAATGATGTCAAACATCTTTTCATGTGTCTGTTGGCCATCTGGATGTGTTTGTTGGAGAAATGTCTGTTCATCTCTTCTGCCATCCCATTTTTAAATTGGATTATTTGATTTTTGAGTGCTGAGTCATATCAGTTCTTTATATACTGATACTAATCCTTGATCAGGTATGTCAGTTGCAAATATCTTCTCCCATTCAGTAGGTTGCCTTTTAGTTTGTTGACTGTTTACTTCATGATGCAGAAGCATTTTATTTTGATGTAGTCCTAATAGTTTATTTTTCCTTTTGTTTGTCTTGCCTCAGGAGACATATATCTGTGCTCTCTTCAAGGATTTTCATGGCTTCAGGTCTCCATTTAGGTCTTTAATCCATTTGAGTTTATTTTTGTATATGGCATAAGAAATTAGCCCAGTTTAATTCTTTTGCATATAGCTGTCCAATTTTTCCAACACTATTTGTTGAAAAGACTGTCTTTTTCCTATTGTATATTATTTCCTCTTTTGTGAAAGATTAATTGACCATATAATTGTGGGTTTATGTCTGGGTTTTCTATTCTGTTCCATTGATCCTTATGTCTCTTTTTGTGCCAGTATCATACTGGTTTGATTACTACAGCTTTGTAATATAACTTGAAGTCTGGAATTGTGATACCTCCAGTTCTGTTTTTCTTTTTCAGTACTGCTTTGGCTATTCATGGTCTTTTGTGGTTTTATCAAAATTTAGGACTGTTTGTTCTAGTTCTGTGAAAAATTCTGTTGATATGTTGATAAAGATTGTTTTAAATCTGTAGATTTCTTTGGGTAGTATAAACATTTTGACAATATTCATTCTTCTAACCCATGAATATGGAGTGCTTTTCCATTTCTTTGTGTCATCATCAACTTCTTTCATCAGTGTTTCATAGTTTTCAAAGTACAGGTCTTTCACGTCTTGGTTAAGTTTATTCATAGGTATTTTATTATCTTTGATGCAACTGTAAATGGGGTGGTTTTCTTAATTTCTAACACTTCATTATAAACATATAGACATGGAGGTGCCTGCATGGCTCAGTTAGTTAAATGTCCAACTCTTGATTTCAGCTCAAGTCATGATCTTACAGTTCATAGGAACAAACCCTGTGTCAAGCTCTGCACTGACAGAGTAGAGCCTGCTTGGAATCATCTCTCTATCTGCCCCTCCTAACTCATGCTCTCTCTCTCTCTCAAAACAAATAAACATTTTAAAGAATGTATAGATGCATAAAAATATAACAGATTTCTATCACAGACTAATTTGAATTTGAGTTTTGTTTGTTTGCTTCGTTTTGTTCCTTCTCTCTACTCCTCTATGCTCTTATTTCTCTAACTGGTAATTGCCTTTACATGGGCCTTTTTCACTTCTTCCACAATCAGTTAGACTTTCAGTAGGGTATTGCCTCAATGGCAGGGAAAATTAAACCTTGACTAAACACTACTCTGGTTTTACTAACAAAGTTTTAAAACAAGACCTGAAAATAACCTAACTGCTCCCAGAATAAAGCTCAATAATACTTTTAGGAATTCAAAAAATATCAAGCATCTGGCATGGTAAAATTCGTAATACATGGTTTATAATATCACCATTAAAAACCCGTAGGTATGGCAATCTCTATCAAAATAACACCAGCATTCCTCACGTAGCCAGAACAAACAAACCTAAAATTTGTATGGAACCAGGAAAGACCCCGAATAGCCAAAGCAATATTAAAAAAGAAAACCAAAGCAGGAGGCATCACAATCCCAGACTTCAAGCTGTATTACAAAGCTGTAATCAAGATAGTATGGTACTGGCACAAAAACAGACACTCAGATTAATGGAACAGAATAGAGAACCCAGAAATGGACCCACAAACGTATGGCCAACTAATCTCTGACAAAGCAGGAAAGAATATTCAATGGGATAAAGACAGTCTTTTCAGCAAACGGTGCTGGGAAAACTGTACAGCAACATACAGAAAATGAACCTGGACCACTTTCTTACACCATACACAAAAATAAACTCAAAATGGATGGAAGAACTAAACATAAAACAGGAAGCCATCAAAATCCTCGAGGAGAAAGCAGGCAAAAACCTCTTTGACCTCAGCCGCAGCAACTTCATAGTCAACACATCTCCAGAGGCAAGGGAAACCGAAGCAAAAATGAACTACTGGGACCTCATTAAAATAAAAAGCTTCTACACAACTAAGGAAACAATAAGCAAAATTAAAAGGCAACTTATGGAATGGGAGAAGGTATTTGCAAATGACATTTAAGATAAAGGGTTAGTATCCAGAATCTATAAAGAACTTATCAAACTCAACACCTAAAAAACAAATAATCCAGTGAAGAAATGGGCAAAAGACATGAATAGATACTTCTCCAAAGAAGACATCCAGGGAAATACAAATCATAACCGCAATGAGATACCACCTGACACCTGTCATAATGGCTAAAATTAAGAACAGGAAACAACAGGTGTTGGTAAGGACATGGAGAAAGGGAAACCCTCTTGCACTGTTGTTGTAAATGCATGCTGGTGTAGCCACTCTAGAGAACATTATGGAGGTTCCTCAAAAAAAAAACTAAAAATAGAATTACCCTATAATCCTGCACACTACTCGTTATTTACTCAAAGGATACAAAAAAATACAGAGATTTGAATAGGTACATGCACCCAATGATTATAGCAGGATTATCAACAATAGTCAAACTATGGAGCTAGCCCAAATGTCAATCAACTGATTGATAGATAAAGAAGATGTGACATATATATACAATGGAATATTGTGCAGCCATCAAAAAGAATGAAACCTTGCCATTAGCAATGACATGGATGGAGGTAGAAAGTATTATGCTAAATGAAATAAGTCAATCAGAGAAAGACAAATACCATATGATTTCACTCATATATGGAATTTAAGAAACAAAACGGATGAACATATGGGAAACGGAGGGGAAGAAAGGGGAACAAACTACAAAAAACTCTTAATGATAGAGAACAAACTGAGGGTTGATGGAGGGGAAGGAGGAGGATGGGCTAAATGGGTGATGGATATTAAGAAGGGCACTTATGAAGAGCACTGGGTGTTTTATGTAAGTGATGAATCACTGAATTCTATTTCTGAAACCAACATATGTTGCACTATATGTTAACTAAAATTTAAATTTAAAAAAAGCCCTATCTAAAAAATAGCATGGAGCAAGAGAGAACTAACCCTAGGTGAAAGATCTGAGATGCAGGAAGGAATGGTACACTGATACCAGTGATCATCATGAAACAGGGCTGTTGCTACATAATAGGAATAATGGAGTAAATGTGTGGCACTCAGCTGCTCCTCTAGGATGTAATGAAATGTAGTGATGGCTGCACAACTGTGACTGTGCCAGAGACCACTGAACTGTATGTTTGATTTTGTTTGCTTGTTTTCTCCTTCAGAGATTCTCATTTATTATAAAATGGTTCCACAAAATTCTAAAAATATGCCAAACTTTCCAGTTTCCACCATGTGCATGAGACCATTAAAAATACAACCCTGCTGCCACTGACTATTCTGTGTCCCATACTGGCTGAACCCCAGAACTATGGGCACAAACACACATGTTTGAGACCACAATTGCCTTTTGGAAACTCTCAAGCCAAAAGGTGACAATCAGGTACCCTAGCTCAAAGGAAATAAGTGGCAGGAATTTACACATTTAAAAAAATTGAGGGGGGCCTGGGTGGCTCAGTTAGTTAAGCCTTGGACTCTTGATTCTGGCTCATAGTTTGTGAGATGGTGCCCCATGTTGGGCTCTGTGCTGGAAGTATGGAGGCTGCTTGGAACCCTCTGTCTCCCTCTCTCTGCCCCTCCTTTGTTCATACTTTCTCTCAAAATAAATAAGTAAACATTCCAAAAACAGTTGAGTCAAATTCATCTGGGCTATAGCCCAAATTTTTTACTCTAATTGTGTAAATATCAGGACTTGGATTTGGAATGATGGGATAAGACTATCCTTCACAGAAGCAAATGTAGGCAACTGTACCCTTGCAACAACAGGCTCAGAGTCTCCCTCCAAGGCAGGCTCTGCCCAAGAGGCCGGTGGAGGGGTGGGGGTGAGGGATGGATCCTGACCTCAATCACCCCTGGACTGGTTCTGTGCAGGTCCTGCTGGGGCTCAGGCAAAGGCTCAAACTTCCAGGGCAGACCCACCTCACTCATGGGTAGCACCTGCCCCACAGGGTTTCAGCGGCCTCCCACTGCTGCAGCTTCTCCACAGAACCCTGAGCCTCACCACACAGGCTTGCGCATTTCCAGGTTAGCAGTAGTGCTGGAGCTCCTCTGGCAGCAACCCCTCCCTGAGGGTGCCCCCAGGTTCCCAGGATGAGGTGCAGGACTTGGTCCATGCCCCAGTACCATGACCTGAACTGTATGCTTTCAATAGGTGATCTTTGTGATTTGTGAAACATATTCTCAGGAAAGCTGATGAAAAGACAAGACCAGGTGAATGTAAGAAAAAAATTATACGATTTGATTTATAAACATAAATTGGAAATTCCTAAGTTAAATATTGGCAAAAGTTAATTTAGACTTTACTACTCCACCTAAACGGTGTGATTAGGAATGCAACGATTCTTCAATACCAGAACACCTACTGATACAATTTAGCATTAACAAAAATAATAAAACCATATAAATTTTAGGATTCTTTGTTCTAGCTCTATGAAAGATTGTGGTATTTTGATAGGGATTGCATTAAATGTGTAGATTGCTTTGGGTAATATAGACATTTTAACAATATATGTTCTTCCAATTCATGAACATGAATGTTTTTACATTTCTCTGTGTCATCTTCAATTTCTCTGATCAATGTTTTCAGAGTATAGGTCTTTTACTTCTTTGGTTAGGTTTATTCCTAATATCTTACGGGTTTTGGTGCAATTATAAATGGGATTTATTCCTTGATTTCTCTTTCTGCTGCTTCATTACGGATATATAGAAATGCAACAGATTTCTGTACACTGATTTTGTATCCTGCAACTTTACTGAATTTCTGTATTAGTGCTAGCAATTTTTGGTGGAGTGTTTTGGGCTTTCTATGTAGAGTATCATGTCATCTGCAAATAGTAAAGTTTTGCTTCTTCTTTACCAACTTGGATGCCTTTTATTGCCTTTTTTTTTTTTTTTGTCTGAATGCTGTGGCTAGGAATTCCAGTACTATGTTGAATATTAGTGGTAGAGAGTAGACATCCCCTGTGATCCAGTGGTAACACTACTAGGTATTTACCCAAAAAATACAAAAACACTAAATCAAAGGGATACATGCACCCCTATGTTTATTGAAGCATTATATGTAACAGTCAAACTATGCAAGCAGCCCAAGGGTCCATCAACAGATGAATGGATAAAGAAGATGTGGCATATATATATATATATATATATATATATATATATATATATATACACATATATATAATGGAATATTATTCAACCATAAAAAAGAACGAAATCTTTCCATTTGCAACATCATGGAGGGAGCTAGAGAGTATAATGCTAAGCAAAATAAGTTAAGCCAAATAAAAACAAATACCATATGATTTTATGCATATGTGGAATTTAAGAAACAAAACAAATGAGCAAAGGGGAAAAAAAGAGAGAAAGGCAAACCAAGAAACAGACTCTCAACCATAGAGAAACAAACTGATGGCTACCAGAGGGGTGAGGGTAGGGGGTTCAGAGATGGGTGAAATGGGTGATAAGGATTAAGGAGTGCACTTGTTGTGATAAGGACCAGGTGTTGTATGTAAGTGTTGAATCACTAAATTGTACACCTGAAAATAATATTACACTGTATGTTAACTAACTAGAATTTAAATAAAAACTATATGACTATTTCAATAAACTTATTTTTGATCCAACATGTATTTATTGCATGCCTATTATGTGATGCCAGAGTCCAGCTCCAGCCGGTCCAGAGGTCCCTAAGGATGGACAGTGTCAGTGAGAGAGAGTGAGAGAGCCCCAAGATCCTTTCTGATCACCAGGCAGGCATCTCTGTCCTGTCGGTTTTTGGTGTCTTTATTTATAGGTCAAATGATAACATGACATCAGAAAATGGAATTTTTACAATGGATAATTCTTTGTGATAAGATGCTTTGGAAAAGTGTACAGAAACAGGTTTTACAGAAGTATTCTTGCAGAACTACCCCAATCATAGTGAGGTTGAGTAGTAAATCTTACAACTAAGAAAATAACAGGTCATTCTTAGTGAAAAACAGCATAACATATACATTTGTTTTAAGTCAATAATGCTAAGATTAAATCATAGGTTAAGTTGTATATACATAGGCTAGGAGTCACTCTGTCTGGCTCACAAGAGGAAGAATGTATCTGAGCTGGTTAATAACTTTTTGATTTGATGCTGAATGCGTAAACACCATGGGTGCCCTAAATGTGTCAGCTTTTGTATTTGGGTTTATGTTTTAACTACTCTTATCCATCCTCATCACAGCTGCCAGTGTAAGGGAAGGTGTTTGTGGAATGTAGGCCTTAGGGAAGGGACTGCTATACATCACCAGTTAGCAAAGGTATATGTAGTAACTTATGTTCTGCCCTTATCTGTTCCTGATCTCTAAATTAGGCTCTTTGTCTCTGGGCCAGACCTCATTGTCCAGTTATATTCCTTATAGTACTGGAAAGCAAACCGTACCTTTAATAAGTTTAGAGCATCTCCAATACATAGAATAGCCTCTTCAAGTGCATTTACTTTTGTGTCTAGTTTTTTGTCTATGATTTCTTGAATAGCTAGGGCATGAGAAACATTTTTGGTTACTTGATTTACGTGTTGAGCTGTATGAACCTCTTGGACTAACACAATGGTAGAAACAGAAGTGTACCTGTAAAGGTCAATCTTTTATGAGCAAGAGTCATTAGCATGTTCATAGCTCGAGGGAAGTATCGAGGAGAACAGGACCTGCCGGAGACACGGTGTCTGCTCCCATAATCACAAAAGAAGTTCCTACAATAAGATCCTTCATAAGGTGCAACATCATACCAGGGCCAGAATAAGGGGACAAGTCACTCTGGATACCAATCAACAAGGTGCTTCAGGGGTCAGTGCTCAAGCAGAAACAATTCAGTGGGGATAGATATAGGTCATCATCTGACCGGAGGAGTCCTTGCAAACCTGCCTTAACCTCACAAGAAATATTCTCAACTACTGAGTTCAGAATGGCTCCCAACAATGTGACAGATACTATACATTAGTAAACAAAAGAGAAAGGGTCCTGGTCTTCAATGGAAACAGAAAAGGCAGTTGATAAAATTTTATACCAAGTCTTAGTAAAATGAAGTTAGGAGAGAATTCTTATAAGTAAATTTATTTATAAGTGAATTTTACATCTTATAATGTAAGATATATTGATCAAAAACAGAACAAACATCATCCTTAAAGTTGAAACATAAGCTTTTTCACTGATTTCAATAAGATGTTTGTACCAGAGGTTCTGGCCCCTGGATTAACTTTAAAAATGAAATACATATACAACTCAGCACCAAAAACAACAAACAAAATAAACATCCAATTAAAAATGGGCAGAGTACCTGAACAGACATTTTTCCAAAGAAGACATTAAGATGGCCAACAGACACATGAAAAGATGCTCAACATCATTAATCATCTGGTAAGTGCAAATCAAAACCACAATGAGATACCACCTTAAACCTGTCAGAATGGCAAAATCAAAAACATAAGAAATAACAAGTGATGGCAAGGATGTGGGGGAAAAGGAACCTTCTTGCACTGTTGGTGGAAATATAAACTTGTACAGCTACTGTGGAAAACAGGATGGAGTTTCTTCAAAAAAATTAAAAATAGGCATGGCTGGATGGCTCAGTCAGGTGAGCATTGGACTTTGGTTCAAGTCACGATCTCATGGTTCGTGGGTTTGAACCCACATAGGGCTTGCTGCTGTTATTACAGAGCCCACTTTGGATCCTCTGTCCCTTTCTATCTCTGCCCCTTTCTCTCTCTCTGCTCATGCTCCCTCTCTCTCAAAAATAAACAAACATTTTTAAAAAACAGGAATACCATATGACCCAATAATTCCACTACAGGGTATCTATCCAAAGAAAATGAAAACACTAATTCAAAAAGATATATGTACCCCCATGTTTATTGCAGCATTACTTATAATAGTCAAGATATGGATGCAACCTAAGTGTCCATCAACAGACAAACAGATAAAGATGGGGGGGGGAGCATTTGTGCACGCACATGCGTGCACATGCGTGCGTGCGCACACGAATACTATGCAGCCATAAAAAGATGAGATCATGCCATGTGGGACAACATGGATGGACCAGAGAGTAAATGACATCAGCCAGACTGAGAAAAGCAAATACTAGATTCACTCATATGCTCATAATCTCAAATCTCATAAAAAACAAATACTAGATTCACTCATATGCTCATAATCTCAAAAAAACAAAGAAACAAGTATAAAAGCAGAATCAGACCTATGAATACAGAGAAGAAACTAATAGTTGCCAGAGGGGAGTGGGGTCAGGGGAAAGGCAAAATGGGTGAAAGGGAGAGGAAGATATGAGATTCCAGTTAAGGAAGGAAAGAGTCATGGGAATAAAAGGCACAGCATAGGGAATATGTCAATGATACTGTAATAGCGTTGTATGGTGACAGATGGCAGCTATACTGTAGTGAGAACAGCATAACACAGAGAAGCTGAATCACCTCTGTGTTGTACATCTGAAACTAATGTAACATTGTGTGTCAATATACACAAAATTTTTTAATTTAAAAATAACATAAAAATTAAAAATGGGATACATAAAAATTAGAAATAGAAAAAGGAACAAAATTATTTGCTTTTATTTAAGATGAAATAATTAAAATGTAATTTTAAAATCCAATGGCATTTATAAATAAGCCATTAGAAGTAGGAAGATAGTTCAACAAAGTTCACAGATAGAAAATTAGTTTACAAAATATCACAACATTCCTATGTACTAGAAATAACCAAGTAGTAAATGTAATTGAATTTTTAATTCATAATAGAAACAAATAATGGAAAATATCTGGTACTATATCTAACAAAATTTGTGTGTGACCTTTATCAGAGTAAGTTTAGAATGTCTGGGTGGCTCAGCTGGTTGACCATCTGACTCCTGATTTCAGATCAGGTCATGATCCCAGGGTTGAGGGATCAAGCCCTACAATGGATTCCATACTGAGCGTGGAGCCTGTTTAGGATTCTCTCTCCCTCCTTCCTCTCCCTCACTCTAAAATTTAAAAAATTCTCTAAATTAAAAAAAAAAAATAAGTTGCACCAGTGGTAACTGCAGATAGCCTTTGTGAATGAAAATCTCGAACCTTTGCATAACCACCATGCCCAGCCATGGCCACACTGTTTGCAAATTCATGGACCAGAACTAGGCTCACCAGGAAGGAAAAGATTGGCATTCACATGGTAGACTATTCTACTCATAATTATTTCAAACTGCTTTGGAAGTGGAGTTCCTCTGGTGAGAATTTATCCTACATATATTCTCAGTTTCTTTGCTCATAATTTATGCAATCAAAATATATTTATTGTGCAACATATATTTCTGAAATTATTTTATATTCTTGAAAAAGTAGTGAAGATTGGCAGAAAAATGCCCTTGATGTCCTTAAGTTTATATTTTCTGCTACTGGGCAGTACAAAGTGAAGGGTAAGTAAGTACGTAAGTAAAAATTAAAAGGTAATTTCAGAAAGAAATAATAAGAAATAAAAAAATAAGGAAACTATAAATGCTGGCGAGGATGTGGAGAAACAGGCACCCTCCTACACTGTTGGTGGGAATGTAAACTGGTGCAGTCCCTCTGGAAAACAGTGTGGAGATTCCTCAAAAAATTAACAGTAGAACTCCCCTATGACCCAGCAATAGCACTGCTAGGAATTTACCTCAGGGATACAAGAGTGCTGATGCATAGGGGTACATGTACCCCAATGTTCAGAGCAGCACTCTCAACAATAGCCAAGACATGGAAACAGCGTAAGTGTCCATCAACTGACAAATGGATCAAGAAGGTGTGGTTTATCTATTCCATGGAATACTACAAGGCAATGAGAAAGAATGTAATCTGGCCCTGTGTAGCAACATGGATGGACCTTGAGGGTGTTATGCTGAGCAAAATAAGTCAGGCAGAGAAGGACAGATACCATATGTTTGCATGTATAGGTGGATTAGGAGGAACCTGACAGAGGACCATGGGGGAGAAGAAGGGGAAAAATAGTGGGGGAGACGGAGGGAGGTAACCCATGAGAGACACTTGAATGCCAAGAACAAACTGAGGGCTGATGGGGGTGGGGGAGAGAGGAAGGTGGGTGATGGGCATGGGGAAGGGCACTCGCTGGGATGAGCACTGGGTGTTATATGGAAACCAACTTGACAATAAACTACTTAAGAAAAAAAAAGAAAGAAAGAATAATTAATTTTTGACCAGGATAGCTTTAATCTCCCAAATTTCCTTCTCAGTAATTCTCCAATTGTATTCCATGATCTAAGGGACTTTTGCTGAAATTCTGTTGGTTTCCTTTTAGAGTTTATCATAGGCACTGTGCAGCATTTGCTCTGCCACGGACTCTCACATTCTGTCATTTCTGTAGCATTATTAGGGCTGAGTGGCAGAGTTACTTGTCCAGCAGTATTTCCCTCTCACAGCTGTAAAGACTACAATGTGGTCCCTATTGGACATGCTTAGGTCTGATAAACAATTTTAAATATCCCAATTGTCCTTGGATGTCCATACATGCAAGTTAATTGTGGTGTGTGTGTGTGTGTGTATACATATATACACCTTTTCTTTGCAAACAACAGAATTTAACTCTGACTTAAGTGAAGTAAAACAAAATAACAATATAAAGCATTAAAAGGGAAATTCATGAACTGGGACTGGGGTAGCTCACAGCACCAAAGGGAAAGTCAGTGTGTCAAGGTAGTAAAGGAAACAGGCTTTGGGAAAAGTCTATTTGGTTCCAAATTCCACCCTACCACTTACCTCTCTTGAGTCCACGTTCTCTTCTCTGAAACAAAGATAACTAAAGTATTTACCTAAAGCATTTGTTGGGATATTTAAGTGAGATAATGTATGTAAAATGCTTAGCACAGTATCTGAAATGATGCAAATATCTAATCACATGCTTTTAATATAATTCATTTATCAATATTCCTTGAAAGTACAGAATCTAGGATAACAATAGTGATCTTATCAGCAGAGGTGCTGGGATAGGCTATCAGAGTGCTGCAAAGAGAAAGGCTGACCTCTGCCTCTCTGAATCCATCCCCAAGATTAAAATTTCTAAGGGAATGGATGGTCTGGCACTGACCATGTGCTCATTCCTATTCCAGCCACTGTGCCAGGAAGAATGAGTGAATAATGAGTGGGGGAGGGAAGAGGATTTGGGGACACCATGATTAACAGTCTCTCTAGAACAAGGGGCGCCTGAGTGGCTTAGTCGGTGAAGCGTCCGACTTTCACTTAGGTCATGATCTCGCGGTTCGTGGGTTCAAGCCCCGTGTCGGGCTCTGTGCTGACTGCCAGCTCAGAGCCTGGAGCCTGTTTCAGAGTCTGTATCTCCCTCTCTCTCTGACCCTCCCCTGTTCATGCTGTCTCTCTCTATCCTAGAAATAAATAAAAATATTAAAAAAAAAAAAAAAGACAAAAACAGTCTCTCTAGAACTATACTGAACACAGAGAGTTTAGTTACTGGAAGGATAGTAAAGATAGTGTAAGCAGGCAATAACAAAGTCTACCACACCGTAATTAAATATTTTGTAAGAAAAACTGTAAGACAAGAGATTTATCCATCCATTTTCCTCTGACTAGGACAGAATAACTATCATTCCAAGAAAATAACTCTACATTTTCTTAAGCATTTTAAAGAAACAATGTAAGGTATCTTGCAGATCATGATATCAGAAAATTCTTAATATTCAGGCACTACTTATTATGGTTCTATTCATTTCTCCCTCATCATTCTCATTTTGTAGTCAATTGGAACACTAGATACGTTTTCTCAAAATTCTTCTCACAGCTGCCTTCACCTCTTTGTTCTTTAGGCTGTAGATGAGAGGATTCAGCATGGGAGTGACCACACTATACTGCAAGGAGAAGATTAACTCTTGAGTGGATCCTGAATTTGGCATGAGATAGCGGAGTAATCCTGAGCCATAAAAGAAGATCACTGCAGTGAGGTGAGAGGAGCAGGTGGAGAAGGCCTTGCTTCTGCCTGAAGTGGAGCTGATGTTCAGGATGGTGAACAAAATGCGAACATAGGAGAAAAATATCATGAGGAAATTTCCAAAGAAATGCAGGAGGCTGGAGCAGAGCAGGGCAGTAAAACTTGTAGACACATCAGAGCAAGACAAAGGGTAGAGAGAAGGCAGTTCGCAGCTGAAGTGGTGTATGTTTTGACCCCCACAGAAGTGTAAATTGAGAGCTACAAGGATATTGATAAGAGCATCCAAAAAAGCCAAGCTCCATGAGCCCCAAACCAGCCCCATACACAGCTGTCTGTTCATTATCTGGCCATAGAGCAGAGGAGAGCTGATGGCAACATAGCGGTCATAGGCCATGACAGTGAGTAGGCAGGATTCAGTGCCCCCAGTGGCAAACACAAAGAAGACCTGAACCAGGCAGCCCTCTAAAGAGATGGTTTTCTTCTCAGACAGGAGGTTCTCCAACAGCTTGGGCACAGTGACAGATGAGTGGCAGAGATCCAAGAAGGACAACTGTCCCAGGAAGAAGTACATGGGGGTGTGGAGGTAAGAATCAGCTCTAATCACCAGCAGCAGCATCAGGTTCCCCATCAGGGTCAGGAGGTAAATAACAAGGAACAGTACAAAGAGCAGAGCCTGGATCTGGGGGTCAGCAGACAGCCCGAGGAGGATGAACTCAGAAACAACACTGTGGTTTCTCATTGCCTTCAATATTTTCTTTAAAATGTAAGAAATAAATCAGGTAAAGCCTCTTCTTCTAACAAATACTCAAGTGTTTTAACGCTCTTCTCTATTCACAAAGTTTCATGCCTACTCAAAAATTAATGCTCTGAAATTATAAACTTCCCTAAGTCTCTAGATTTCCTAAAATCTGAAATAATCTTTTCTACATGATTCCAATCCTAGATCAACTCCCTGTACACTTTTATTGTTCTTTCTTTTAATGCCTTAGGATTTATTTTTTGTTGTTGTTTTATTATTAAAGCTACTGGAGGATACTTTGTAAACTCTTGATAATAATCCAGTGGAGAAGGAGAAAATGCAGGAGGAATAACAGAAAATTGCAGAAACAGTCTTTGAGAATAGCCAGGTTGCAGAGCAGAAGCAGAGCATTAGGTGGGAATGGGTTTACTTTATCCACCAAACATGCATAGATTTGTTGTTAGGAAGGAAGTAGTTCCCATCTAATGGCTTATTTTTTCAATAAAAATTTAAATTTTTTTACATTTATTTATTTTTGAGAGACAGAGTGAGACAGAGCATGAGTGGAGGAGAGGCATAGGGAGAAGGAGACAGAATCCGAAGCAGTCTCCAGGCTCTGAGCAAATATTCAGCACAGAGCCTGATGCAGGGCTTAAACTCATGAACTGTGAGGTCATGACCTGAGCTGAAGTCGGACACTTAACCGACTGAGCCACCCAAGCGCCCCTCAATAAATATTTAAATGGGGTCATTAATGGAAACTGAAGAGGCTAGATTTGCAGAGGGAGGAGAAAGTGAATGAATTAGAAAGAAGGCAGCATAGAGATATCCCAGATACAATACAACTGATCAAGGGAACTGTTGATGAATATGGAAACATACTCTGGACATAATCTCTATCCCCAGTCTGCATCATCTATTCAAATTCAGCTCTTGTCTGTGCCCTAATGCACAGACTCCCTACTAACTTTCCAAAGCTTAGCCTTCTTTATTTCCTACTCTGGACTGACAACCCAGATTATAACCACAGATTCGAATGACCCCTCAAAACCACTGACTATACCATCCTGATAGTCATCCTGACCCCTCATGTCCTGCTCTGTCTCTTGCATTCATACTCCAAGACTGGCACATTGTATTCCTCAAAGGACTTGTGATTTCTTTCCCATTATTTATCCAAACAACACCTAGAATTAAAGCTATTCTTAGGAATTGAGTCCATATCACCTGTACTTCTCACCTAGTTGATAATAACTAGCACAGAATTAAATAAAAAACTTTTTTCAAATCCAGTGATCCAGAAGACAAGTTTGAATGTCAGTGTGAGAATTTGGTGTTAAGGTGGAGTTTGAAAGCTCCTGTTGGATACAGACCTCTCCCTTGATTTCTAAAAGAGGGAATAAAAGGCTAAGTTGTATATATTATTTCTAAAAACCTAAATACTTCCAGTCATGTAACGACTGCATTTTCCATATTATTTTTTTTCTTTTGCTCACCACTGTAGCTCTAGCTACAGCAACCTGGATTCATCCTAAGAATATAGCATCATTGGCAGAAGATACTGGAAAAGCAAGAAATCAAGTCACGAAATGCAGATAGAGAACCACCCATTATAATTTTGGAAGGCACCAAAAAGAAAGGCCCCTCATCTCCAAATGGAGCTCTACTTACTAGCACTAGAAACTCCTTAAAACTTTGGGGAAATTTTCTCTATTAGAAATAAAGGCAAAAGGACATTTTCGTGAAAGATAAACCTGGAAATTGTACCGTATTAGGGGTTATACTTTCTTAAAGATATAGGTGTGTTGTATTAAGAAATATTTGCAGGATAACATAAATAAATAAAATCACTTATATTTTCACCTGGTGCTGCAATTTCATTATTCTCAATACTTCGTTTATTCAGACTGTGAGTCCAAATCTAAAATGGAAACAGCTCTGAGAACATCACCACTATAAGTTTTCAGTTATTATCACAATCAGGTGGAGTTAGCTGACTAGATAATTTCCAGAGAAAAGCTGCCTAAGAGAAGCTTCTTTAACGATGAGACATACAAAAGTACCTAGCATTATAACTGGCCCAATGGATAAAAACAGATACATGAATGAGTGAATGAGTAAGTGAATGAATGAAACTCTGGGGAAGAATAGTCTAGGGCTTTACACAGATCTGATTAGGAACCAGTAAGGGATTTGGACACTTGAGGCTTGCATGAAACCAAATGTATGAAGGGCACTGAAAAATTTTGCCAACTGGAAAGGTTTGCCCCATTGTAGTGTCTCATGCCCTGGTCTGAACCTCCATATATCTTGGGGTATATAGCTACAGAGAATACCCATAATTAAAAGTGTAATTAGTTTCTGGACCCTATTCATTTGGAGTGCTTGGAGAGTTATTTTTGAGGCACAAAGTACCCAAAGTCTATCAATGATGTCCTATCCCTTCTCACCTCTTACAGACAGATCTTAGGTATCAGCCTCCCTGAACTTCCAGGTTTCCAGTAAAATATGGCATTTCAGCACCAGGAACAAGGAATAACGCTGGATATAAAAAAAGATCTTGTCCCAGTGGTCCCATATGTAAAATGAAAGCTAAAATTAATTACCTTGAAAAGTTGTTAGGACTTAAGAATCCTGAATGCCAAAGAATTATTAGACTCTCTTCTTCACACCCAATGCAAGTGTTTAATTTTCCCAAAAGGAGGAAGAAAGGTGATTTTAAGGAGCAGACCAAACATTCCAGGTCCCAGAAATGAATGCCATGTCACAGAGAGATGGAGAGGCCATGACATCCAGTCCAGGGGAACAGAGAGATGAGAGCTGAAAGAAAGGAAGTGCCTGATGAGGGAATAACAAGAAGTAGCTGTAATTGAGCCAGAAAGGATCCTACAGAGGGAGTACAGAATCAAATTCATCAGAGAAAAGATGAAAAATCTTACCATGGGCCTAGTTTTCTGGTGCAGAATATATCCTGTTTTTCTGAGTTGGTAGGCATGCCACTGAGCTCAGGAGAAATTCACAAGAAAGAAAATGTACCACACCTGTCCAATCATGTGAATTGGCATTGCTTTTTCTATTTAAAAACTTTCTGTGCATAAAAAGAAACGTGTAAGCCGAGTCCTCAAAAGCCTCTGCAAATAAAGGCTTCAGAAAACTCTTCTAAATTTCAACAACATTTTTATGCTTAGGCTTATTTCAACAACATTTTATGATTCCATAAAATGACAAAGGAAAACTTGAAAACTTAAAATTCCTAACAAGTAATAAAGCAATTTCTTTCATATTTCCCCTAGCATAATTACACAGTCATTTCTGCACATTCTCTCTCTATATGACTGGTAATATATTGCAAAGAGCACCCTCCTGACAGAAGAGGCTCAAGTCTAGCCATTCAGAAGGGATTGTGGGTTAAGGTGGCCAATGAGATGGAAAAGTATGACCTGAGAGCCTAGGGGACATTGTGGGTCCATCCTGATTGCTGGAAAGCTCAGCTTGAAACTTAACTTTGGATTCATTAGCCAAAAATGGTTACTAAATGATCCCTCTGGGAATTCTTATTGAAGTGATTCACAGGTTCCCTTTAGGTCATTTTTCTAATGTCATATATTTAATTATTACATTTATTCAAATGTAATTATTATATATGACATCATTATTGTTACTACTACTACTACCACTACTACTACTACTATATGGTCAATGGTAATTTAAATTTACCTAAATATTTGACTCTCTCTCAGCTTTTAATATTTTCTCTTTTGATTTTTAGTAACTTTATTATGATGTGACAAAGTGTGACTTGCTTTTTTTTTTATAATTTATTTATCTAAATTCAATTAGTTAACACACTATGTACTATTGGTTTCAGTAGAACCCAGTGAGTCATCACTTCCATAGAACACCCAGTGCTCATCCCAAGTGCCCTCCTTAATGCCCATCACCCATTTAGTCCACCCCCCCCCCAACACCTCAGTTTGTTCTTTGTATTTAAGAGTCTCTTATGGTTTGCC
>NW_027528345.1:8986080-9004350 GCF_008692635.1 Crocuta crocuta
TGACACCCAGTGCGCATCCCAAGTGCCCTCCTTAATGCCCATCCCCCATTTAGCCCGCCCCCCCCCCCCACCCAACTCCCCTCTGGCAACCCTCAGTTTATTCTCTGTATTTAAGAGTCTCTTATGGTTTGCCTCCCTCTCTGTTCTTATCTTATTTTTCCTTCCCTTAACCTATGTTCACCTGGTTTGTTTCTTAAATTCCACATGAGTGAAATAATACGATATTTCTCTTTGACTGACTTACTTCCCTTAGCATAATACCTTCTAGTTCCATCTCATTGTTGCAAATGGAAAGATTTCTTTTTTTATTGCCAAGCAATAGTCCAATGTGTGTGTGTGTGTGTGTGTGTGTGTGTGTGTGTGTGTGTGTGTGTGTGTACCACATCTTCTTTATCCATTCATCAGCCGATGGACATTTGGGCTTTTTCCATGATTTGGCTATTGTTGATAGTACTGCTATAAACATACGGGTGTATGTGACTCTTCCAATCAGCATTTTTTTCTTTTCATTTAACATACTTGGGATTTATTTATAGGGCTTCCAGCATTTATAGTTGATATACTTTTTTAGTTTGGAACATTTTCATCCATTATCTTACATATTGCCCTCTTTTCATATATATTACCTCATTCTCTCTCCCTTCTTTATAATTCCATGTAAATTTATGTTATCCTTCCCATTCTATACATTAGCATTTTATACTCTCATTTTTTTCTTTATTCTTTTTGTGTCTTACTGAATATATTTTCTTCTTATCTAACTTATAAGTCATTAGTATACTCCTCAATACTAATATCCTTCAAACTTACCCATTAAAATCTTAGTTTCACGGGCATGTAAGGAGGGCACTTGTTTGGATGAGCACTGGGTGTTATATGGAAACCAACTTGACAATAAACTATAAAAGAAAAAAATAAAAAACAAAATCTTTGGGGCACCTGGGTGGCTCAGTTGGTTGTGTGTCCAACTTCAGCTCAGGTCATGATCTCATGGTTCATGGGTTCGAGCACTGTGTTGGGCTCTGTGCTGACAACTATCTCAGAACCTGGAGCCTGTTTCAGATTCTGTATCACCCTCTCTNAAACCAAGTCTTCTTGATCCATTTGTCCGTTGATGGACACTTAGGCTCTTTCCATGTTTTACCTATGGTTGAGAGTGTAAAAAAAGTTTTTTAAAAACAAAATCTTTAGTTTCAGCCATTGAATTTTCCAGAACTTTAACTTAGATTTTTTTATTGTTTCCAGAAATATTATGCCAAAATTCTCAATCTTGTCTTTAATCTCCATAAATATTTTTGTTTACTTTTTTTAAAGTTATGTGTCTGCTGCTAGGAATTTACCCAAGGGATACAGGAGTGCTCATGCAGAGGGGCAAATGTACCCCAATGTTCATAGCAGCACTCTCACCAATAGTCAAAACATGGAAAGAACCTAAGTGTCCATCAACTGACAAACGGATCAAGAAGGTGTGGTTTACTATACAATGGGATACTACATAGCAATGAGAAAGAATGAAATCTGGCCATGTGTAGCAACATGGATAGAACTCGAGGGTGTTATGCTGAGTGAAATAATTCAGGCAGAGAAGGATAGATACCATATGTTTGCATGTATAGGAGGATTAGGAGGAACTCAATGGAGGACCGTAAGGGTGAATAAGGGGAAAAATAGTTGGGGAGAGGGAGTGAGGCAAATCGTGAGAGACTCTTGAATGCTGAGAACAAACTGAGGGCTGATGGGGTAGGTAGGAGGGGCAGGGGGGTGATGGGCATGGGGGAGGGCACTTGCGGGGATGAGCACTGGGTGTTATATGGAAACCAACTTGACAATAAACTATTTTTAAAAAATTAACATTTGTTAACTACAAATAAATAAATAAATAAAGTTATGTGTCTGGATCTGTTTCTACTGTCTCCAGTTTTTATCTCCTCATATTGTTTTTTTCTGTATTGAGAACAGGATGTTACGATGAAAATTATAGAAATAATTTAAGGCTCTGGCTTGTATTCTCTTCCTCCAGAGAAAATTTTCACTAGCTTCTGTCAGACAGCCATGGGCATTCACATGAATCATTCCTGAATCATTCTCATGTAATTCCAGGGGCTGATAAAGCTGGGCTTCAGACAGCCATGGGCATTCACATGAATCATTCCTGAATCATTCTCATGTAATTCCAGGGGCTGATAAAGCTGGGCTTCAGTCCTTATGAAGTTGGGCTACTTTCAATCCACTTTTATTCAAGGTATTGCTCTTTAAGGCTCCAACCCACCCCGTTGGTGATCCCTGAATCCCATTTTTCCCACTAACTTTAGGAAACTGTCAAAACAACTTTTCACATTCTCAGGGACCTCTTCAAGATGCACTTATGAGAAAAACAGACTCCCAAATGCTGAGCTTGCTTCTCTAGATTTTCTTTTCTTTGGGATGATAGCTCCAAAATTCTTTACTGCTTTCCTAGTTTTAAAGTATCTTCAAAGCATATATTAAAAATATGCTCTTCAGGGGCGCCTGGGTGGCTTAGTCGGTTAAGCGTCCGACTTTCGCTTAGGTCATGATCTCGCGGTTCGTGGGTTCGAGCCCCGCGTCGGGCTCTGTGCTGACTGCCAGCCCAGAGCCTGGAGCCTGTTTCAGAGTCTGTCACTCCCTCTCTCTCTGACCCTCCCCTGCTCACGCTGTCTCTCTCTCTCTCCTAGAAATAAATAAAACATTTAAAAAAAAAAAAAAAAAGGCTTAAAAAATATGCTCTTCAAAGATCCCAGAAATAAACCCATGTTTATACGGTCAATTAATCTATGATAAAGGAGGCAAGAATATACAATGGGAAAAAGATAGTCTCTTTCAATAAATGGTGCTGGGAAAACTAGACAGCAACATATAAAGAAATTAAACTGGGCCACTTTCTTACCCCATACACAGAAATAAATTCAAAATGGATTAAACACCTAAATGTAAGACCTGAAACCATTAAAATCCTAGATGAATGCCAGGCAGTAACTTCTCTGACCTTGGCTATAGTAATGTTTTACTAGATAATGTCTCCTAAGACAAGAGAAATAAAAGCAAAAATAAACTATGGGGACTCCATCAAAATAAAAAAGCTTTCTTTTTTTTCTTTGCATAGCAAATGAAACTATCAACAAACAAAAAGACAACCTACTGAATTGGAGAAGATATCTGAAAATGATATATATGATAAGGGGTTAATACCCAAAATATATACAGAAATTATATAACTCAACACCAAAAAAACCCCCAATCGAATGAAAAATGGGCAGAGAACCTAAATAGACATTTTTTCAAAAAGACATACGGATGGCCAACAGACACGTGAAAAGATGCTCAATATCACTATCAGGGAAATGCAAATCAAAACCACAGTGAGATACCACCTTAGGCCTGTCAGAATGGCTAAAATCAAAAACACAAGAAATAACACGTGTTGTCCAGGATGTGGAGAAAAAAGAACCCTTTTGCACTGTTGGTGGGAATGTAAATTGGTATAGCTACTGTGGAAAACAGTATGGAGGTTCCTCAAAAAATTAAAAATAGAAGTACCATATGATCTGGGGTGCCTGGATAACTCAGGTGGTTGAGGGTCCAACTCTTGATTTTGGCTCAGGTCATGATCTCATGGTTGTGAGACTGAGCCCCATATAGACTGAGATTCTCTCTCTCTTCCTCTGCCTCTTCCCCCACTAAGCACATACTATCACTCCCCGTCAAAAAAAAAATGCCCAGTTTGCAAAGACCTTTATAAATGAATAATCAATGAATTTTATGTCTTTTTGCATCCACTGAGATAATGTGGGATTTTTTTTCATTTAAAATTTCAATAGTGGATTTAAATAAACTATTTTTAAAGCTTGAATTAGAAAATTCTTGCATTCGTGGTATAAATCCAACCACTTTAAAATTAGAGGATTGGAGAAAAAAATTCCTTCTAAATTTATTTATAGTCAAGTTTCAATAAATTAAGTAATTTTCCCAAACACTGTAACTATAAATTGAAAGGTAGTTAAAGAGCAAGGATTAAAGTTTATTTAAATCTAAAATCTACTTTTCATCTTGCCTGTCTCAAACACATACACCAATATATACGAAACATGCAAGTGAAATATCATATACCTTTCGATCCCATCTCTCTCTCTCATATATCTGTGCGTCTACACAGACACACACAGACACATACACACATACACACACACACAAACATCACTTGTAGCTCATTTGCTCTGTTCTTGGAGGGAAAAAAAAAAGGAAGGTGACATTTCATTCTTCCACTGAACTGAACAGAGAAATGCCTTATTTTGATTTACATAAATTGGCATTAGAGGCTGCTCCTGTAACCCTGGAGCATAATGACATTATGAGGTCACACAACTCCAGTTATTGTTGAGAAATACAGCAGGGGCTCTAAGTTACAGGAAATAAAATTAAGATAGCTCCTCTAATTAAATTAATCAGATCCAACAAGTGGCATAGCCATTTTTACCTGAGATAGAAACAAGATAGAGATGATCACAAACTGTAAGCAAATTAGGAAGGTCTAAGAAATGTGGAGTTTGGCTGAGCAAGTCCGATAGCTGAGAATAAAGCCCATGTACTTTTTCTTCTCTTATCTCTTTTTCTCTTCTTTTAATACAACCTAAAATTAAAGGTAATTAGAATAACCTAAGAGTTAAGAGAAAAATACAAAATTATACTTTGACTTCCTTTCTTAAATGTTTTTATTTTGAGAAAGAGAGAGTGCAAGCAGGAGAGGGACAGAGAGAGAGGGAGAAAGAAAATCACAAGCAGGCTCCATGCTCAACGCAAAGCCAGTCTTAGGGCTTGTTCTCAAGAACCCTGAGATCATGACCTGAGCTGAAATCAAGAGTCAAACACTTAACAGACTCAGCCACCCACACACCCCATTGACTACCTTTTTTAACATTTAAATAATTCCTTTTTAACATTAATTCCAAATATCATATTTTAAAAATAGTGTCAGGGTAACCACTGCAACAGATTTACATTTTTTTGTAAATGAGATATGCAGAGCTCAAAGTTATAAATTGTAGAGGCATGAGAGTAAATAACCCAGCTGGTTCAGATCAAATGACTAAGATACCACTGCCTCCTCGTGACACAATTCCAGAATGACAAGTTATGATTACTGGAAGGTGTTTTGTTTTTTCAAATCAGAGTTGTTGTTTTTTTTTTTAAAAAGACTGTTGTTGTTTTTTTTTAAATGTTTTTATTTATTTCTAGGAGAGAGAGAGAGAGAGACAGCACGAGCAGGGGAGAGTCAGAGAGAGAGGGAGTCACAGACTCCGAAACAGGCTCCAGGCTCCAAGCTGGCAGCCAGCACAGAGCCTGACGCGGGGCCCGAACCCACGAACCGCGAGATCATGACCCAAGCGAAAGTCGGACGCTTAACCGACTAAGCCACCCAGGCGCCCCTCAAATCAGAGTTTTGACAGCCAATGTCACAGAAGCCATGGCTTGGAGTAGAAAGAGAGTTGCTATAAAGATCCCAGAAAGACATGAGAAGAATATCAATTCTGAAGAGAGACAAAACCAGAGAAAAGTTATCCAGGTTTTCTTTCAGGTCTCCCAGGTATGGGGGCAAAGAGGTTAAAAAAGACTTGAGTAATAAGAAAAGCTGGACTTCAGTAGTTCCAGAATGGTATGCAGCAGAGCGTGATTGTACAGAAAAACTAACAGACACTTAAATCAAGCCTACATTACAGGTGTTGCTCTTTTCTGTATCATATAAAATTATATTATATACACATATAAACAACCTGGGTCTTTCTTCATAAATATATAAAGACCTGGGCTCAAAAAATGACATTTATTGTGTATTTGTCCATGAATAAGTTATTTAACCCTCTATTACTTTCCTTATCTAGAGGGATAATCATAGTAACTACTTTAGTCGGTTTTTGCAACTCAGTTTAGTGAGTTTTGCAGTTAAAAATGTTAATAATAAAAATAATAATATGATTGAGTCTCTACCATGAGCCACAGGCTATTTTATGTCTTACTTTATCTTATTTCTTCTCAAGACATTTATAAAGCATGTAAAGCTCTTAGCTAATAGTATGTCAGCAGTTTGTACTCAATAAATGATATTTTTTGTATTTTCATGAATATTATTTTTTTGTTTTTTTTCTTTTTTTTCTTTCATAGTTTATTGTCAAGTTAGTTTCCACATAACACCCAGTGCTCATCCCAACAAGTGCCCTCCTCCATGCCCATCACCCCCCTTCCCCTAATAAATGATATTTTTAAAGTCTGTAAACGTTCTCTATATCTCAAGTCAAGTAGAAGGAACACATTTGTTCATGCAGTTCAGCTAGTAAGGCGTGTTGTCTAGGCACTGTACTGAGCTCTGGGAATACAAGGATGAGTAAAACAGTGTTTCTTCCTTTAATACATTGATATTGTGTGAAAGAAAGCTGTATTAACAGCTACAATGGAACATAGTAACTTATATTACAACAGTGTGACAAGATTGACAAAGGAGTTCTGAGGAGGAAGAAAAATCATTCTTTATCAGATGGTCAGGAAAATATTCACAGCAAAGATACCTATCTGACTTTGCCTTGTCTAGATCACTGTTTGAGGAAGAAAAGAAAAAAAATCTTCCTGGAAAAAGAAACACTTTAGTAAAGGGAGACAGATGTGGACATGTGACATTTGGGATTAAGAGGATGAACTTTGGAATTAAACACAGTTATACTCAAATCCCAGCTCTGCTCTTCATCTGCCTTGAGACCCTACGCAGGCTACTTCTCTTTCTCCTGTTTCCTTGCCTAGAAAAAGGATGTGACAATCATGCCCTACCAAAGGTTGGTTGTGAGAATTAAATGAGATGTTCGCATAACATTTAGCACATTGTCTAGCCCATTCGTGCTGTGATATTATTAATATATTCCTCTCTAAGTTGTCATTTGCTGAAACCAACTATTCATTGCTATTTTTTTGTCAAGCAGAATAAATCATGTTAAATGAATTGTAAGATGCACTTGTATTTCAGAAACACTAAAATACAAAAAATGTGCATCTTAGCACCAAGGAAGATTACATTACCATAATTATGAGGACCAGCCTGCAAGGGATCTTTAATGCTATCCTGAATATTCAGATTTGAGCCTACTGATAAAATCCTTCCCTTTTTGGTGGTTTCTAATATTTTGCTTATAGTTCTTAAATCACACCTTTAAGGTTAATGATAACTTTCTGTTTCACGTGGTCTCTAACATGACCTCAGCAAATAGTGGACATTCCAAAGAGTATGGAATTAATTGGAATCTGACCAGCTTGTGAGAGATGACCATCAGGGTCTCATCCTAGAACTCAAAGGAATAAGCCATAAGATCAGCACAAAATAAATGCAAAAGGTGCAGTTTTTGCCTGAACCCAATAGCTGATAGATAGCTCACCTCATCCCACCGTGTGCTTGGTAATCCTACCAAAACAAACAAAAAACAAAAAATACCCAAAACCAACTACACCAGTGGTAACTAAATTTTAGCGTGCATCTGAATCATGTGTTAAAACTTTGATTGCTGCCCACTCCCTACTCCTGAAGAGTTTCTCCTTCAGTAGGTTCAGGGTCGAGCCTAAGAACTTGATTTGTTAAACTTGGTAGGCTAGTACTGATGCATCTAGTCTGAGGACTACACTTTGAGAATGACTCAAGTAAAGGAAATTGGGCCTCCAGAGCCTCAGCCATTGATAATTATTCAGAAAGGCCCTTGGCTCTTCTGACCTCTCTAGTGGGTTGCCTAAGTCTGCCTCAATGCCCAGAAGCCTCTGAACCTCTCCAGTCAGCCGCCTTCTCTGGCTCTGGCTCTTCTGTTTGTTTGGCACTCTCTGCATCCACAGTAACATTAGAATATTGTCCTGGGGAGAAGCAACTGTGCTCCCATGGAGCATTATTAGCCATAGAGAGAGATGAATGGGAAGTGAGATTCTGCCAGGTATCTTGGGGTCTTGTTACTGCGAACTACACTTGTCTCTTCAGGCTCCAGCAGCTTCTGCCTCCTCTGACAGATCATAGGAAGCTTAGTTAAAGAAAATTTGTGGAAGGAGCTCTCCCCCGTGTCCAAACTCAGGAACAATTGCTGAACTTTAGCCTCCCTCATTTAGAGACCCCTGAAGAAATTGGCCAGCTGCCCACTTTGTCTTCAGCTTCTTCTCAGCAAAAAGCATTAGAAATACAAAAAAGAAAAGGGATACCCTTGAGGCATTCCTAGTGAGCTCTAGCCTGACCTGCTAGAGCCAATTGCAAGCATAAATTGTCTTCAGCCTCACTAGCTGGGATTGTTCAGAAGCTAGCTGGATTTAGAAAATATTTGTTGACTGCTACAGTAGACAGATTACACCAGTTAAAACCCTGAACTATAAACATTTAAAACACATAACTCAAGTAATTAAACATACATGGCATTTTGTTATTGGGATTTCTGAACAGAATAGACTCCTCCTTTCCATAATTGTCCACATATCCTTTCTATTGCTTTGTTACTGTAACAGCGACCACTCTATTAACCTCCTCCCTGATTAACATTTATATTTACTGCATAGCTCAAACAAACACCACTGCTTAACTACAAAAGAACTACGCAAAGACTTGTAGCTATTTTACTCCCAGTTTCTATCCTACTTGTCAAGACACAGCAGATGCTTAATAAACATTTACAAAATAAATAACGTTAACATCAACCTCCTGATCTCTCTTCATTATTGTTTTATCCCTGATACCCATTCCATAAGGATATCTCATTGGGTTTTTTTGTTTTGTTTGGTTTGGTTTGGTAATGAAACCCCTATCCTGGTGATACCTCTTTTCCTATTTTAGAAAGATGATTGAGACGTTTTGGCATGGATGAACCGACTCATATACTTTTAGTCTTTAACAAAACATGTAAATCTTTTACTTCAGTTTTCAAACATAGATTTTAAGCAGTTTAGCAGAACTTATCGAATCTTTCTCTTATTTCTGTTGCTGTGTTTTTCAACAACATGTCCAAGTATACTGACGTAACTTTCCACCCATCAATTCCTTTCTTAAAGCCCACTTTCCTTGTAAGCTGGCTTCCAGCTCTCTTCCTCCTCAGGAACTACATAGTCTGTGCACCAAAATCTTATTCTTAACAAATCTTAACTCCCACTTTCTTCTTTGATTTCTATACTTGCTGGAATATTATGAAATTGCACTTTCCCAGTTTCCTTAGCTTGCAAATGCTGAAGAAATTAGCAATGCTATTCACCAATACTCCAGTTTTCTATGTAACCACATGATAGGAGGGAATTTCTGAACCACCACAAAGCTAAGAATGCCTATGTCGTGTCTGAACCAATGAAATATGAGTGGGGGTGCCTAGGTGGCTCAGTCAGTGGGGCATACAACTCTTGATTTCTGCTCAGGCCACAATCCCAGGGTCGTGGGATCCAGCCCCATCTTGGGCTCCATGCTCAGGGTGAAGCCTGCTTAAGATTCTCTGTCTCTCCCTCTGCCCCTCTCTCCTGTTTATGATCTCTCTAAAATAAGATAAAAATAAATAAATAAGTGGAATTTACATGTTTAAGGAAAATGTTTTTTAAAGCAGGCACAATTCATCATGTTTCTGGTTTGCTAAATCAGAAATTGCTAAAGCATGAAGAAGAAACTTCCTCAGCTTGATTACCTGAGTGAGGATGATACACTGTAGGGCCCTTACCGTAAGCCCCCCAGAAAGGACCAGTAATGTGAGGGGAAAAAAACTTTCCAGTTTTAAACTGCTGACATTTGGGGGGTTATGTTGGGAGTCTGAAAAGTACCCTCAGGCTTGATGATTCACCAGAAAGACTCACAGGACTCAGAAGTGGTCCTAATTATGGTTACAGTTTATTACAGGGTTAGGATACAAATCAAAATCAGCAAAGGGAAAAAGCACATGTGGCAAAATCCAGGAGAAACCAAGCATAAGACTCCAGTTGTCCGCTCCCAGCGGAGCTGCATGGGGACACACTTAATTCTCCCAGGAATGATATGTGAGAACACACGTGAAGAGTTGCCAACCAGGAAAGCTCACCAGAGCTATGAGGCCCAGGGTTTTTATTGAAGGTCAGTCTCATGCAGTGCCTATAAGACCAGCCTCAGCTACTCAGACTCAAGTCCTCTCCAGATCAAAAGCAGGCTATTCACCATAAATATATACTTACTTGGTAAAACTAGTCCATCATAGCTCAAAGCCTCAGTCTACAAAAATATTCTCGTCAGGCAGAATATTCCAAGGGTTTGGAGAAATCTCCCAGAAGCCAGCCAAGGAGGAGTCCTAAAACAGGGCTTTCTTTGGAATATGTAGGGAATGAGAAACCCAGGCCTGTGGAGTTAATTAGCTCTTTCCTGCCCAAGGAGTTAATGGGGGAGGGAGGTCATACAGCCTCTCCTGATTATGTTATAGACATCCAAATCATCCAAATCCTTTTGAAATACTTGTTAAACTAGAAAAATGAACAAATGTCCAAACAAAGCTATAAAGGAAGGTAGAATAATTTAAATATTTACACTTAATAAATCTTCAGAAATAGTACTTTTTGAGACATACACAAGTTAAAAAATATCACTACCAGGAGATCTACACTGCAAGAAATTTAAAGAAAAGTCCTTTGGGGAGAAGGAAATGATATCATACGGAAATCTGGATCTACATAAAGAAATTAAGATACCAGAAAGGGTATTTACATGAGAAATTATAAAAGACCGTTTATTCTTTTTAAATCTCCTTTAACAATAATTTATTATTTAAAGCAAAAAAGTGTATTTGGGGGGGTTATAACATAAGATAACAATAATACAAAAGCATCAAGGGATAAATGAACGTATATTGTTATTAGATTCTTAGGGGCACCTGGGTGGCTCAGTCAGGTAGCCTCTGACTTCAGCTCAGGTCATGATCTCATGGTTCATGAGTTCAAGCTCCGTGTCAGGCTCTGTGCTGACAGCTTGGAGCCTGGAGCCTGCTTCAGATTCTGTGTCTCCCTCTCTCTCCTCCTCCCCAGCTTGCACTCTGTCTCTCTCTCTCTCTCTCAAAAATAATCAAATACTGAAAATTTTTAAAAAAAAGATTCTTATACTAAACATAAAGTGATTTAATATCACTTAAGGGTAGACCCTAATATGTTAAAGATATAAACTATAAATCATAAAGCATCCCTTAGACTAAAAAAAACTACAACTAATAATCCAACAAAGGAGATGAAAGAAAATCATAAAATACTCAGTTCACAAAGACACAGAAAAAGAGGAACAAAGGAAGAAAGAATAGATAGGACAAATAGAAAACAAAGAACAATATGGCAGCCTTACACCCAAATTTATCACAAATCACATCAAATGGAAAACTGGACAGCTACCTGCAAAGGAATGAAACTGGACCACTTATTTACACCATACACAAAAATAAATCAAAATGGATTAAAGACCTAAATGTGAGACCTGAAACCATAAAAATTCTATAGGAGAATGTAGACAGTAACCTCTTTGATATCAGCTATAGCAACTTCTTTCTAGGTATTTGTTTCTGAGGGAAACAAAAGCAAAAATAAACAATTGGGACTTCATCAAAATAAAAACTTCTGCACAGTGAATGAAACAATCAACAAAACTAAAAGGCAACCTACTCAATGGGAGAAGATAATTGCTAATGGCATATCTGATACAGGGTTAGTATTCAAAGTATATAAAGAACTTATAAAACTCAACACCCAAAAAATGAATAATCCAATTTAAAAATAGGCAGAAGACATGGACATTTAAAAAAAAAAAACCATACACGTGGCCAACAGACACATGAAAAGCTGCTCAACATGACTCACCTCAGAGAAATGCAAATCAAAAGTACAATGAGATATCACCTCACACCTGTCAGAATGGCTAAAGTCAACAACACAAAAAACAATAAGTGTTGTTTAGGATATGGAGAAAAAGGAACTCTCATGCACTGTTGGTGGGAACGCAAACTGGTGCAGCCACTGTGGAAAACATTATGGAGTTTCCTCAAAAAGTTAAAAATAGAGAAGTACCATATGATCCAGAAATTTCAGTACAAGGTATTTACCCAAAGAATACAAAAATACTAATTCAAAGGGATACATGCACATTGGTGTTCATAGTATTCTCAACAATACCCAAACTATGGAGACATAGTTTGACATATATATATATATATATATATACACATATGTATATGTATACACACACACACACAATGGAATATTACTCATGAATGGAGCTAGAGAGTATAATTCTAAGCGAAATAAGTCAGAGAAAGACAAATACCATATAATTTCACTCATGTGGAATTTAGGAAACAAAACAGGGGCACCTGGGTGGCTCAGTTGGTTGAGCATCTGACTCTTGATTTCACCTCTGTTCATGATCCCAGTGTCAGGGGATTGAGCCCCACATCAGGCTCTGTGCTGAGCATGAAGCCTGCTTGGGAATCTCTCTCTCCCCCTCTGCCCCTCTCCCACTTGTGCACCCTCTTTCTCTCTCAAATAAAAAAAATGAAAAAGAAAAAAAGACACAAACAAAAAAATCTCACACATTTAAACAGAGAACCNAGTCAACAACACAAAAAACAATAAGTGTTGTTTAGGATATGGAGAAAAAGGAACTCTCATGCACTGTTGGTGGGAACGCAAACTGGTGCAGCCACTGTGGAAAACATTATGGAGTTTCCTCAAAAAGTTAAAAATAGAGAAGTACCATATGATCCAGAAATTTCAGTACAAGGTATTTACCCAAAGAATACAAAAATACTAATTCAAAGGGATACATGCACATTGGTGTTCATAGTNACTATATTGAACACCCGAACACTTTACATTAAGTATACTGGAATAAAAAAAATGTTTTAAGAAATTGAAAGCCAAATTTTTCAGATCCTGTTTTGAAATTCAAAGTTAAAGGAGGATTCTTCTAAGCTCATTCCTACTGTCTCTCAGAAGCACTGGATGTTTAATACAATGGTGGAAAGCAATGAAGCAGCAAAAAAATCCTAGAAATTAAAACTCAAATTTTAAAGTATTTTCTCACTCTTTCATCATTATCATTTGGACTGAATAGAATCTGGGCTAAGGGTGGGAGGGGAGAGACAATTGTCTCAGATCTATGATGTCACAGCTGAAGTCACAGAGAGTTGAAAAGGGCAGGGTAGATGAGGAGCAGATGAGATGGGGTTGTTGTGAAATGAGGCTCAAAGAGAAGAAGTTCTAGGGGGAAATGAGTCAGGCAAAGTATAACGTGGGCAGCCAAACTGGGTAACTTTCTGGGCATAATTGGCCTAGTTCTGACTGGGGTTTGAGGGTGGGGAGGATAGGAGAAGGAAACGGGGAGGCAACTTTTCAGAGGAGGATTTAACTCTTGTCTAGGTTACTTCTTTGGCCTTTCAGCCCCTTGTGTTTTTAACACTATCAACTATGAGGTTACCCTCTTCTTCTGCAAAGCACTTGAAGGCTGGAGCTGCCAGACTTCCAGCCTGTAGTGCTACCCTTAACTGACCATGAAGATTCTGGCTGTGGGGTAGAATAGGATAGGGAATTTTCCTATCTTCAATTCACTATACACTACTTCCTATCCTTGCTTTACAGCCCACCTTCACCTCAAGGAGACTGTAGCCAACTCCTTAGCCCCAATCTCAGCCAGCTGTTATTTTTTACTCAGGTTTTTTTTTTCCCACCTACCTTCTCACTAGAATTTTCTGTTCTTACTGAAAAAGACTTACCTGGAGCTATACTTCCTTTCTCTCATCCTTATCTTTCTTTATACATATGTACACACACACACACACACACACACACACACACACACACACTGACCCATTCAAAACACAAATGTTTCATGTACTGCTGAGACCTCTGTCCTTGTGGGTAAGTGCTTCTCTTCTCACTCTTCCCCTATCATTTGTGCCTCCCCAGGACCTACAGCTGTCTCCATCTTCAGCTCCAGAGTCTCTGGTTTCTGTTCAAGAACAAACGGCACAGCATACTTTCCAAGAGCAAGAACAAAGGATCTCCATGCAGCAGAATAGGTAAACGGGGCTAATGATGATCTTCAAAAGTCTTTAGATTAGATATGCTGTGGGGCGCCTGGGTGGCTTAGTCGGCTAAGTGTCCGACTTTCGCTTAGGTCATGATCTCGTGGTTCGNCCCTTCTGATACACTTACTTCCTGACAGAGGAAGGTGGGGACTTTCATGTATCCTCCCTTCTCCACCTCCTCAATGTAAGAAATATTAGTAGATCTTTGTCATTTCAATTCAGAGGGTACGCATCAATCTGAAATCCCTCTAGGAGTGAGCTGGGTATATAACATAAGGACATTTATTTATCCCAAGGTAAACATTTGCTAAGAAGTCCTTATGTTATCTATAGTGTAAATCAAGGCCAGCCATCCAAAACCATGCTTCCCTTGGACTAGGGTAGAGAGGAGGGCCAGAATCTGCTGCATGAAACAAGGTATGAGACCCATAAAGTCGGAAGAAAGGAGGCTTGCTGTGAACTTATGGGTCAAGAAAGCTTCAGAAAGGAATTAGGACTTGGCTTGAGCTTTTCAAGCAGGCAGATGTTTTGAAGAGTTTGTAGGAAGTCACGAAGAAAGAGAGTCAAAGTGTCTTCAAGGTTTCCAAGCTGCCTACCTTTAAAGTGCTCAGAATGGTCAACTGGACCTCAAGTCTGAGAGCCAGTAAGGAATTGAGAAGCCTGAAACCTACAGGAAGATGGAAACCTGTTCTAAGAGTATGAAGTCTCTTGCAGACAGCAGCAGGACTAGGAGGAGAAATAGTGAGTAGATATTGGGAGTCTCTCTGAGTTCTATATGAGAAAGCATAAAACCACACCAGAGATGTCTGCTGACAAATAGGTGTTCTGGCAGTTAAAGTGAGCAAGACACTGAGAAATAGTGATAACAATATTTAAAATGAACTTTATAGTTTCAAAGGCTTTCATATAATCCAACCCCAAACTCTGGAAGGTGAAGATCATTTCTCCTACTTTTTTCACATGAAGAAATAAATTTATACAGGCAAAGAAACTTGACAAAAGTCCAAGAACTGGAACACAATGAAGCTGGAATTCAGACAAACCCTTCTGTCTCCAAATTCCAAATTCTTTCTACTGCAGTGTGATTAGGCTTTCAATAACTCAGTATAAAACGAGGAGGACATAATAATTTATGCTCTTTTAGAGAAGTTATAACAAAGAGTATATTCAAACAGACTGAGTTGGAATCAGCTTTTCTACTACTATTACTTAGCATGTCAGAGTCTCAGTTTGCTGGAAAGTAAAATGCTCCACCCACACAACCCTTACAGCAGCACTGTGTTTGAGGATGAAAAATGTGGATCAAAGCACCTACCTCAGTGCCTGGTTCATGGAGGCTCAATCTTCTTGAACCCCCAATTTCCAGGAATAAATTGATGAAATTCTACCATGACTGCATCTTTTCTATCTCGTCTTTCTCTTTTCTCCCTGCTCCTTTTTCTTTCTCTCTCTCTCTCTCTCTCTCTCTCTCTGTGTTGGGTATTGTTTGGTTTTTTTATTTATTTAGCCAGTTTTTTAATCAAATAATTTAATCAATTTATGCTTCTCCATTGATCATTACATAGCAATAATTGCTTACTATTGCAATAATTGCTTCAACTATTGTTGCAATTATTGATCATTACATAGCAATAATTGCTTACTATTGCAATAATTGCTTCAACTATTGTTGAAGCCTGAATATATTGTAATTCCACTGTTCCTCTCCTCATCTCTTGCTGTCTTCCTTTGTGATTTGTTGAATTTTTCTTTTAGAACAAAATAAGCTGTTTAGTTAGGATTATATTTTCAGAAATTGCAAATAAAATTGTAACATTTATAACAGGAATATATATATATGAATACGCACACACACACACAGAGATACATACACAAAATGTAGTTCATTCATTCAGTGGAAACAAGAATGTTCATTTTTAGAATAAGTTCATTTTAGCCTAATCAGTAATTATAATGGCAAGTATGATCACCTACAATACACAACAACAAAAAAATCATTTTATTAAACCTGTCAACAAATTTTGTAAAAAATGCTCAATAAAAGGAAGTTTCCTAAAATGACCCATAAATAAACAAACCTTAAACTAATAGGATTAATATTCACTGTCAAAAACCCAAGGGCTCTTTCTGTTTTCATATATTCTGTAAGAACCATGAATTGTGAAAGAAAATTAGAATTTTTGAATTTCAATAAAACGTAATTAAAAACTTTACAAAAATGGCTCATGTATTAATAAGAAAATAAACTAGATGTACAATCCCATTACTACTTTAACAAAACTAGAAATGACTGGGAATGAATTGTTGAATTTTTCTAGTGGTATGCTTTGATTCCTTTCTCTTTATCTTTTGTGTATTTACTAGAGATTTCTTCTTTGTGGTTACAATGAGGTTTATATAAAACATATAGTATAGGTCTATTTCAAGCTGATAACTTTGATTGCATCTACATTTTTACCCCTCCCCTCCATTTTATGTTATTGTTGATATTTACAACAACAATCTTTTCTTTTAAAGATTTTGTTTTAAGAATCTCTGCATCCAAGGTGGGGGTCGAACTCACAACCTGAAGACCAAGAGCCACATGCTCTACTGACTGAGCCAGCCAGGCATCCCAATATTTAGATCTTTTTGTATTGTGTATCCATTAACAAATTATTGTAGCTATAGTTATTTTTAATACTCTTGGGTTTTAATGATTATACTAGCAATAAAATGATTTAAGCATCAACATTACAGTATTGAAGTATTCTGAATTAAACTATATATTTATTTTTTCCAGCAAGATTTACACTTTCATATGTTCATTCTGCTGTTTAACATCCTTTCATTTCAATTTGAAGAACTTTCTTTAGCATTTTTTAAGATTTTTTTAATATTTATTTATTTTTGAGACAGAGAGAGACAGAGCACAAGTGGGGGAGGGCCAGAGAGAGAATGATACACAGAATCTGAAGCAGGCTCCAGACTCTGAACTGTCAGCACAGACCCCAATGCAGGGCTCAGAACCACAAACCATGAGATCATGACCTGAGCCAAAGTTGGACACTTAACCGAATGAGCCACCCAGGTGCCCTTAGCATTTAATGTACACAAATATAGAGGTGATGAACTTGCTTAACTTCTGTTTGTCTGGGAAAGTCGCTGTCTCTCATTTATTTCTGAAGGATAGCTTTGCCAGGTAAAGTACTCTTGGTTAACGGGGTTTTTTTTTTTTCTTTTGATACTTTGGTGGGATGCCTGGGTGGCTCAGTTGGTTAAGCATATGTCTCTTGATCTCAGCTCAAGTCGTGATCTCATGGTTTGTGAGATGGAGCCCCATGTCAGCCTCTATGCTGACAGTGCAGTACCTGCTTGGGATTCTCTCTCCTCTCTCTGCCCCTCCTTTGCTCTCGCTCAAAATAAATAAGCTTAAAAAAAAAATACTTTGGCTATTTCATCCTATCACCTCTGGCCCGCAAGGTGTCTGCTGTGAAGTCTGCTGACAGTCTTCTGGGAGTCCCTTTGTATGTGGCAATTCACTTTTTCTTGCTGCTTTCCAAATTCTCTTTGTCTTTTGACTTTACACAATTTGATTATAGTGTCTCAGTGAAGATCTCTCAATGTTCAGCCTTTCTGAGATTTCTGAGCATCCTGAATCAGGATGTTTATTTCCCTTCCTGGATTTGGGGATTTTTCTGGCATTATTGTTAAATAAGCTGTCTGCCCCTTTCTCTTTCCCTGTTCCTTCTCTCAAAATGAGTATATTGTGTCACTTGATGGTATCTCATAAGCTACATAGACTTTCTTCCCTCTTTTGCATTCTTTTTTCTTTTTGTTCCCCTGCTTAAGTCTGCCCTTGAAGCTCTCTATAGAATCCTTAAGTGCAGTCATTGTATTCTTCAGCTCCACAAAGTGTTTGGTTCTTTTTTTTTTTCTGGCTTTTATCTCTTTGTTGAACTTTTCCTTTTGTTTATATATTGCTTTCCTGATTTCCACTAGTTGTCTGTGATCTCTTATAGCTCACTGGGCTTCTTTAACATGATAATTTTGAATAGTTTTTTAGGCAATTCCTATGTTTCCATTTCTTTGGTACCTGCCCCTGGAGCTTTATTTTGTTCCTTTAGTAACATTGCTTTCTTTGATTCTTCATGTTCCTTGAGTTCTTCCATTGCTGGTTCCGGGAGTGAAAGAGCTTCACCAATAGCCCAGG
>NW_027528345.1:9004387-9110277 GCF_008692635.1 Crocuta crocuta
ATGCATTTTTTATGGACACACTCACCCTTATCTTCTTTTTCCCTCTTGGGGAAGGTTTAGGATTTTGTATCTTCTCTTCCCGTAAAGCCAGTCTGGGTACTGAGAGCCACCTGTTTATTTTCCCCAGGATGGTACCCTGGAACATTCAATATTATACGCCTTCCCTCATTCCTACATAACTGTGCCAGCTGCTGCCATCTACATACTGTGCAGATGCTTGCATGTGCCATCTGCAGAGGCTTATATGCACCATCTTGGGGTGTGTGCTGAGTGCTGTGGGCATTTGTCAGCCAGTTTCAGGGATGGGGGACCTGCAGATAAGGAGTCCTGTAGAGTTCATGGGTGGGCCTCTTGGTAGAGTCAACAAACCAACTAGTAGGATCTACAGCTGGTTTCTGAGATCCAGGTGGTGGCTTCTGTGAGTGCCCACTCCTTTTCTCTGTTCCCAGATCCACCCAAACTTATTTAGCTGTGCCAGTCACCTCAGTGACCTCGGTGAGGCGAAGCAGAAGTTGGCCTCTTAGGCAATATCTCACAAGGCTGAGGAATCAGGGTGCTCATTTCACTCTCACTTTTCCCCTTGTGAGAAATCACAGGCTGAGAAGGTTTCTTTTGGCACTGAGCTATGCTGCCCTTGGGGAAAGGTGACACAGGTAAAGTGAAACTGTTTTTCTTACCCTCTTCAATGCATCTATTTATGGATATTTTGCTCCTGTGAGGCACTGGAATCTCTCTACTAGACTCCTGGTTTCCCACAGAAGTATTCCCATCCATGATGGTTGTCAAAATTGATATTTCCGGGGCGTTATGAGGACTGGAATCTCCTTTTCTGACCTCTTGCTGAAATCACCTACCCAGTGCCTCATCAGATTTATATCATTCTTTCTTTCCAGAAAATCCACTGATGACACCATGCAACCAAAGGTGGGTAAGACTTCCAAATAGACTGGTTCCTTTGGAGTTTCCCATTCCTGGAGAAAATGGAGAAGAAGGGACTATAGCTAGGAGACCGGAATGCTGCCTAGTAAGGACCATATCTTGGAGGACTTGGGCATTATAGTTCAGGGTGTTCTTAACCAGCTGGTGGATCATTGTCTACCAAGACTAGGTAATACCTTCAGTGATACTACTACGCTAGGTAATTCCAGGGGCAGGAAGGCTATGTGGATATCATAAGGGTAAAAATATGAGACTATTTATACCTGTCACCCTCCAGATAGATCAAGAGATGACAGGAGATATGGCCTGAAAATTACTCAGTAGGACTAAAGGAGACTTTGGAATGTCTGAAAAATAGGGTGACTTCAAGTGTCCATCTCAATTCCAAAAAAATATCTTGTGTCCTATCAGTTTAATAGTGTGTATAATCCAATTCTGGGAGAGTTAGGGTAATAGTCCCAAGATATGTCTGTTATTTCAACAGGAAATACAGCTAACAATAACTGAAGCCCTCTGGGACCAAGTAAGTACAAAGGGGTCATCTTTGACAGCATGTTGAGAGGCAGGAGAAGGGAGAGAGGACTTAAGAAAGGAGCAAACTTCTTTCATTCCCCTTGAGTAATTGCTCTGATTGATAGTGAAGGATTCCCATGCTCTCTCCCATCTTGTTCTATTACTCATCCAGTCCCAAATCCTCAGAGACTCCTCATGTTTGTGTACTTCAGCACCCTTCTGGGTATCCACTTGTCCATTAGATAATCCCAGCCTTTTGATAACTACAAAATGAATAATTTAAATCTCATCCACTAGCAAGAAACTTAGGGGAGTATTGAGAAACCCATATACTTTAAATCTTAGATGAGAAGGCAAAGTTACCATTTTGTTATGAAAATTAAAGATCTTAACTCCATTTCTGATCCTAAAGAAAGTTATTTTATCTTTAGACCTACTCAAATTGTCTGACAACTACTTGACTGTGACCCTTGATTCCTATATCACAAAAACTTTTCTGAAAGATTTGGCCCCTCCAGAAGGAGTTAGCTTCAAAATAAACCTCCCAAAAAATAAATGAATCAACCTGAAGAGTAGAAGTATTTAGTTTAATCCATTTGAATGCCAAATTAAGTCCATTAAAAATTATTAGTTTTCCTATAATTGCTAGTGAGTGTCAGAGAGTAACATCCTAAGTGATCCCATTGCTTCTAAAGGTCTTGTGTGGAACATGATTGCGATTTTGTCATTAGCACAGAGGAGGATTGTTTTTTCCCCACTGGCTATGGACTGGCAGGTTGATCGTAAGACATTAAAAGACATTAAAGTTAAAAAAAAAAAGACATTAAAATTGTATTGTCATTCAGATATAATTTCAATATTTGGGACACCATTCTGCTTTGCATTATTTATAATAGGAAATTGCTTTATTACTAATAAATTTCTATCTGTTGTGAATTTCTTTTGAGTATTTTAATAAGGATTTTGGAGGAGCACAAATACCAGATTCATCCTGTGGGATCAGAGGTTGCTAACAAAAATGTTTTAATGCTTCAAACTGTCCTGCACATTCCCAAATTTATTGACAGTTGTTTAAATGAGAATAATGGCTAATAGTAGAAAACCATGCTGGAGCTTTCCTGTTCTTTAATTTATTAGATTTGAGAGACTCAGACCTGCTTTTTGTTGACAACTTCTAAAGTGTTGAGAAGTAAAAGAATAGGAGTCTGTACTTTGGATATGAAGAATAATTGCCATTATTGTGGTTAGGAAAAGAACGGTTAGGAAAATTATTTAAATTGATTTAAAGAGATCCAGTCAAAAAAATGTCTTCCTTTGTTAAGTCAAATGTTCTGTAATAATGAAATTGTTTAATCCAATTAAGACTATACTTTGGAATTTGACAACTATGAGTTGAAAATAAAAAATAGGCCCATTAGGTCACCAATGTGAATTTGTTGCCCTCAGTCTTTTAACTGAAGCAATGCGATAAGTGGTTAGTCTCAGAATCTACATTATTAAGTCCTGCTTTCTGAAACTGCTTTACAATAGAGTTGAATTTAATGAATTTGAAAGTAGCTTCTTTTAATTCTATAAAAACTGATGCCTTTTCCATTTTCACAAAATGTCCTTGGTTTTCCAGCTATACGATAATGACAGGTAGCCAATTATCAAACATGAAAATGCCAGGTTTCACTTTATTTCAATGGCATAGCAGTGCAGAAGCTAACTATTCTAAGGCAGCCAGAGCAAGCTGTTGTGAATTCAAGAACACAGACATTATCTGGAGTTTCTGAGGACTTCCCAAAAATATCAACTACTTCAGCTTCCCAATCTTGACATTCTAGTTGCATATACATTTAAACTCTTAGACAGAGATGGGAATTAGTGGACAATTGATCACTTTGAACCTATATGTTTCCCATACAGAGCCAAGCAGGAAAAGACTATTAAATTAATGACTGAATTTTTTATTAAAAATGAATAGAAGTCTCCATAGCCTCTCCTGCAAGCTCCCATTAAACAATATTATATGAAATGAGTAATGTGATCAACTGTTTTATTCTCTGTGATTTACGATGACTCTTCCTGTAAGTTTTACAGAAGAAGGTAGTCTTCTTAATTAATATGGATAGAATAACTAATGTTCTTATAATTATTGTATTAGGAGATTGAGTTGCTTATGAAAGCATCAGAAAACCATCCTGTTGGGAACCAATACATAACCTATGACATAAAAAAGGAAATGATACAACAAAGAGTGAACAAAGGTAGTAAACTGGTAATTGGCACAGTCTACCCCATTGACTATGCAGCTTCCATATGCACCCACACACACGTTGAAACTCCTGAATTTCAACAAAAGCAACTCTATATTTCCTCCAAACAAGATATAACTATCTAACTCAAAGTCTTCATCCTTTTCCCAAAATGAGGCAACTCAGATTTCCAACAGTCATTAGGTCCATCCATGGCTAGGTGTGAGGGTAGGTACATATTCAGTTTTACAAGAACTGCCAAAACTTTTTCCAAAGTGAATATACAACTCTACACTCCTTCCAACAGTGTATGAGAGTGCCGACTGCTCTGTAGCTTCACCAATATTTGGTGCTGTCCTCCAATACAAATATGTGTTGACTTTAATGGCTATGCTTAGCTTCAGAACAAGGACCAATTAAGCAGAAATGAAATATAATGGTAGGTTTCATTTACATTCTTCCCACAACTCAGCCCTCTTTAAATCACTTCTGGCATTTCACCCATTTACCATATGGAGAAATGGTGGCCAAGAAATATATGTAGAGTAGAAGTTGATGGGATTCATTGCTAACGCTAGGAAGCCATAGTCTCTTGGCATTCACACCCTATAGCCGAATAGACGGAAGATTCCATATATAAAATCCCTTTGTAATAAAGTCTATAACATTAATTTTTTTATAACTTTTGTGTCTTTCAGGTGCTAATGGCTTTTAGGGATATACAAAAGGAGGTGAGATTAAATTTCAATTCTCTAAACCCCCTGGCCACATCATTTTTCCCTCGCTCCCATTTTTTCCATGCCCTAATATGATGTTGACTCTGATCAGTCCTTTATCTAGTGATTTCTCCTTTTAAAGAGCAGCACTGACTTGTCAGTTCAGGAAGCTAAGGGAAGAAGATGCCTAATAATCCCCTTGTGGAAATATGACAATAGAGAAAAATGTATCTACCATAACTTCTCTCAGCGAGAATATCTGTGTAGTTATATGAAACACTGATAAGTGACTGAGTTAGGAGGAGTCCACAAGCGCTGTGGTAAATTTCTTTAATAGGCAAGTATGTCTATTAACTGTAGGAAAGTGCAAATTAGAGGTCAGAGCTAAATGTCTCTGCTAAACAGAAACATTCCTCCTCCTCTGCTCTTCCTTCATGCTGATTTAGGTCTTTTTCTATATAAATACTGATCAAATATTTTTAAAATATAGTCAAACATGCACTGTCCCAAGCTTGCTCTAGGTGTTGATATATCTGGGTCCTACCAAGCCTGCTGTCCCACCTTTTTTTCTCTGTCTGTTACAGCAAACAACAATACACGCTGTCTACACAATTACCTATCAGCAGACTATTTACATAGATAAACACATAACTTAAAACAAGTACTAATATTATAAAAACAAAACAAATGGGAAACTTCTAGACAGATTCTTTCGTTCCTCTGAATAAAGACACAGTTTCATGAAAATTAGCATCTAAGGGGGTGCCTGGGTGGCTTAGTCGGTTAAGCGGTTAAGTGTCCGACTTTCGCTTAGGTCATGATCTCGTAGTTCGTGGGTTCAAGCCCCGCGTCAGGCTCTGTGCTGACTGCCAGCTCAGAGCCTGGAGCCTGTTTCAGAGTCTGTGACTCCCTCTCTCTCTGACCCTCCCCTGCTCACGCTGTCTCTCTCTCTCTCTCCTAGAAATAAATAAATCATTTAAAAAAAATTAAAATCTTTAAAAAAAAATTAGCATCTGAGTATAATCTGAGCCACCCGTGGTCTCAGAAACAGTAGCTCTCTCTGCCTAGTTGGGAAGAAGTCATGTATAAACTGATTGAGAAAGCACTGAAAATAAACCTTCTCTAAATCACTATCTGAACCACCCTTCACCGTAGAACTGAGCCCCTTCTGTAGTCCCAAGAAGCTATGTCATTGTACCCTGCTGCTATGTCTGGGACTTACTCTAGGGAAAATTACAGCAGTCTTTGCCTCCGTCCAGCTGCAAGTAAAAGAAGGCACTAGGTAGAGATAAGAAACTTGATCTTTTCACCCAAGTTTTGCCTAAGTGTCAGGGTGCCTCTACCCTACCCAGAACTTTAGTCCCCTTAGGCGTAAGTCTCCTCCAGGTAACACTTAGGCTAGTAAGAAGAGGAAGCCTATCTGTAAGTGGGACTTGTGTGTGTTGATTTCCATCCTCACAAGGCTTATATGTGAAGTTAAAAGTCCCATCTGATGTCCTCTATGCTGAAGCTCTCTTCCAGAACTTCATGGGATCCACCAGACAAAGCCCTACCTTCATAAATTCCCCCTGATACAGGCTGATACAGGCAAACATATACTCTACTTACAGACTTATTAAGAAAAAATTTTATACTTAAATACTGAGAGAAGAATGTCAAGCAAAAGATAACAGAGAGAGGTAGAGTTAGAATGGACTTTCTTTTTGATTAGGAAAACGTTAGGACCCATGTTTGAAGCATTGCTATAAAGAAAGATGATCTACAAACAGGCTCCTGTTTGCTCAGGGGTCCCAAAGTGTTTCTGCAGCTGTTCACTCTAGGATGGGTAAGAAGGATTTTTTTAAGGCCCTTGATAGATACTTAATAGTTCTCCTCAGAGAACCACTGGAGACGCAGTGAGGAGGGTAAAAAGGGCCTAGAAAAGGGAGAGCAGAAAGACCAGAAAAAATTAAAGAGTAATGAATTGTGTGTCTCCTATTCCTAAAGAGGCTACATCTTGTCCTATTTATTTATTTGTTATTCAACAAACATTTATTGAATATATGCTGTATGCAGGGCATTATGATAAGTGGTTTGTTGTGAGGGATACAAAAACAACACAAAATTCTGCTTTCAGGAAACTTAGAATTTAATTCCACTCCCTAAAAACCCATATTTCCCACATAGACATTCCTAAATTTGTCCAAGCGTACAGTTGGTACACCAAAGTTTCAGAGGAGATGGCCTCTAAGTCTCTGACTCTCTCTGAATTCTCATTATTTTTCAGCTTCAGGAAGATGCTCGGATTCGAGGTAAAAAAGCAGTTTTCAAGGTTTGGATCAGCCAAGAGTGGTGGGAGGGAATAAGGGGAAGTTCAACCCAAAATCTCATCTTCCATCTGAGTAAGAGCTGGAGTCGAGATCCTCCTTTCTTTTCCTCTTCAGCCAAGAAAACAAGGACTTTCCTTGAACTCCTAGGAACACTACTTGTCTCTCCTCTGTCCAGCCCAATTAGCTAGACAGGCACAGAGGGATCCTTTTCTCTCATGGGATGACTGCTGAGGACCTGAGGATACTCTCAATTCTCAGTAAGACATAACTCTTTTCAGTAGAGGAGGGACAGCAAGCGTAGAGCTGAGCAGCTTCCTAGTTCTGTTGTATGGGCTTACCAGGGCTGGCATAGGGATTAAATAGTGGGGACATCAGAACAGATGGCTTATTCAGGATGGTCAAGTTATAGTTCTAAACTATAGTTCTACGCCCAGATGAAAATTCTAGTGCTACAGGAAAATATTCAAAATACCCAGAAACCTAGAATTACAGCATAAAAGCCATATCTGGAGCTCCATCCTTTACCTATTCAAGAAGAAATTTATAAATCAGGGCTTTCAAACTTTTACACGTATACAAATCACCTGTATATGCTGTTAAAAAGCAGATTCTTATTCAGTAGGTCCAACATGGGCCTGAGATTCTATATTTCTAAGAGGGTACCATGTGGTGCCAAAACTGATGATTCATGAATCAGACTTTCAGTTTCAAGGATATAAATAACCCAGTGAAATATCCTCCAATGTCAGAATGAAATGAGATTTATTTCAGGGGTTTACAAGTCCCATTGCTTCAAATATGGGTGGAGGAATCAGAGGGAGAAGGAAATCAAAAGGAGATTCTGACTAATCTAGGAGTCTTTCTGAGAATTAAAACTATTTCTAGACCCTCCCCAAAATGGAACTCATAATAGTCTGAAACTTCCTGTAAATCTTTAAATATATCCAGTCCAGAGAGAACCCTTCTGATCTTTCCTCAAGCCTGGTCAATGACCTCCATTCCAGAATGACAAGGAAATATGGCCAGGCAGATTCCATCATGAGATACGGAGGAAACTTCCTGGCTGCTGATCCCTAATGGTCAACACGTCAAAAGCGCCAAGCTTACCTCGGCTTAAAGGATACTCTCCTTTATCCAAGGAAGGATGATTTTCAAAGAGGTCACTGCAGGACTCTGGGAATACCCACCTGATGACCTAGAAAGTAAAAATGTCAATTTATGATCCTAACTGCTGCTGCTGTTAGTTTTCTGCTTCCTAAAAGATGGGAGGGTGGGGATTCAAAATAGGATGAGGAGAATGAAAGTTTCATTGTATTTATTTTCCATACATAAAAAGGAGACAAGAAGTGAGAAACAAAGGACCTGCTCTCTACTGGCAGTGCCCTGGAACTGAGACACTTGGCTAACTCCTAATGCCCAGCACTGGTTAAACAGAAAATCATGGTGGCCATGATTCACTACGCTTTGCAAATGACCACATGTCTAGTGCAAGCGACCAGGATGGCTGGTGCCATATTCTGCAACTGTCTCTCTTTAGTTTCCCCATAAGTTCTAACCTCTCCTTCTTTGGCTATACTCCAAACTAAGGATGTGAGCAGAGCTCATGGTCCTCAGGGAGACATTTCTAGATCCTTATTAGAAAATGATTCCTTTGGGGCGCCTGGGTGGCTTAGTCGGTTAAGCGTCCGACTTTCGCTTAGGTCATGATCTCGCGGTTCGTGGGTTCAAGCCCCGCGTCGGGCTCTGTGCTGACTGCCAGCTTGGAGCCTGGAGCCTGTTTCGGTCTGTGACTCCCTCTCTATCTGACCCTCCCCTGCTCACGCTGTCTCTCTCTCTCTCTCTCTCTCTCTCCTAGAAATAAATAAAACATTAAAAAATTTTTAAAAAATATTAAAAAAAAAAGAAAAAAAGAAAATGATTCCTTTGTGTGTCCACCTCAGGGATGAGCAACTGCTCCATGAAACCCAGGTGATCTGCATCTGGAACTAGGTAAGTAGCCCTCATTTGATAATCCCCAGTAGAAATGGTATCTATCCAGATATGGGTATAGTGGCTAGGATTATAGCTGGCTCTGAGCCTTGAGCTTTCAGAAACCTGTATTTCCAATAAACATCTTTTCTAAAGGGCAGGAGGTGGCCCCCCACCACACTCAACTAATGGTTAACTACAGAACCAGGGCTTCTTCCTCCATCCTCATCCCCATAAGAAATCTCTGTAGTCTCAAGAACAGTCCTAGACCTCACTGTAACAGATACGGGGAGATTCTCATCATTCAACTGAGGGAGTAAGGGAACACAGGAAGAATGTCAGATAAGAAAAGAAAGTCATGAGAAAGGAATAAAAAATTACGGAGTTAGAAGAAAAGATTTAGAAGAAAAAATTAATAGAAGTTTTAAAGTCCAATGCCCCAACAATGGGAGATGTTAATTTCTTTTCCAAAAGAAAAAGACCAGGATTGGTCAGCTGGGAAGATGGCAGAGTAGGAAGAATCTAAGCTCACCTTGTCCTACAGCTAGATAACACTCACATTAGCATAAATTACCCAGAAAATGATCCAAAGACTGGCAGAAAAACAATCTACAACTAAAGGTACAGAAGAGGCCACATAAAAGCAGGTAAGAAGGGTAAGACACAGTTTGAGAGTGAAACAGACCATGGCTATCGAGATGGAGAGAGAGCTGGTGGTGCATAGGCCAAAAAACATATTTTCATACAAGCAAACCCAAGAATAAGGAGGACAAATCCCCATAACACTTGCTTTTGAAAGCAAAAGGGGTTGAATTTCATGAGTTCTTATAACCAGCGGGACGTAAAACCTAGAATTTAAAAAATCAACCAACTCAGGTCTAGGACAGCCCAAAGGGTGTTAGGAAGCCGACTCCTTAAAGAAATACAACAAATAGCCTGTGCAGATATAGCACAGAACCCAGCAGTGTAGAAATGCCAGGGCAGAAAACAGAGAGTGATTTGCTCATCTCAGAGCATGGTCTGGAGAGACAGAGATCACGGGGAGACCCCTCCAAAAACAAAAGAGCTGGCAGGTGCCATTTCCCTCCCGGATCCCCCAGCATAAACAATGGCCACCTGTAGAAACTGCATGGGCCAATTCTCATTACATAACTTGCTTGCACCAAGCCCCCCACCTACCTCACTTCAGCAGATCCACTCTTCCCAGTCACACTCCCATTAGTCCTGTAGCCCCAGGCCTCCTTCCCGAGAACAACACAATAGATCTCCCAACCTATGCATTCTGAGGGACCTCAGTTCCATTGACAGGGCAGGTCTCATTTCACAAGCATTTCACCACACATGTTAAAACACCGCCCCCCCCCCCCCCCCCCCACNCCCCACTACTCTGCTGGGGACCAAACACTGCCCACAGTAGGCAAAGAGAACTTCTGCAGACAACTGGACTGAAATAACAAGAGGCCAAGACTCAAGAGCAGAGCATATGCAACACACAAAAGGGACACCGCCTGAAATGCCAGACCCTAGGGAATGGGGGACACTGCACTGTAGAGTACTACAAGACCTCTTCTTCATAAGGCTATTATCTTCAAAAGCAAGAGAAATAGCTGACTCTCCCAACACACAGAAACAGACACAGAGAGTTAGATAAAAAGAGGGAAAGAGAAATATGTCTCAAATGAATGAACAGGACCAAACCACAGCAAGAGACTTAAAGGCAAATGGATATAAGTAATATGCCTGATAGGGAATTTAAAGTAATGATCATGACGATACTTAATGGACTTGAGAAAAGAGTACAAAACATCAGTGAGACCCTTAACACACAGGTTAAAAAAAAAAGAACAAGTCAGAGATCAAGAACACAATAAATGAAATTGAAAATACTTTATTCTCTTGAGAGAATAAATAATACACTAGATGAAGAAGAAGAACAAATTAATGACCTGGAAGACAGAGCAATGGGAAGTTACTTAGCTGAGCACAAAAGAACAAAATTATGCACACTGAGAATAGTTTTAGAGAAGGCAGTGACTCCATCAAGCATAATAACATCCAGATTAGAGGGATCTCAGAAGAAGGGAGAAAAAGGGTAGAAAAAAAATTTTTAACAGGTAAAAACTTCCCTAATCTAGGGAAGGAAACAGATATTCAGATCCAGGAAACACAGAGATTCCCCCAAAATATTTCCTCCAAAGAGTTCCACACCAAGACAAATAGCAATTAAATGACAAAAGGTAGTTATAAAGAAAAAAAATTAAGCAGCAAGATAAAAAAAAGACAGTTACATCCAAGGGAAACCCCATAAGGCGATAAGCAGGGTTTTCAGCAGAAACCTCGTAAGCCAGAAGGGAGTGGCATGATCTATTCAAAGTGCTGGAAGGGGAAAATGTGCAGCCAAGAATACTTTATCAAGCAAGGTTATCATTCAGAATATAAGTAGAGACAAAGAGTTTCTCAAACAAAAAAAAAAACTAAAGGAGTTCATGACCACTAAACCAGCCCTATGAGAAATATTAAAGGGGGCTCTTTGAGTGGAAAAGAAATATCTTAAGTGGGAGTATGAAAAGTAAAAAATGCAAAAGCAGTGAAATAAGTATTTCTGTAAATTTTAACATCAAGGGATTCACAAAATAAAAGGATGTAGAACATGACATCTACCTAAGACATGGCAGTGGAGAAGGGTAAAGAAAGGCTCCAAACTTAAGTAACAATCAACTTAATATAGATTGCTATATGTAGAAGATGTTATATATAAACCTATTGGTAACCACAAATCAAAAACCAACAATAGGTATGCAAACAATAAAGAGAAAGGAATCCAAGTATATCACTAAAGAAATCCAACAAACCATGAAGAAGGCAAGAGAAGGATCAGAGTAAATCTATAGAAACAACCACAAAACAAGTAACAAAACAGCCACACATACATATTTTTCAATAATTATGTTAAATGAAAATAAACTAAAGGCTCCAATCAAAAGACATAGGGTGACAAGGGCGCCTGGGTGGCTCAGTCAGTTAAACAGCTGACTTCAGCTCATGATCTCATGGTTCGGGAGTTCAAGCCCTGTAATGGGCTCTGTGTTGACAGCTCAGAGCCTGGAGCCTGCTTCAGATTCTGTGTCTCCCTCTCTGCTCCTCCCCTGCTCACGCTCTAGCTCTCAAAAATAAATGTTAAAAAAAAAATCTTTAAGACATAGGGTCTTTAAGACAAGACCCATCTATATGTTGCCTACAAGACTCATTTCAGACCAAAAGATACCTGCAGATTGAAAATAAGGAGATGAAAAAAAAATAAAAAATAAAATGAAAATAAGGGGATAGAGAAACATTTATTATGCAAATGGAAGTGAAAAGAAAGCCTGGATAGAAATACTTCTAGTGTAAAAAGTACATTTTAAAACAAAGACTGTAATAAGAGACAAAGACACTATATAATAAAAAGGGGACAATTCAACAAGAAGATACAATTGTAAATATTTATGCACCCCACAAAAGAGCACCCAAATACATAAAACAATAACAAACAAAGTAAATAATCAATAGAAATACAATAATAGTAGGGGACTTTAACACTCTACTTTCATTGATGGATAGGTCATCCAAATAGAACATCAACAAAAAAAAACAGTGACACACTGGACCATATAGATTTAATAAACATATTCAGAATATTCCTTCTGAAAAAGTAGGATATACATTCTTTTCAAGTGAATATAGAATATTCTTCAGAACACATCACATACTAGGCCACAAAACACGTTTCAACAAATTCAAAAAGATCAAAGTCATACCATGCATCTTTCTGACCACAATGCTATTAAACTAGAAATAAATCACAAAAAAAAAATCTGGAAGGACTACAAAAACATGGACATTAAACAATATGCTACTAAATAAGGAATGAGTTAAGAAATCAAGAAGAAATCCAAAAGTAAATAGAAATCAACAAAAATGAAAACACAACAGTCCAAAACCTACGGATGTAGCAAAAGTGGTTCAAAAGAGGGAAGTTTACAACACTAACAGGTCTACCTCAAGAAGCAAGAAAAGTCTCAAATAAACAACTTAACCCTACACCTAAAGGAGCTAGAACAAGAACAACAAATAAAACCTAAAACCAGCAGAAGAAAAGAAATAATAAAGATCAGAGGAGAAATAAATGAAATAGAAACTAAAAAAAAAAATAGATCAATGAAATTCAAGAGGTGATTCTTGGAAAAGATCAACAAAATGGATAAACCTCAAGCCAGACTCACTAAAAAAAGAGAGAGGACCCTAATAAACAAAATCACTAACAAAAGAGGAGAAATAACAGCTAACACCAAAGAAATAAAAACTCTATTAGAGAATATTATGAAAACCTATATACCAAGAAACTGGACAACTTAGAAGAAACGGATACATTCCTAGAAACACTAAAGCAGGAAGAAATACAAAGTTTGACCAGACAAATTAACAGCAATGAAACTGAATCAGTAATCAATAAAACTCCCAGAAAACAAAATTCCAGGAACCGATGGCTTCATGGTTAAACTCTACCAAATATTTAAAGAAGATGTAACACCTATTCTTTAACTATTCTTAAAAATAGAGGACTAAGGAAAACTTGCAAATTCATTCCAAGAGATCTGTTATCACCATGATACCAAAATCAGATAAAGACACCACAAAGAAAAATACAGGCAAATAGCTCTCATGAACATGGATGTAAAAATCCTCAAAATAGTAGCAAACTGAATCCAAAAATATTTTTTTTTTAAATCACATACCATGATCAAGTGGGATTTATTCCTAACATGCAAGGTTGGTTCAATGTTCACAAAACCACCAAGGTGATACATCACATCAATAACAAAGGATAAAATCATATGATCATTCGGATAGATGCAGAAAAAAAACTGATAAAGGATAACATCCATTCGTGATAAAAAAAAAAAAACCTGCAAAGCAGGTATAGAGGGAACATACCTCGATACAATAAAGGCCTTATATGAAAACCGCGTGGAAAATCAACTCAATGGTAATAAAACTGAGAGCTTTTCCCTTAAGGTCTAGAACAAGATAAAAATATTCACTCTTACCACTGATATTCAACATAGTATTAGAAGTCCTAGTCATAGCAATTAGACAACACAAAGAAATAAAAGGCATCCAAATTGGTATGGAAGAAGTAAAATTATCATTATTTGTAGATGCCATGATACTATGTACAAAGAATCCTAAAGACTCCACCAAAAAAAACTAGTAGAATTGAAAGTTCAGTAAAGTCAAAGGATATAAAATCAATGTACAGAAATCTGTTTCATTTCTTACACATTCTTCTCCAGTGCACATGGAATGTTCTCCAGAGTAGATCAATACTGGGACACAAATCAGCTCTTGACAAGTACAAAAAGATCAGATCATACCATGTATATTATCAAACCACAATGCTATGAAACTTGACATCAACCACAAGAAAAAATTTGGAAAGATAACAAATACTTGGAGACTAAAGAACATCCTACTAAAAAATGAATGGGCTAACCAAGAAATTAAAGAAGAAATTAAAAAGTACATGGAAGCCAATGAAAATAATAAAACCACAGCCCAAAACCTCTGGGACACAGCAAAGGCAGTCATAAGAGGGAAGCATATAGCAATCAAGACCTTACTAAAGAAGGAAGAAAGATCTCAGATACAGAACCTAACCTTACACCTTAAAGAGCTGGAAAAAGAATAGCAACCAAAACCCCAAACCAGGCCAAGACAGGAAATAATAAAGGTTAGAGCAGAAAATCAACAATATCGAACCCAAAAAACAGTAGAACAGAACAATGAAACCAGAAGCTGGTTCTTTGAAAGAATTAACAAAATTGATAAGCCCCTAGCCAATTTTATCAAAACAAAAAGGGAAAGGACCCAAATGAATAAAATCAAGAATGAAAGAACAATAACAAGCAACACAGCAGCAATAAAAACAATAATAAGTGAATATTATGAGCAATAATATGCCAATATGCGCAATCTGGAAGAAATGGACAAATTCCTAGAAATATATCAACTAGCAAAACTAAAACAGGAAGAAATAGAAAATTTGAACAGGCCCATAACCAGTAAAGAAATCAAATTAGTAATCAAAAATCGCCCAAAAACCAAGAGTCCAGGGCCAGATAGCTTTCCAGGGGAATTCTACCAAACATTTAAGAAAGAGTTAACACCTATTCTCTTGAAGCTGTTCCAAAAAATAGAAATGGAAGGAAAACTTCCAAACTCTTTCTATGAAGCCAGCATTACCTTGATTCCAAAACTAGACAAAGACTCCACTTAAAAGGAGATCTATAGACCAATTTCCCTGACGAACATGGATGCAAAAATCCTCAACAAGATATTAGCCAACTGGATCCAACAATACATTAAAAGAATTACTCACCACAACCAAGTGGGATTTATACCTGGAATGCAGGGTTGGTTCAATATCCACAAAACAACCAATATGATTCATCACATCAATAAAAGAAAGGACAAGAACCACATGATTCTCTCAGTAGATGCGGAGAGATCATTTGACAAAATACAGCATTCTTTCTTGATAAAAACCCTCAAGAAAATAGGGATAGAAGGATCATATCTTAAGATCATAAAAGCCACATATGAAAGACCCACCACTAATATCATCCTCAATGGGGAAAAATTGAGAGCTTTCCCCCTAAGGTCAGGAACAAAACAGGAATGTCCACTCTCACCACTGTTATTCAACATACTATTGGAAGTCATAGTATGGGAAGTCTTAGCCTCAGCAATCAGACAACACAAAGGAAAAAAAAGAAATCCAAGTCAGCCAGGAGGAGGTCAAACTTTCACTCTTCACAGATGACATGATACTCTAAGGAAAACCCAAAAGATTCCACCAAAAGAGTGCTAGAATTGATCCATGAATTCAGCAAAGTTGCAGTATATAAAATCAACGCACAGGAACTGGTTGCACTCCTATACACCAATAATGAAGGAACAGAAAGAGAAACCAAGAAATCGATCCCATTTACAACTGCACCAAAAACTACAAAATACCTAGGAATAAATCTAACCAAAGGTGAAAAATCTATACACTGAAAACTACAGTAAGCTTATGAAAGAAATTGAAGAAGACACAAAAAAACAGAAAAATATTCCATACTCCTGGATAGGAAGAACAAATATTGTTAAAATGTCAATACTACCCAGAGCAATCTACATATTCAATTCAATACCTATCAGAATAACACCAGCATTCTTCACAGAACTAGAAAAAACAATCCTAAAATTTGTATGGAACCAGAAAAGACTCTGAACAGTCTTTTTTCTTGAAAAAGAAAACCAAAGCTGGAGGCATCAAATCCCAGACTTCAAGCTGTATTACAAAGCTGTAATCATCAAGCCAGCATGACATTGGCACTCAGATCACTGGAACAGATCAGAGAACCCAGAAAATGGAGCCACAAACATATGGCCAATTCATCTTTGACAAAGCAGGAAAGAATATCCAATGGAATAAAGACAGTCTTTTCGGCAAGTGGTGCTGGGAAAACTGGACAGCGACATGCAGAAAAATGAACCTCAACCATTTTCTTACACCATACACAAAAATAAACTCAAAATGGATGAAAGACCTAAACATAAGACAGGAAGCCATCAAAATCCTAAGACAGGAGAAAGCAGGCAAAAATCTCTTTGGCCTTGGCTGCAGCAACTTCTTACTCAACACATCTTCAAAGGTAAGGGAAACAAAAGCAAAAATGAACTACTGGGATCTCATCAAAATAAAAAGCTTCTGCACAGCAAAGGAAACAATCAGCAAAACTAAAAGGCAACTGACAGAATGGGAGAAGATATTTGCAAATGATATATCAGATAAACGGTCAGTATCAAAATCTATACAGAACTTACAAACTCAACACCCAAAAAACAAATAATCCAATGAAGAAATGGGAAAAAGACATGAATAGACACTTCTCCAAAGAAGACATCCAGATGGCCAACCAACACATGAAAAAATGCTCAACATCACTCATCATTAGGGAAATATAAATCAAAACCACAATGAGATCCCACCTCACACCTGTCAGAATGGCTAACATTAACAACTCAGGCAACAACATATATTGGTGAGGATGCAGAGNGACAGGAGAAAGCAGGCAAAAATCTCTTTGGCCTTGGCTGCAGCAACTTCTTACTCAACACATCTTCAAAGGTAAGGGAAACAAAAGCAAAAATGAACTACTGGGATCTCATCAAAATAAAAAGCTTCTGCACAGCAAAGGAAACAATCAGCAAAACTAAAAGGCAACTGACAGAATGGGAGAAGATATTTGCAAATGATATATCAGATAAACGGTCAGTATCAAAATCTATACAGAACTTACAAACTCAACACCCAAAAAACAAATAATCCAATGAAGAAATGGGAAAAAGACATGAATAGACACTTCTCCAAAGAAGACATCCAGATGGCCAACCAACACATGAAAAAATGCTCAACATCACTCATCATTAGGGAAATATAAATCAAAACCACAATGAGATCCCACCTCACACCTGTCAGAATGGCTAACATTAACAACTCAGGCAACAACATATATTGGTGAGGATGCAGAGTATGAAGATCTCTTTTGCACTGCTGGTTGGAATGCAAACTGGTACAGCCATGCTGGTAAACAGTGTGGAGGTTCCTCAAAAAATTAAAAATAGAACCACACTATGACCCAGCAATTGCACTATTAGGTATTTATCCAAGGGATACAGGTATGCTGTTTCAAAGGGGCACATGCACCCCAATGTCTATAGCAGTACTTATCAACAATAGCCAAAGTATGGAAAGACCCCAAATGTCCATCGATGACACTGATGAATGAATAAAGAAGATGTGGTATATATTGGTGTGTGTGTGTATACACACACACACACACACACACACACACACACACACAATGGGGTATTACTCAGCAATCAAAAAGAATGAAATCTTGCCATTTGCAAATACGTGGGTGGAACTAGAGGGTATCATGCGAAGTGAAATTAGTCAGAGAAAGACAAATATCATATGACTTCACTCATATGAGGACCTTAAGACACAAAACAGATGAACAGAAGGGAAGTAAAAATAATATAAAAACAGAGAGGGGGACAAAACATAAGAGACTCTTTATGGAGAACAAACAGAGGGTTATTGGAGGGGTTGTGGGAGGAGGGGATGGGCTACATGGGGAGGGGCATTAAGGAATCAACTCCTGAAATCATTGTTGCACTATATGCTAACTACTTGAATGTAAATTTAAAAAAAATTAAAAGTGAACTCTAAGAAAAAAAAATGTGTTGCATTTCTATACACTAATAATGAAGCAGCAGAAAGGGAAATAAGAAAATCCCACTTACAATGCCACCAAACAATAAAATATCTAGGAATAAATTTAATCAAAGGTAAAAGACCTATACACTGAAAACTATAAAACACTGATGAAAGAAATTCAAAATGACATAAAGAAATGGAAAGACATTCCATGCTCATGGATTGGATGAATGAATGTTATTAAAATGTCTTTACTACTCATAGCAATATACACATTTAATGCAATGCCTATCAAAATGCCAAGAGCATTTTTCACAGAACTAAAACAAACAATCCTAAATTTTATGGAACCACAAAAGATTCCAACCAGCCAAAGCAATTTTGAAAAAGAAAAGCAAAGCTGGAAGCATCATAAATCCAGACTTCTAAGTTATATAACAAAGATATAGTGATCAAAATAGCATGGTACTGACACAAAAATAGATGCACAGATCAATAACAGAGAATAGAAACCCCAGGAATAAACCAACAATTATATGGGCAATTAATCTTCAACAAAGGAGGAATGAATATACATGAGAAAAAGACAGTCTCTTCAACAAATGGTATTGGGAAAACTGGACAGCTACATACAAAAGAATGAAACTGGACCATTTTCTTTCACCCTACACAAAAATAAACTCAAAATGCATTTAAGACCTAAATGTGAGACTTGAAACCATAAAAGTCCTTGAAGAGACAAAGGCAGTAACTTCTCTGACATTGGGCATAGCAATTATTTTTCTAGTATGTCTCCTGAGGCAAGAGGAAAAAAAAAAATACTGGGACTATACATCAAAATAAAAAGCTTCCACAGTGAAGGAAACAATGAATCTAAAAGGTAACCTGTGGAATGGGAGAAGATATTTGCAAATGACATATCCAATAAAAGGTTAGTATCTAAAATATATAAAGAACTTGTACAACTCAATACCAAAAAAACAAACAGTCATATTTAAAAATGGGCAGAAGACATGAACAGGCATTTCTTGAAAAAAGGCATACAGGTGGCCAACAGACACAGGAAAAGATGCTCAACATCACTCATCATCAGGGAAATGCCCATCAAAACTACAATGGGGGCACCTGGGTGGCTTTGTCAGTTAAGCAGCTGACTTCACCTCCAATTCACAAGTTCAAGCCCCACTTAGGCTCTGTAGTGACAGCTCAGAGCCTGAAGCCTGCTTCAGATTCTGTTTCTCCCTCTCTCTCTCTGTGTCCCTCCATGTCTCTGTCTCCCTCTCTGTCTCTATGTCTGTCTGTGTCTGTCTCTCTCCCTTCCTTCCTCTCTCTCTCTCTCTCTCAAAAAAATAAACATTTAAAACGTTTTCAAAAAAATCTGCATGAGATATCACCTCACACCTGTCAGAATGGCTAAAATCAACAACACAAGAAACAACAGGCATTGGCAAGGATGTAGAGAAAAGGGAACCCTCTTGCACTGTTGATGGGAATGAAAATTAGTACACCCACTATGGAAAATAGTATGGAGTTTCCTCAAAAGGTTAGAAATATAAGTACCACATGATCTAGCAATTACACTACTGGGTATTTACTTAAAAAATACAAATATAGTAATTCAAAGGGATACATGCATCCCTATGTTTATTAGGGATTACATTATTTACAATAGCCTAACTATGGAAGCAGTCCAAGTGTCCACTGCCAGATGAAGAATAAAGAAGAAGTGGTATATATATACAATGGAATGTTTTTCAGCCATAAAAAAGAATGAAATCTTGCCATTTGAAACACCATGGATGGAGCTAGGGAGTATGATGTTAAGCGAAATAAGTCAGTCAGTCAAAGACAAATACCATATGATTTCACACCTATGTGGAATGTAAGAAACAAAACAAACAAGCAAAGGAAAGAAAAAGACAAACCAAGAATCAAACTCTTAACTATAGAGAACAAACTGATGGTTACCAGAGGGGTGGAGGGTGGGGGGCGGGTGAAATCAGTGATGGGGATTAAAGACTATACTTAGCTTGATTTAAAAAAAAAAAAAAAAAAAAAAGGACCAAAAAAAGACAAGGGAAAAAAGATCAGGCTATAACACCAGAGATTTAATTTAGACATTAGGAATAACTTTCCAATAATGACAACTAAGAAACAGGAGGACTGGGTAGTCAAGAAAGATGGCAACATCATGTTCTACAGAGGACTTCAGAAATGCTTTTTTAAAAGTCAGTTTGATATATTTCAGATATGGTCCTTCCTGAACCAGAAAATGAAGGTGAACTCCCCAACCCCTATTTCACCCAAATTTGATCCTTTCTTAGACAGTTGGCTCTAGTGAAATAAACACCATTATTCTTAAAGAGACAGATCTAATTTAAATTGGTGAGCACCAAAACCATGAAAGGAATAACTGACCGGTAATCTCCTATTTACATACATCTTAAATGTAATTATTGTAAACCTTTATATATAAGGAGACCTTTTGTGTGGTAAAAACCATATTCGACCTATGATTTTACTTAATTTTAATATTCCTCTGAGGCAAGCAAGAGGAACTGTCCTGACTTTCCTGATGAAGACACAAGCTCTTATAAGCTATGATACTATGTCTCCTAAGACCTAGCAATGGCTATTCCCTGTGGGCCACATGATCATCAGAGAATTGCAACTCCCAAAGCTAGTGATTCCCATTCCCAGCAGAATGTGAGGAGAAAATCCTTCAGGACAGTGAAGGCCAAGACAGGGGACTGGGGTGGATGAGAACACTCTCTCTCATATATTCACAATCACAATCTTCTCTTACTGGGTACAAAAACATCAGGCCTCCAGATTCTGGGATGACCCTAAATTTGGGAAGCCCCGGAGAACAGTCATCAAGGGCCCAGGCCCACAACCTAAAAAGATAGTTCTCTGATTAATCACCTTGCTACCCTGGACGCTACCCCTACAATCAAGAGAAGAAGGCCTGTCTGCTTATGCCAGGTGTCTCACCCACATGGCCTTTCTCCTGAGCTCCACCCTGCCCATCCTTCTATAGACAAGAAACCAGGCCTCATGCATCCTCACTCTAACATGAGAGAGCAGCACCAAACCAAGCAGGTATGCTCCAATACAAGGGACAAGGAGTTGGGACACCTGGGTGGCTCAGTCAGTTAAGTATCCAACCTCAGCTCAGGTCGTGATCTCACAGTTGGTGAGTCCAAGCCCTGCATCAGACTCGTGCTGACAGCTAGAGCCTGAAGCCTGCTTCAGATTCTGTGTCTCCCTCTCTCTCTCTCTGCCTCTCTCTCTTCAAAAATAAACATTTAAAATTGAAAAAAAAAAAAAAAGGACAAGGAGTAAGAGTGGAAGGTTGAGGACAAGGCCAAGCCATGATTTTTTGGTCTCTCTGAACAATACAGAGAGCTAGAGTATGTCAGGTGTGGATGGTTCCATATGGAGAAAATCATAGAGAAACAAGTATAGGATAGATAGAAAGGTAGGAAAGCTTAAAAACAAAGAAATGTGAGGTCCATTATTCCTTTCTGGAAAGTGCTCTGGAAACTTACACTACCTTCAGAGCTTAATTCAGACTCAAGGGTTAAACACAGTAGGCCCACAATAGACTCCATTGTCAAGATTTTCATCAATAAAGTATTTGAATGTGCTGCCTGCAAAGGCACTGCCTGAGTGACGGGTCATTTTCTCAACCTTTTTAAGTTCCCTACTCCCTAGTCTCATCTGACACCTAATATATGGAGAAGACTGTCTCAGATGCTCACCTGTGGTATATACAATGCTAGCCACACTATATGGCCCAATCTAGGACTTACTAGGAATTCCTTTTAAGACAGAATCTGAGTGATGGGTGATGAAAAAAAGTGGGCTCATCTGCATGTATCTAAGTACAGTAACTGTATTTTCTTGAATAGTCCCCATTCAAATACTTTATCCCATATTTATCCCACATATATCAACAAAATACACAAAATGTTCCAATATTTTGGCAATAAGTTTACATCTTTCTGAAAGAACACATACACTTACAAAACCTCCGTCATCATTCGAAACTCAATTTGGTTCAGAAATTAAAGAAGGGAGCACCATTCTTTCTCTTCAGGACCACATGGGCAGTACGTAGGATAGCAAAGAGTGAACACTGCATAGAAAGATGGTATACAAACAGCAGATCTCCTCCCTTACTTCATGTTAGATATCTTGGGATAGGATCATGAAGGCAGTGCCACCTGCCTAATGAACCAAATTTCTTTTATTTCCATTCATGTGACAATGACATCTAACACACAGCTTAGGTTGCCTGAAAAAAAGAGAAGTTATTCGGCAAACATCACCTCTGACCCAGAAGAGCAAGTGATACTCATGGGCAGAGATATCAGGATCTACGGCTGCACCTGGAAACTTCAAAATTGAATGGGACCCAAGCACATCACAATTGCCAAGCAAAGAAAACAGCAAACAAACAACCAGTAAAATAAATGTGATATAAAAGACACTTACTTTATCGGTTCTTACTGGGTAGAGGGATATAGTGATCAGATGTCCAAGTCTGGTTCAGAGAACAGCACTGTAGATTAGAAAAAAAATATGAATTATAAGGTCACGAACCCACTTTGACTTTGACTAAGTTATTCTGCATTACGGACCTCAGTTTTCTCCCCTATAGATAATAAGGCATAACTGGAAAATGCTGAAGGCTCCTTTCATTTTTGATATCCTGTGATCTAGATGGTCTCACAGTCTATGTACAATTTCAACATAGCTATTCTCCAGACTTGAAAAAGCCATCTCATCCAAAAATATTTCCTACAAAAAAGGAATATTTAGGATTTTATCAAATATGGTGGCGTGTGAACATACAAATGCACATATTACGTGACAGAAAAGGTACAGTTTTTTTTTAACTCCTTCCTAAACAAAATCTAAACAAATGAACATAACATACTAAAAATTTTACAACATAGAATTTAACCCCAGGAGTGAAAATTTGTCATAACATCAGGAAAATAATAAGCAGAATACATTAAAGCAACAAAAAAAGTTTCAGGTGCACGTGGGTGGCTCAGTCAGTTAAGCACCTGACTTTAGCTCTGGAAAATAGTATAGAGGTTCCTCAAAAAATTAAAGATTGCTCAGTCAGTTAAACGTCTGACTCTTGATTTCAGCTCAGGTCATGATCTCATGGTTCATGAGTTTGAGCTCTGCATCAGGATCTGTGCTGACAGTGTGAAGCTTGTTTGAGAGTCTCTCTCTCTCTCTGTCTCTCTCTCTCTCGACCCCTTCCCTGTTCATGCTCTCTCAGAATAAATAAACATTTTTAATAATTAAAAATAAAACTACCCTACAACCCTGCAATTGCACTAGTAGGTATTTATCCAAAGGATACAAAAATGCTGATTCAAAGGGGCACATGCACCCCCATGTTTACAGCAGCATTATCAACAATAACCAAATTATAGAAAAAGCCCAAATGCCCATTAACTGACGAATGGATAAAGAAGATGTCGTATATGTGTGTGTGTGTGTGTGTGTACACACACACACACACAATGGAATACTACTTGGTGATGAAAAAGAATGAAATCTTGCCATTTGCAACAACATGAATAGAACTAGAGTACGTTATGCTAAGCAAAGTAAGTCAGTCAGAGAAAGACAAATATGATTTCATTCCTATGTGGAATTTGAAAAACACAACACATGAACACAGGGGAAGGGAAAGAAAAATAAGATAAAAAGAAAGAGGGAGCAAACCATAAGAGACTCTTAAATACAGAGAACAAACTGAGGGTTGTTGGAGGGGAGGTGGGTAGGGGGATGGGTTAAATGGGTGATGGGAATAAAGGCAGGCACTTGTTGGGATGAACATTGGGTGTCATATGTAAGAGATACATCACTGAATTCTGCTCCTAAAGCCAAGACTACGCAGTACCTTAACTAACTTGAAAAAAAAAAAAAAAAAAGCAAAAAGGACACATTATGGTGACACAGAAGTAGTAATTACAGGAAATAGCTACCATCCTTAGGGCTAGGGCAAAAAGCTGGAAAGTGGAACAGCAAGCAGTCTCCCCTTAGTACCTGAACCTAAGAGAAGTCTGCCGTAAAGTATACTTTCCAGAACATGCACATCACAAAGCCTAATGGCGGGTCTGAAGATGAGAGTTGCCTAATAACTACTACGAACCTCCAGCGGGATAAACACAAAAGGAACCCCACCTCAGCACTTCATAATAAACTACTGAAAACCCAAGACAAAGAAAATTTTAAAAACAGACTGAGACAAAGGACAAATATACCTTTAACCAGCACCACCTTTAGGCACAGCCGACTGTGGCCCAGGCCTGGACTTGGGGCTTGGGCTTTAGGGGGTCCTGTTTGGCTTCCTTCTCTCTTCCCCGCCTCCGCGTCACTCTCCGCAGGGTGAGGGTCCCGCAGAGTGTAACTCAGGCTCCAAACATCTAGGCCCTCAGAATCCGAGGCCCGCACGGCCTCAGGTCCGCCTCCAACGCTCGCAGCCCTCTTTCCACCGAGGGCGCGCCCCAGGCCTGAGAGCGCCCCGAGCTTGCCGGTGAGGGCTGAATTCAGGGACGACCCAAGGGTGGGGCAAGAAAGGGCCCTGGGTTAAGCGCCTCCGTCTTTTGGCCAGGGCGGGCCTGCCTTCCAAAGAGCCATCGGGTGCATCCGACTCCTCCCGTCAGGCGGTGGGCGGTGCGAGGAAAGGAGACTTCCGGGAAGGCGGGAAGTTTAACAGGCAACCCTCCCCTGGGCCTCCGAGAGCTGGTGCCGCCCCACAAAAGGCGGCAGCCGCGCGGGCCTGCGCAGCCACCCGGCCACGTGACAGCAAGGAGGCAGCAGGCTGTGAGGACAGCCCCTACCTCTTCAAGGTGTTGGAAAAGCTTCTTCGACCGTGAGGCCAGCATCCTGGAGGACAGACTGGCGGCACACATCCAGGACCAGAGAAGTGAGGAGAAGCTGGACCGGTTGCATGGCATCATGCGAATCATTAAACCCGGCAACCATGTGCTCAGCCTGCCCGTCCGCATCCCGAAAAACAACGGCTCCCCAGAAGTCATCTGGGGCTACGGGGCTCAGCCCAGCCAGCACTGCACGCTCCCGTTACAGTGTAGATGTGAATGTGGGCAAAGTATAAGTTTTGGCTTCCCTTATGACTCTACCCGTGCTGTGGTTGATGTGCCACTTGGGGGTGCTGATGCTAGAGTGTTAAGATTAATCCCAAGAACTACACCAGTAAGGAACTGGGAAAAGATTACAAGGGGGTTCACCATGGAACTAACAAAAAAATGGGCTTTCTTGGTCCTGGCATCGATGTGCCTTCCTCAGACATGGGCAATGTGAGTGAGAGATGTCCTAGATTGCTGACACCTATGCTAGCATCATAGGGTATGCAAATTAATGCACATGCTATCCTGGTAAATCCATCAGTCAGGGTCTCGTCCACTGACATCTCTGCTACTAGCCAGTGTTTTACATGGGATTGAAAACTTCCTCAGTGAAGCTTCTTTCATGAGCATTTTTGGAATGACACCAGGGTTTGGAAATAAAACATTTGTTATTTAGGGCTTTGGCAATTTTGCACTCTATATTTACGTTATAATTTTGCTAAATGTGTTGGTGTTGGTGAATATATGGGAGCATGTGGAATCCAGATGGCATTGACCAAAAGGAACTATAAGACTTGAAATTGCAACATGGATCGGGACACCTGGGTGGCTCAGTCAGTTAAGCATGGGACTCTTGGTTTCCGCTCAGGTCATGATCTCACGGTTTGTGCGTTCAAGCCCAGCGTCAGGCTCTGTGCTGACAGTGCTGGCAGTGTGGAGCCTGCTTGGGAGTCTGTCTCCCTCTTTCTCGGTGCCAGCCTACTCACTCAAAATAAATAAATAAACTTTAAAAAAATTTTTTTAAATAAAATTACAACATGAATCAATTCTGGGTTTCTCCAAGGCAAAGCCCTAGGAAGGTAGCATCTTGCCAGCAAACTGGCATACCCATCCCTACTGCCAATGATAAGCAGGTAACCAAGTCTAGTGCACCCTGAATGAAAGCCAAGATCACTGCTGAAGTTTCCAATGAACCAGCAATTCTAGAAGCTGATAATATTTTTCTGAAGAGGAACATTATGTTTATTCCTGATTTATTCCTAAATGCTGAAGGAGTGACAGTATCTTACTCTGAGTGACTAAAGAATATAAATCATGGAGTTCCTGGGTGGCTCAGTCGGTTCACCTATCTGACTCTTGATTTCAGCTCAGGTCATGATCTCAGGCTCCAGAGATTGAGCCTCAGTCTCCATGCTGAAGTAGAACCTGCTTAAATTTCGTGTGTGTGTGTGTGTGTGTGTGTGTGTGTGTGTGTGTAGTCAGCTATGGCTCTTTGACCTTAAATATGAAAGAGATTCTAGCTACTGCTTTCTCATGTCTGTTCAAGATAGTTTAGAAAGAAAATTTAGAAAGCACTATCAAACTTTTCCCGGTGTATCCACGTCAGGGTTCCAAAACAGAGTATCTAAGAAAAGACACTGTACATTCTGGTTTATCTTACACTGTGGAGTTTTCTGCCAGGCAAATCATGTACACAGCCACAAAGAATAACCTAGGATTGAACCTGAAAACAGCTGCCTATGTCAGCACCATTGAGAAAGTCTTCAGGGTGTGCAGTGTAGCTGGTTTGACCTTCAAATAAATAGAACATATCTGACTTCTTCACTATCCTCTTTACCTGTAGCTTCTGCAAACCTATCACATGTTTACAGAAAGAGTTCTCTCTTAAGGACATCATTCTTAATAAGTCAGTCCAAATCAGCCATTTAAAAAGGAAGAAATTAATGGTGGGAGATCACATATGCATTGATGAATGTGAAAGTAGAAATTGCCTGTGCCAGAGGGCCACTTGGGATATTTTGCCTTTAAATAAAAAGCCTTTTCATCTAGCTATATGCTCCCAGCTCCCAGCTTGTTCCCAACATGTTAATTACCTTTTGTTTCAGCTGAGCAATCAGTTGTTTGCATAATTTTACTCTGTCCAGGTCTGAGATGGAACATGCTATAATTTTGATGCATTTAAAAAGTAGGTGTGTGACATTTTCAGAAGGTAGTGTTGTCCTAAAATTAGTTATTATTATTTCACATCAGCAAAATAACTCAATTTTACAGAATACAAAAAAAATAAAAGCTGTTTCTTCTATGCATTTTATTCTCTTAAAATGATATAAGTACATGCTGCTGTAATAAAATTCCCTTTAATCATTTAACAAGCCTAACCTTGACTCAAACAGCAAGCGCTTACAAACATAAATGAAAAAATATAGTATTTTATGATATAAAACAGTATTACTTATAGTTCATCAGTTCTGTATTGTTGTCCAGCAAAAATAAAAAGCCAGATGGAGAATTGTTATCTTCGTAAACTACAGATGATGGAGGCTATTTTTATTGTGGCTATCTGCATTTGCTAAATATAATTATGACATGCAGTCCAAATAATGCAGTGACCTCCTTACCATGTTGATTTTTCATTTTTTTAGGGATCTATTGTGCTGAGTAATTGAATATAATTCAAATAGAGTAACCCAGAAAAAACTCTACTCGGTCTCCCTGTCTGGAATCTGGCTGACAGCTTAAGCATTGTTTAATTTTGTGTGTCTTTTCTTTTAGGAGGCCTCATAGGCACACAAGCTTAATTAACAAAATGGGACTTAAAACATTGGATTGAGTGTTTTGTTTTGGGATGTTTTTGGCCAGGACCTTTTGAACAGTGGTATGCCAACGAAATACTAGACATTACGTATATAAGGAATGAGCCCTTTTTTAAAAAACAATAATACTCTCAAAAATTTCTAATTACTTTGTAACTTCATGACTTAACCTGGTAATAAAAACAGTTATTAAAAGTCTGCCATTTCAAAAAAAAAAATTGAAAGGGAAATATTTTCAGACAAATGACAGCTAAAGACATTTAGCACCAGTGTACTTTTACAACAGAAATACTGAAAAGATTTCCTTATATAGAGGGAATATGTTCCTTAACGGAATTATTGAAATAGAGGAGTGAATTAATGGAATTATTGAAATAGAGCCGCTGAAAGTTTGAACATGTAAATTTACATGAATATCCAACTGTATAGAAAAAATAATGTCTTAAGGATTATATACACATATACATATACGTACATGTACACACACACATAATCAAAATACATGACAAAAACAGCACAAAAAGTTGGAGAGCAGGTAAAAAGTGTTAAAACTCTGCAAAGATCCTTATATTGCCCAGGAAGTGGTAAAAGTACTAATTTATAGGATGCATGCAGTAATATCCAGGGTAACAACTAAAACAAGAGTAAAAGATTGCCTCTTAATAGAAAGGAAAGAAAGGAATGATTAAAAAAAAAAAAAAGGGAGGGGGTGGTGGTTAATCCAAAAGAAGGCAAGAAAGGAGGGAAAAAGGAATATAGAGCAGGTGTGACAGTGGTGAGGTGGGAAGTTAAATCCAACTACATCAGTAATCATGCTAAATGCAAATGGACTAAGTTCTCTTACTAAAAGGGATTATCAACTAAATGTTACCTAAAAGAGTTGCACCTTAAATATCAGGTACAGAAAGGCTGACAATAAAAGGGTGGAAGATGCTGCATCTTATAAATGATTTTAAAAAAAGAAATCTTACAAGGTGGCAATAGGAACCTCATCAAAGCCTCTCCTTCTCTATTCCCAGAGATAGATGTTAGAGTTGGGGAGGTAAATCATCACAAGATATTATAGGGTGGTACTTACAATCAATTCTACTTTTGATGCATGAGGCAAGATCAATATTCAACCCAGATATGCCTTAGGAATAAATGCAATCTAATTCAAAAGAATAGCAGATAGATGATTTTGGGAAGCTACATCCCCTTTCTCAAACATGCAAATGTAGTCCAAGGCCAGGGACATTGGAGCTGATAACAAAAACAATGACAACAAAAACCCTCCAATGTCCAGATTTCTCTTTAAAAGGGTTCTACATTTACCACTCTTCATTTTCTTATGAGGCATACATTCATTCACCCAATTGAGCTAGGAACCCCTTTATGATCTTACCATGTCTTAATAAAAATGTTTAAATTTCCCAGTCTAGTTGTTCAATTAAGTCACTACTCCATAGGTGTTAAGTGTTCTTTTGACCCATTTTTGTATAATAGTCACGTTGAAATGTGTTCCTTGATCCAATGAGGCATAGGTTGTGGCTCCAAATTGACGTAAAATGGCTATTTCCAGGACCTTAACGGTGTTAAAGCTGCTGCTTCTGTTAAAGAGTAAGAAATGGTGTCTATTTTTGTTTAAATCCTTTTGAATCCTTCAGAAACATTAGCAGTGACCCTGTGCAATTCACCTGTCAGCTTTGGGTCAATTTTGTTATTGGGGGATTTTCCCAAGGCCAAGTTCAAGTTGTTTATCTCTTGTTAACATTCAGGAAATTATATTAGTAACTTCCACATTAGTGACTTTGGTGGATGACAGTGGAATATGCTTTTGTAAACTCATCGTTGTATGATTTGGACATGACTATGCCTCCTTTCGTGTATCCAAGTAGCTACCTACAGGCAATGGACCAAGGCATCATCTTGGCATCCCAATTCTCCTCGGAAACAATAATTGGGTTCTTTTGGTGAGCATCAATACGATCTACTTTAATTTTGTTTCTGAAATTCCACAGGCTTTCCACAGTTGTGTTCTTCACATATAGTATTCTTTATTGTTCATCCATTAAACATTTATTAGCAACACCCCTTGCGCCATTGGCTATGGGTTAAGGGTTTGTGATACCCACACTTTTTATATAGCATTTTATATCAGTTAGGACTTTGATCTAGAGCAAGATTCAGTTCTTTTTATATTGTTCTATGCACTGCTTTCAGTTCAACTCATTGTGCACAATTACCTTTACCTTTTTTTTCTTTTTTAAATTTGTTTTAATTCTGTATAGTTAATATACACTGTTATATTAGTCTCAGGGGTACAATATAGTTACTGAACAATTCTATACACTAATCAGTGCTCATCATGATAAGTGTACTCTTTAATCCCATCACCTGTTTCACCCACCTCCCACCAACCTTCCTTTTGGTAACCATCTGTTTGCTCTCTATAGTTAAAAGTCTGTTTCTTGCTTTGTGTCTCTTTCTTTTTTTCCCCCTTTGCTCATTTGTTTCTTAAATTCCACATATGAGTGAAATCATATGGTATTTGTGTTTCTCTGACTGACTTACTTCACTTAGCATTATACTCTCTAGCTCCATCTGTTGTTGCAAAGGGCAAGATTTCATTCTTTTTAATGGCTGAATAATATTCGTGTGTGTGTGTGTGTGTGTGTGTGTGTATACCTCATCTACTTTATCCATTCACCTATCGATGGACACTTGGGCTACTCCCATAATTTGGTTATGGTAAACAATGCTACAATAAACATAGGGGTGCATGTATCTCTTTGAATTAGTATTTTTGTATTTTGGGGGTAAATACCCAGTAGTGTGATTACTGGATCATAGGAGATGCCCACTTTCACCACTTGTATTCAGAATACCATAAGAAGTCCTAGCCACAGAAATCAGACAACAAAAAGAAATAAAAAGGCATCCAAATTGATAAAGAAGAAGTAAAACTTTCACTATTTGCAGATGACATGATACTATGTATAGAAAACCCCAAAGACTCCACCAAAACAACTACTAGAATTTGTAAATGAATTCAGTAAAGTCACAGGATGCAAAATCAGTGTACAGAAATCTGTTGCTTTTCTAAACACTAATGAAGCAGCAGAAAGAGAAATTAAAACAATCCCATTTGCAAGTGTACCAAAAATAATGAAATACCTAGAAATAGACTTAACCAAAGAGGTCTTTTGACCTGTATTCTGAAAACTACGAAACACTGATGAAAGAAAGTGAAGATGACACAAAGAAATGGAAAGACATCCTATGCTCATGTACTGAGGAAACAAATATTGTTAAAATGTCTGTACCTTTGCTGCCGGGCTAACAGCAAATTAGCCACTGGGAAAATAGCAGCAGACTTCCATAAGTGTCCTTTTCCAGTACAGGAGCTCCCACTGGTGGAGCCAGCAGCCTATTACATGTCAGTGAGGCGAGAATCCTACAATTCAGGTCACTCACAAACAGAAGAGGGTGTTCTATCATTGATCCTAGAGGCAGAGAAAGGCTACCTGCTCATGAATATGACGCACTTGCTCCATTGCAGCATATTCATAAGTATAATGTTAAAATTTTTCAAGGAACTTTGTTGTACATCCCTTTATTTGAATGTCTAACATTACTCATATCAAAATATATACTTTGGATAGCAGCACTCTCCACAATAGCTAAAACATGGAAAGAGCCTAAGTGTCCATCAACAGATGAATGGATNCTTTGGTAATTGTTTGTCCTTCAGCCATATGACCTGTTTCCACCAGAGCTTAAGAGCATACTAGTAACTGTGTCTCAAATGGTTTGTACCAAGTTATAGCATAATCTTCTAATTCAAAATACGGATAGCTGCCATTTAGTGTCAGAATTAGACTTCTACTAATAACTCCAGTCTCTGAGTTTTAGTAGTAGACACATATAAAATCCTTGGACTGTTAGGATTATATAGTCCCAGAGGTTCACCTTGTATATTACCCTCTACATATCCTCAAAGGCTTCCTTTGTTCCAGCTCATTTGAATTTAGTCTTTTTTTTTTCTAGTCACTCTGTCCTACAAAGGACAGAATACTCAAATGCAGTATATGTGTCCACCAGAATTTATACAGCTCTACAAGACCTAGTATCTTTTTCTCATTAGTGGGACCCAGAAGGGACAGTAATTTGTTCTTTACTATTTGTGAAATGTCCCTATAGGCCTCAACCTGGGATATTCCTGGATATTTGCCTGATTGGCCTTGACCCTAAAGGGCCTTGACTACTTCTGCACATTATAATTTACAAGTGCCCTTGGCTTCCTCTTCCAAAGAGGAAATTATCATCTTATCAATGTAACAAATCAGCTTATTTTGAAAGTGGTCATATCTAAATCTCATCCTATCAGGTTGTGACAGTATGCAGGAGAATTCAGGTACCCTTACTGGACAGTAATTGCATAATAGAGTCCATCTCACATGAAGATGAACTCTATACTTGACCGGCTTTCCAAAATAGGATACAAAAGCCAAGTCACCTTTAGCTAACCAGTCACCTTTAACCTGCTGAATTCTTGAAATATCGTCCTCATGTCTGGCAAAGCAAAAGCTATCAATGGAAGTACTTTTAAAAGTCAATAGTCAGCAGTCAGCTGTGCAGTGTCTTTTATAAGCCACATAGGAATACTATAGACAGAATAGAAGAGACTTGCACTCTTTATTCTACTGCTTTCTTAATAAGGGCTGAGATTCGCTGTCCTCGTTTACTCAAATACTGCTTAATAATTAGTATAGAAGAGAGTGCAGGCAGTGATAATGATCTCATTTAGCATGCAATTCAAACTAGGCAAAGGGTGAATTTGCCCAGCGTTTGGCTACAAGCTAGTAATGGCAATGCCCTCTGTTCATGTGTCAACTGTCTTCTGTATATACATTTGTGACAATGTGATACCACCACAGAGAATCTCTCACTTTCTCAGTTATCTACATTTTTACTCAATCTTGGTGTCTTCTGCCACAGAATCAGCATACCACCCCAAGGTTTACTTTTATCCCCTTAATGGTGCTTTCTGATTTCCCTAAAAATATAATAGACATCATGTACCATAATTTCTAGGGAAAATAATGTTTTCAGTGTTTAAAAGCATAGAGGTAATGATGGTCCTAAAGGGGGGGGTAATCATGGACAAATCTAAAAGATCTAAAAGGTTAGAAATGAAGTTCTCTAGTCAGTTAAGCATCTGACTTCGGCTTAGGTCATGATTTCACAGTTCGTGGGTTCAAGCCCCGCATAGGGCTCTGTACTGACAGCTAGCTCAGAGCCTGGAGCCAGTTTCGGATTCTGTGTCTCCCTCTCACGAAGTCCTCCATGCCTATACCCAGGTCTGCTGGGGACAGGTGTCTTCAACAACTATATGGTTTAAAAAAAAAATTTTTTTTTTTTTTGCTTAATAAAGAATCCTGAGAAAAGGGACCATATCAATTAACACAGCCTGATCTAATTTATCTTACTTCCTCCCTGGTCCAACCATCAGAGTCTATTTCCACATATATTCCCCAGTTTTCCCCAGTATAAATTAGCAAAATCTTACTTCAACTCTTCTTTCATTTTGCACTTTGTAATTGCCCCACTCCCCAACCAGAGACCATTCTGGGATTTGAATACATTTGTGGGTCTAGAAGTAATGAGGGGTTTTGAAGCTGAGTCATAAGGAGAATTTATATCCTTTTGAATTTATATCTTATAGCAGTTAGTGATTTTAGTAAAATTACAGACTCCTCTCCGATTAGTTGAAGCAGAAGTGAAATCTATTAGCATTTATTAGCGGGTACTTAACTGGAGAAATCAGGTTAAGTTAATTAAGCTTCCAAAACAATTTCCAGGACTAATCAGAGATTCTATCCTCACCAAAAAAGCAGCTATCAGGAGCTCCTGGGTGGCTCAGTCAGTTAAGCGTTCGACTTCAGCTCAGGTCATGATCTCACAGTTCATGGGTTCAAGCCCCTTGTCGGGCTCTGTGCTGACAGCTAGCTCAGAGCCTGGAGCCTATTTTGGATTCTGTATCTCCCTCTCTCTCTGACTCTCCCCTGCTCAAGCTGTCTCTCTCTCTCAGAAATAAATAAAAACATTTAAAAACAAACAAACAAAAAGCAGCCATCACCACTGCCATACCCAGAACTTTGCCTCTCCTGCCATCACCTGTGTAGTTTTCTCTTGCTGTAAAAACTATTACTATAGCAGCACCTGGGTAGCTCAGTCAGTTGAGTGTCTGACTCTTGGTTTTAGCTCAGGTCATTATCTCACAGTTCATAGGTTTGGGCCCCATGTCAGGCTCTACGTTGACAGTGTGGAGCGTGCTTGGGATTCTCTCTCTCTCCCTCTCTCTCTGCCCCTCCCCTGCTCACTCTCTCTCTCTCAAAATAAATAAATAAACATTTAAAAAAGACATATTACCACAAACTTAGCTGCTTAACACAATACACATTTATTGTATCATAATTATACTATCACAGTTTCTGTGGGTCAAGGGTCACAAATGAATCAGTCCTCCACTGCTCTTATAATGTTGGCCTTCTCACCTGGAGGTTCTACTGGATGAAACTCCTCTTCCAAGCTCACTCAAGTTTTTGGAAGAACTTATTTCCTTGCAAGTTTACAACTGAGGGCCCCAGTTTCTTTCTTGCTGGTAGCTATCCCCAGCTCCTTTTGGCTGCCCTCAGCTCTTGGAGGCCACCTGTATTTCCCTGCCACATGGCCCTCTATAGGCAGTCACAACAAACCAGTTTACTTCCTCAATGCCAGCAGGGGAGCATCTCTCTGCACAAAAGAGTCAAGTCCCTTTTTTAATGGCTGATCAAGTCAGGCCCTCCCAGGATAATCCTCCTTTTGATCAATTCAAAATCAAGTGACTTAGGAACTTAATTACCTCTGCAAACCCTTCACTTCACTTTATAACATTACCTGATCAAGGAAGTGACATCCCTTACCTTCACCATATTCTAAAAGTCACACATTCTGTCCCCACTCAAGGGACAATGTGTGGATTTACCCTAAAAGTACCCTGAGAGTAAGAGCTGTACATGATCATTCTCAAGAAGCTCTGGGGTTCAAGCAGAACCACTACTAATCTTTGGGTGAACATTACACAGGGGCCCCTGTGGGTAGTAACAACCCCCACAAGTTCACCATTGGCAGGTGGGAGTTGGCCTGGATTTTAGACCACCATTCTCACCCACTCTTTATTCAATGCACAGACTGCATACTGAACCAAAGGCACAGACCTGGCCAATACCCTGCACATAGTGAACATCTGATGGATGAATGTCTTCTAGGATGTCAAATACCTAGTCTCATCACCTCATCATTTAAACAAAGTCTACCAAAGGGCACATGCACAGGCTATAGCCCTGCCCTTTCCCTTCTATCTGAGAAGAGCTGCACAATAAAACTTTTTAAAGTTTTATTTATTTTCAGAGAATGTGTGTGCACACGCAAGCGAGGGAGGGGCAGAGAGAAAGAGAATCACAAGCAGGCTCCACCCTGTTAGCAGAGCCCAACATGGTACCAGAACCCACAAACCACACAAGACCATGACCCAAGCCCAAACCAGGAGCCTGATGCTCAACTCAGCCACCAAGGCATCCCAGGACACGTTCTTGCTTGCTACTACCCAGTGAATCTTGCTACTCTTCCCAGTGAATCCTTTGGTCATTAATTTCATTTTCTTTTTTTTTTAATTGACACACATTATATTAATTTCAAATGTACAACATAATGATTCAAGGTTTGTGTATATTACAAAATGATCTCTATAATAAGTCCAGTTAACATCCGTCACCACACAGAATTTTTTTCTTGTGATGAGAACTTTTAAGATCCAATCTCCTGGCTACTTTCAAATATGCGGCACAGTATTATTAACTGTAGTCACCAGGCTGTACATTACATCCCCATGATTTATTCATGTATTGTGCCTTTTGACCCCCTTCACCCATTTTGCCCATCCCCTATCCCTAGCCTCAGGCAACCACCAATCTGTTCTCCTTTTTGTTTATTTTGTTGTTGTTATTCTTTTTTTTTTTTGTCTTTTGTGTAGTTTTTTGGATTCTACATATGAGATTTTACAGTATTTATCTTTTCATTTTGGACTTATTTCATTTATCATAATGTCCTTATTTCATCCATGTTGTCCCAATGGCAATATTTTATTCTTTTTTATGTCCTATATCTTTTAATATTCTTCATCAGATTTTCTGGGTCGGTTCATAGTGGTTTGGAAAATGTGGCAAATAGGCAAAGTGTTTGCCTATTTGATCATCAGACAGCCAATATGCAGGATTTCTTTTGTGGGGTTTTTTTTCAAGTTTTTATTTAAATTCCAGTTAGTTGACCTACAGTGTATTATTAGTTTGAGGTGTGGAATTTAGTGATTCATCACTTACATATAACACCCAGTGCTCATCACAACAAGTGCCCTCCTTAATTCCCATCACCCATGTAGCCCATCCTCCCACCCACTTCCCCTCCAGCAACCCTCAATTTGTTATCTATGGTTAAAAGTCTGTTGGGGCACCTGGGTGGCTCAGTCGGTTAAGTGTCCAACTATTGATTTCAGTTCAGGTCATGATCTCATGGTTCATAAGTTCAAGCCCTGCATTGGGCTCCTTGCTGGCAGTGCAGAGCCTGGTTGGGATTCTCTCTCTCCCTCTCTCTCTGCCCCTCCTCCCCATCTCTGTCTCTCTCAAAATAAACTTTTTAAAAAAGATCTGTTTCCTGTTTTGCCTCTCTCTCTTTTCCCCCTATGTTTATCTGCTTTGTTTCTTAAATTCCACATATGAGTGAAATATGATATTTGTCTTTCTCTGACTGACTTATTTCACTTAGCATAATACTCTCTAACTCCATCCACATAGTTGCAAATGGCAAGATTTTATTCTTTTTTGTGGCTGAGTAATATTGCATTGTATATATTTACCACATCTTTATCCATTCATCAGTTGATGGACAGTTGAGATCTTTCCATAATTTAGCTATTTTTGATAATGCTGCTATAAACATCAAGGTGCATGTATCCATTTGAATCAGTATTTTTGTATCCTTTGGGTAAATACCTAGTAGTGCAATTACTAGATCATAGTTCTATTTTTAACTTTTTGAGGAACTCCGTAATGTTTTCTAGAGTAGCTGCATTCCCACCAGTTTGCATTCCCACCAGAAGTGTGAAAGGATTTCCCTTTCTCCACGTTCTTTCCAACACCTGTTGTTTCCTGTGCTGTTAATTTTAGCCATTCTGACAGGTATGAGGTAAGATCTCATAGTAGTTTTGATTTGTATTTTCCTGATAATGAGTGATGTTGAGCATCTTTTCATGTGTCTCCTAGCCATCTGAATGTCTTCTTTGGAAAATGTCTATTGATGTCTTCTGCCCATTTTTTAACTGGATTATTTGTTTTTTGGGTGTTGAGTTTGATAAATTCTTTATAGATTTTAGATACTAACCCTTTGACAGATATGTCATTTGCAAATATCTTTTCCCATTCTGTAGACTGCCTTTTAGTTTTGTGGATTGTTTCCTTCACTGTGTCAAAGCTTTTTATTTTGATGAAGTCCTAACAGTTTATTTTTGCTTTTGTTTCCCTTGCCTCCGAAGACATATCTAGTAAGAAGCTGCTATGGCCAATGTCAGAGAAGTTACTGCCTGTGTTCTCTAGAATTTTTATGGTTTCAGGTCTCACATTTAGATCCTTAGGTCTTTAATCCATTATGAATTTATTTTTGTGTATGGTGTAAGAAAGTGTTCTAGTTTCATTCTTTTGCATGTAGCTGTCCAGTTTTCCCAATACCATTTGTTGAAGAAATTGTCTTTTTTCCAATACATGGTTTTGACCCTAAAACATTTCAGATTGTTTGCAGCTCCCCCAGTAAAAATTCCAATCCATATTGTCTGTCACTTGGGCCCATACACTCTTTTCAAAGTATTTTATGAGCACTGACTTCTCAATGTCATTGACCCATTTTACTTTTCACGCCATACTCCATAGGTGCTACGGAGCCATTGGAACATCCAATATCTCTTCAGGTTCACTGACTCTTGTCTCTGTTTCTTAGCTGATATCAGGTTGTTTTGTTGTCATTTTCTCCTATGGGCTCCAAGCACACAAGTGCACAGAGGAGTGTAGATCAAAGCTGCCCTGATCCCAGCCTCACACTTTTCTCATAGGAGGACACTACTGGCTGCCTAGTAGACATGCCAGCTGCAGGCCACAAGTATGATTTTTTATTATAGATTACTTTTTTATTTCTGTCAATCTCATTTTGCTTGCTTGCTTCATAAAATGTCCTGTATTTCTTTCCATATTTCAAATATCCTGAAATTAATTTTATAAAATAAGAATTATTGGCTCCTTTATATTTCTAAATAACTCATCAGTACAGTCCAGTGAGATGAAGAATTTGAGGTCCTAGTGACCTCGCTCCTGTCAGGATTCGGTTGCTGCAATTGCCCATTTACTACTCTCACTAAACATGGAAGCAAAAGGTCCCCAGGGAACCCAGCTAACATCTTCATGCTCCCATTATGTAGAAGGATCCCTGGCTACTCATGATAAAGAACCTTATAAATGTAATAGCTTCTTATTTGGTATGAGAAGCCCAAAATGACCAGGTAGCAGTTGTAGCCTTAGGTCTGGTGGAAGCATCACACTGTTAGCTGATGGGAGTATTCTCCCTAGCTTATTCCAAAGTCCTCCAATTTCTAATTCCCCAGAGTCTAAAATATCAGATATGGAAAGCACAACTTCCCCAAACAGGTCACTAGAAATGATGATGAGAGATCTAATTCAACTTTATCCCTATGGTTCCTGAAGCCCTAGTATTTTAGCTAACATGGACAGAGCATCGTATAATGGCCATTGATTCACTGTATAGTCTGCTTCATGGAAGATGTTCACTGAGGGTGTGATAATCAAGCTGGCATATCACCCATTTATACCATTCTTACATTCTGTCAGACCAGAATCTTCTATGTGATGTGATATAGTGTAGGAACAATGGACACCATGGTCATGTGCCCATTGCCTCAGCTCTTTGCCATAAAGTGGGTCCTTTGGTACAAGGTAATAATATGTAGGATCCCTAAGCTTATAAACTGGGTATTCTATCAGTCCTTAGATGGGAGGCACTGTGGACGGAGAAGGTTAACTAATATCTAGAATAAGTGCTAATACAAGTGGGAAGAATTTAGAGGCTTCTCCAGACTAAAAATGTCTGATGTAATCAACTTACTACCAAGAGGGTGATTAATCTCTTTGAAGGATATTCTACATCAAGGCTTTGGTATTTCTCTCTGCTTCTTACAACTTGGACACTAAGCTGCAACAACAGCTATGCCAATCTTGGTGAAAGGGAGTCCATGCCGTTGGACCAAAGCATAATTCCATCCCTGTATTATAGCTATAACTTTGGCCCATTGTACAAGTACTGAGGTGATCAAGGACAAAGTTGACAGACCCCCACTTGTTGACCCTCCCTGTCCTTCCTGGGCCTTCTTCATTTATGAGAAATCAAGATCCACACATTTTATGAACACTTATACATTCATCCACTTTCCTTCTTCCAAGACTTCTTTGTCCCAACTTCCAATCTTCCTCATTATCAGCCCCTGACCATTCAGCTAAGCCATTTTCCACTACCCAGGAGTTCATGTGCAACCCTATTTTGGATCAATTCTATCTCCATACAAAGTTGATGTCTAAAGTACACCACTCAAACTTCTGTCCATTGAGAGGATTTCTCCTCACTATCTCTAGGAGCCACCGCTTAGTAGAAGTGTAGTATGTCAGGCTTTTTCAGCTTTTACTAACTAACTTAGAAAACTCAATCACAAATTCAACCTGGGCTTATCTTCCTCCATCAGCTGATCATGGGAAAATTTCTAGGAGGCCACAGGTGTGAACTATATATAGCTAAGGCATTGGTGCAATAGTGGCAAGTGTCATGACACTACCTGCCCATGAGGACTTGCTGGTGTTTTATGTTCCAGGTACCAGGGTTCAGCTCAGACCCTGTGCATAATAGTCCTCAAAAGATCTAAGTATTTTTATTTTCTCAGTGTGCATTTAGTTTAATAAATTAATAGTTTGGGGGAAATTTTGAGTAATAGTTTTGAAAACACTATTGTCACTATTGTGACTGTAGGACTTTCCTCAAGAGCAACTGGCTTCCCCTTAATGAGATGGACTCTGGGTCTTAGAACTAGTTCAGATCTGGAAACTTGACACAGGACTGTGGGTTTTCATTGTAGCAGCTAACATAAGCCTCTGCTCACCTTTTCCCAATCATGTTTGGGGGGGGCATTATTAATAAAGAAATAATGGCTTACTGGCTGCCTATCTATCTCCCCACTATGAACATTGAGATCAGTTATGCATCAGTACAGATGCTTGCAGGCCAACACACCTTGGTTGCCAATATGGCCTTGTACACATCACAGTAATTGTGTTCACCTTACACTTGACTATTAAAGATAGCCGTCTGGCTTCTTTTTTTTTTATATATATTTTTTTAATCTTTTATTTATTTCTAGGAGAGAGAGAGAGAGAGACAGCGTGAGCAGGGGAGGGTCAGAGAGAGAGGGAGTCACAGACTGAAACAGGCTCCAGGCTCTGAGCTGGCAGTCAGCACAGAGCCCGACGCGGGGCTCGAACCCACGAACCGCGAGATCATGACCTAAGCGAAAGTCGGACGCTTAACCGACTAAGCCACCCAGGTGCCCCCCGTAGGCTTCTTCTATTCCATTTTCTTATTTCCTTTGGCAATAAGTAGCCCAATTCCATGGCAGCATCTCCAACCATCAAACCTTGTGTACACAGGACAGACTCTCCTGAGGTTCTGAGTGATTTCATTTCTCTTTTCAGTAATGAACTCCTTAGAACTTTAGCAAAGTGAGGGCCTCATGAAGAACACAGTCAGATGATGGATACTCCAGCCATAAATAATGAAACTACTTACTATGCACAAGTCTTTTTCTGTCCTCAATAGGTGTGAGGCAGTTCTGGCAACTTCAGCTAACTTACTCCATTGTGTGGATGCTTCTATTGCACCCTTTCAGGGATATAGAATTTTAAGTTATGTGACAGTGCGACCATTTAAATAAATCACCCTTCTCCCACCAATACCTTTAAGATATATGTGTTTCACAAATTCCTGCTAGAACATACTAACTGTATCTTGCTGCCCTTTCAATGAATAAGCTATTTCTTCCTACAGGGATGCCAAATTTTCCTATAGTCCTGAGATCTGACCCATGTTATTGGTCTAGAAGCAATGAAGGGAAGTTAGGACAGACACTGAAGAGGACACACATCATCTTGTGAAGCATGTGCCCCAGCTGGGGCTTTTTCATCCAAACAGTGTGAGAGTGATGGACTTTAATAAAGGGTACTGGGAGGGACCATCACTTCTGGAAGCCTGAAGATTTAAGGCAATGTGGGTTCAGGGTTCTCAAACATGTCTACTCAAATATTCACATTCCTGACCTCAGGGTTTAGTTCCTTTCTTATCAAGGCCTTTACTTTAGCACGGGAGACCTTCTAGAGCTACATATTTAGATTTCTTTATGGTTCAAATCTTGAACTTTGTGTTCAGTACAGTCTCCCTTTCTGCAATAGGAAATAAGGGTTTCTTCAATGCATCCATATAATATTTTTGGATCTCTGGTGCACCCTAAGTTGATAGCTGACTGATTTGAAAATACATTTTCTATTTCAGGGCCTCTAGCCCAAGTGACAAATGTTTGGCTGTCCACAGTCTTTATAATTATCATTATATGCATATTTTTGAATTGCTGCAGCTAAAGCCAATATTTTCACTCTCTCCTATATGTACATCATTCAAATCTACCACAGATACGAATCCTAGTAATTGGATGTTAAAGGGGTTATCCCCATAGTACTTACCCCTAGAAAAAGCTCCTGCTGCCACTCAACTGGCAAGGGATGTAATACCAGAATCCCACTCTTCTCTAGAACCTCATTTGGTACCATCTTCTTATGCATTCTCCCAGAAGCATTTAATGAGACATGGATTTGGGTACCAATAGAGTGTTTGGGAGATGATTCAAAGTAAGGAAATGGGAGGCCTGAGACAAGAAAGAAAAACCAATAAAGGATGTATTAATGATTTTATAATGGGAAATAGAACTCAATCTCAATGGGGACCCTCAAAAAAGCAGTGTGATACATAACTCAGGAACTTTCCTCCTGGGGCATTTATCCACTGATTTCCATTTCCTATTGTTTAAGTTTGATCCTGATGGCCATTAGCACCCTGAACTTCTGGGTTAAGTATGTGTGCTTGGAGCAAGATCCCATGATTCTAGAGATTATCCTCTTTTGTAGAAGTAAATTGATGCAGGTACTTGAGCTGGGAATCTATCACTATGCAGATGAACTCAGGTGGGTCCCAGGAAATATAGTTGGGATATAAATACTATATATCTGTATATGTAAATATTTCATATACCTAATTTTAATTTTATAAAAACTAATATAGGGGTGCCTGGGTGGCACAGTCGGTTAAGTGGCCAACTTCAGCTCACGTCATGATCTCGCAGTCCATGGGTTCGAGCCCCAGGTCGGGCTCTGTGCTGACAGCTCAGAGCCTGGAGCCTGTTTCAGATTCTGTGTCTCCCTCTCTCTCTGCCCCTCCCCAGCTCAAGCTCTGTCTCTCCTTGTCTCAAAAATAAATAAACGTTAAAAAAATTTTAACTAATAGAAATGAAATAATTTTAGCATCCACATCGTTTCCTGTAAGAAGACAATGTTCTACAAACCATGAGAGACTCTTGAATGCTGAGAACAAACTGAGGACTCATGGGTTTGGGGGTGAGGGGGGGAGATGGGCATGGAGGAAGGCACTTGTGGGGATGAGCACTGGGTGTTATGTGGAAACCAGCTTGACAATAAACTATTTGTAAAAAAAATAAAAAGAAGAAGAAGAAGAAGACAATGTTCTAAATGGACTTGTGTATTCTAATTTTCTTACTATTCTATTGTTTATGTTTATTTAATAAATTGACAGGGGGAATGAAAATCACTGTTAAACATTCTAGTTTGAATGGTAATATTATAGTAAATCATAAATAAGTGGAAATCATGATTTATCATAATATATTATGACTTATTACATGATACATTCAGTAAGTAAATGCTTATTTAAATGAAATCTTAATCACTAAGCATGAAAATTGCTATAAAGCCATCATGTGACTTAAATACACATGGATTTGTATATATAGGTTAATCACACCAGAAAAAGTTGACTGGGCAGTCTAGACAAATGACTAGTTATGAGATTTCTTTCCCTTATTATAATTTTTTACTCATTTTATCTTAAACTCACATGTACGCAGCAGATTTACCTGGGTGAAATTGCTTTAGAGCGTCAAGTGAAAAATATTTTTTTTTTGCAAGGAAGACAGCTTAAAAAAAATGCCTTTTCTGTCCCCTATGAACTTCCTTATCAGGAGTTCGCATATGGGAGTTTTAGTAATTGCTTCAACCTAGAAGTTCCAAATGCCACACTTAAGGGAACCCCACTGGTACTCTTTATTACAAAATCTTCAAGTTCTCACTATAAGGAATAATTGGCATTGTATCAACCATTCTCTGAGCTACTGTTGCCGGGCAGTCAACCCTTAAGGTACCTAAATGAAGCAGCTTTGAGGATTACTTAGACTAAAGTATTCTGTCTATGGCTGAGACAAGGTATTTGGAAAACAGAGGAACAAATGAAGAGGTGACAGGGTGATTGTGTTTTAGACAATTTGAAAGAAAAAAAATTCCATATAGCTATTTCACTCTAATAGTGAAGAATACAAGAAAAAATATTATCAGTAGCAGGATTTTATAACCTTAGTCATAAAACCACGTATAAAAAAATGCCTTCTCCCAATCATTTTTCATTCTTAAAAACTGAATCAAACACAAGCCCTATAGCCACATCAGGAAGTAGACTGTCTGTTGAAGAAGATGTATAGGTAACATGCATTTGGGTATTGGGAAAGGAATAGGGATGTGTTGATGGCTGATCAGTTGAAAAGTAAGGACTCCAAGTTACCCTTGGTCAGGTTTAAAATTTATTGGGAACAGGGCAACAAAGGAATGGCAAGAAGAGGAAGTAGACTCAGCCACCATATAAGTCCTACAAGTGACCTAAAGGTCCAATTCTAACACATCTGACCAATGCTAGAACTGATGGATAACATCCAATGTTCAAACAGGCAGAGTATTCTTATAAACCAGACTTGAGTGTTTGGGCAAAACCAAAGTCAAGGTACAGTAAAAGGTGTTGGTACTAGCGTATTGAGAAAAGTGTCTCAGGACAAAGATCAAAGGATAAATCCAAGTATCCACATGGCTGAATGCTCTATTTCCCTTTTTAAGAAGCCTCTTAGAACGGACAGAGGAAAGTTATTTAGTAAGAATCTCTTGTGGTAATTCCAGAATAATTTAGATGTCCTGCCAAGTTCTCAGAGTTCTAGGATCATGAGATCCTAAAATTCTGCCCTTACTTTATTTCTTTTCTGCCTTGCCTGAGTGAGCAATCCATGCAGTAGACACTGGCAAGGTACTCCGTTATATGACCTCTTCCTTATTTCCCTGGAGGTCTGGCTGTCCGTGGAGTACACATCTATCCCAGAAATTGATTTCTTTCTGGGTCCACAAGTTCACCTTCTCTCTCCCTTGTCATCTCTCAAATCTGGCTGCTCATTCCTTCTGAGTAACATTGCCTTCAGTAACTTTAAGGTCTTTAATCCTTGAAAACTTTGATGTGATTCCAAATGCTCTTTCAGGTGGGAGATGGAAAAAGGAAAGCATCTACTTATAGTGATTTCAAAATGATTCTATTATAACCCTTTCAGTAATGAACAGGAGCAGTAGTGGCAAAAACAATTTTAACTCTGATCAGGGATAATTCTGCATGAGGATATTATTTGTTTTAGACTACAATTATAATCTCAAATATTGATGACAGTACATTAAGAAATATTATACAGGCTTTTAAAATGAACTTATGTTATCACATTCAATTCTCCTAACAACTCTAACAGAGGTATATTGTTATCTTAATTTTCAGCAAGGTAACAGAAGTCATGGACAGTAATGTAATATGCACAAGGTGGAGCTGGGATTTGATTTTAGTCTGACACAGGACCCTACATCCTTAATCATTGCACTATTATCTACCCATATTCTAAGCTCTTAACTATTAAGAAATGCCCATGTTTTACCAAATATGCCTTTCTACCTCTCGATCCTAATCTTCCAGCTAAATGTGCTTCCATTCCATGACTTCCTAGAGAAAGTCTTCCACTGTCTTAAATCAGATGACATTACTGACTTCTCTCAAATCAAACTTTAAGTTCCCATTTCAGTTACTCACATTCTGATTTAATTGCTTATTTTTATTTTTGTGTTCTTCTTTGAACTATGACATTTTAAAATATAGGCATTGAATCTTATTCTTTACGTTCCATGTGACTGACACAAAACTTGGCCCATGATGGAAATTAAGATATATTTTCTGGATGATTATGATATTACAAGAGAATACAATCAATATGAAATTTGGCTGGAGGAAAACAGAAACTTCATTGCCATGCTTTTCATAACCGTATTTCGGGGAGAGTCTTTTTAAATGGCCTAGGGGAACCGCACCACCATCACAGAGTTTACCCTGCTTGAACTATCTGCTGACCCCAACATCCAGGCTCTCTTCTTTTTGCTTTTCTTGGTGATTTACCTCCTGACCCTAATAGGAAATCTGACAATGTTGCTGGTGCCCAAGGCAGATTCTTACCTCCACACCCTGGTGTACTTCTTCCTGAATTACCTCTCTTTCTTAGACCTCTGTTTCCCTTGTCACTGTCCCCAAGATGTTGATAAAGCTCCTTTCTATGAGGAAAACCATCTCAGAAGAAGACTGCCTGGCTCAGGTCTTCTTTGTATCTATCATGGTAGGGACTGGAGTCTGCCCATTCTCAGTGATGGTCTATGACCACTATGCCACCATCTGCCACCCACTGCTCAATGGCCAGGTGATGAATAAACAGTGGTGTGTGCAGCTAGCATAGGGTTCATGAAACCTGGCCATTCTGGACCCACTCATTAATGCCCCTTTGGCAATGAAAATGGGCTTCTGTAATACCCATTCCAGCCTAGCTGTGAGCTGCCCTCTCTCTTCCTTCTCTCTTGCTCAGATGTTTCTACAAACCTCATTGTCATATTCTGCTCTTTCCTCCCACACGGCTTTGTAACTTCCCTCTCAATCTTCATCTCTTATACCCACATTATCACCACCATCCTGAGCCTCACCTCCACCTCTGGCAGAAGCAAAGCTTTTCCCACCTGCTCCTCCACCTTACCACAATGATCTCGTTCTATGGCTCAGATCTTCTTCATTATTTCATTCCAACTTCAGAATTCACCCCTCATTCCGGATCTGATCTCTATGCAGTATGACATGATCACTCCCATGCTGAATCCTCTCATCTGTGGATAGAAGAACAAAGAGGTGAAGGATGCTCCACAGACAACACTTGAAAGCAAAAAAAAATTTTTTATTAAATATTCATGTAACACCATAATCAACTTACACCATTTAATATACATTATTAGGTTATTTTTATTAACTTCCTTTACTCTAAGTTTCCTTGTCCATATATGTGACTGGCCAAATTTACCTTATATATAATAATGTATAATGTCAATAATAATGGGATAGTGAATGTAAAGTATTTAAGTTCTAAGACAAATTAAGAGTTACAAACATGTTTGATGTTTGCTTCATATTAACAAAAGAATTTTCTATGCTTTGGGAAAAAAAGAATCTTCATATGGAAAGTTGAACATATTTGATTACATAAAAGTTAATATTTCTGTTTCTCAAAAAAAGAAACCCACAAAATTAAAAGACATTTTAAGAAAGTCTACAAGTTGGAATCAGCTATAACAGATGATGTTTAATGTATTTATTATATCAGTTAAATTGATAAGAACATCACCAACTGTATATATTAATGGGCAAAATAGATGAATATTTATTCCTAATTTGTTGAGAATTATAGTCATTATTGAGGGCTGCGTACTGTCCATTGCTTTTCATAAATCTATTGAAATGATCTTATGTTTATGTTTCTAATTGGATATATTGCATTGGTTGAAGTTTAAAATTGTGGCAAAATAGGGGCGCCTGGGTGGCTTAGTTGGTTAAGCATCCGACTTTCGCTTAGGTCATGATCTCGCGGTTCGTGGGTTCAAGCCCCGCTTCGGGCTCTGTGCTGACTGCCAGCTCAGAGCCTGGAGCCTGTTTCAGAGTCTGTGGCTCCCTCTCTCTCTGACCCTCCCCTGCTCACGCTGTCTCTCTCTCTCTCTCTCTCCTAGAAATAAATAAAAACATTAAAAAAAAATAAAATTGTGGCAAAATATACACGACATAAAATTTATCATTTTAACCATATTTAAGCGTACAATTCAGTTCAGAGGTATTAAGTACCTTACATTGCTGTGTAACCATCACTTACATCCATCTCCAGAACATTTTCACCTTCCCAAACTGAAACTGATCAAGTTTTGGATTTGGTAGGGGGCGGGGGTTTCCAGAGCTGATGGCCAAGAAAGAATATTTACTTTGCGAGAGAGGAGAGAGAATCCCAAGCAGTCTCCTTTGCTGTCAGTACAGAGCCTGAAGTGGGGATTAAACTCATGAACTGTTGAGACTGTGACCTGAGCCAAAATCAAGAGTCCACACTTAGCAACTGAGCCACCCACATGCCCTGAATGACTGGTTTTATACTATGGAGTTGGGGAGGTGAGGTCAAATAGGAGGCCCCCAGAGGGACTTTGATATGCTAAAGAGGACTCCTAAGATACATGAGGCCTGGCTATTGTCAAGCTAAGGTTGTTTTTCCCTCCAGGAAAATATTAACATTAGGATGGTAGGAGGTTCCTGGAGAAAGGTTGTACTCTGTATTTGCCTCAAGTATTTGTCAATGGGCTGCAGGGTATAAGGAAATTCAATTTATCTGCCATTTCCTTCTTGCCTGTGTTCCCCACATCACTATGGAGGGGAGGGTGACGTTGGAGCTCCAGGAAACTGAGTCTATAGGTTTCTGGAGATTAGGCTATTGATAAGATTGCCTTTTTCTTATAATTTTATGAGATATTTGTAAACTGATGGAGACTCATGTCCTGCATGACTGTGATCTCTATCAGTTAACCATTTGTTTTCTTTCCTTTCCTTTGTTCTTGGGCATCCAGAAGTATCTGAGGAATATCACATACATCCCTCCTGGCAGGGATGAGTGGGGGGAGGGGGGTGCACTAGCTTGTGCTTTGCCCTCAGCTACTCTTATGCTCCCTCATTAGCTACACTGTTTTATATTCCTACCAGCAACATACAAGGATTTCAATTTCTCTGCGTTCTCACTAACACTTATTATTTTCTGTTTTGGGTTTTTGTACTTGTTGTTATAATAGCTGTACTAATGGTTATGAAATGTTATCTCATTGTGGGTTTTTTTTTCTTTTCAATGATTCATCACTTACATACAACACTGCGTGCTCATCATAACAAGTGCCCTCCTTAATGCTCATCTCCCATCTAGCCCATCCTCCACCCATCTCCCTCCATCAACCTTTAGTTTGTTCTCTATCATTAAGAGTCTCTTATAACCATAAGAGGGTTAATGGGGGTGGGTGCCGGAGGCCGGCTCCAGCAGGTCCAGGGGTCCCTGAAGGATGGACGGTGTCAGCGAGAAGGAGGGTGAGAGAGCCTCGAGATTCTTTTGATCACCAGGCAGACATCTCTGTCCTGTCGGTTTTGGTGTCTTTATTTAAAGGTTCAGCAACAACATGAAGTCAGAGAAAGGAATTTCTACAATGGGAGGCCTTTTGCGATAACAAGTTTTTTATATTCTGCAGAATTATCCCAGTCATAGTGAATTTACAACCAAGGAATTAACAGGATGCTCTTAGAGAAAAACAGGATAATATATAGGTTAAGTTGTATATAGATAAGCTAGGAGTCATTCTGTCTGGCTCTCAAGAGGATGAATGTTTCTGAACTGGTTTGTTTGTGGAAACCTATTTGATTCTGAATGTGTGAACTGAAGAGCCTGAAATTAAGTCCACCATTAAGAGCAACCTCGGGCTGCACGTAGCCCTAATTCCAGGAAAAGCTTCAGCTGAAGCTACCCTCAGGACCACCCTCGGATCAGCCAATCAAAAGAAATGTGTAACATTCCTGTGGTCTGAGTCAGGGCTGGGAACTGCAGGTAGTTACTCTGTACAAACTAGCCAATCACTCACCGCTTGCCTAAACCCCACCTAGGCCCTTTGAGCTCACCTCATAATTGGTCATTTTCAAAGGATTCTCAAAGGTCATGATTGGGTCCCGCCAAAAGTAACGGAAGCCTCACAAGTACTGAATGGTCAAAACTATAACCATGGATGTTGTACAATTATGATTGGTGCTTATGTGATGATGCAAAACGTACAACGTGTGCACTGTAACACCCCCCTACCTTACCCCATAAAAACCCTGCTCACCATTGTTCGAGGCTTCTCCTTGCTGCCACTGCGCCGGTAGACGGGTGAGCCCCTGCTCGAGCTTGTAATAAAGACCCTTATGTACTTGAATCAGTGATGACTCCTTAGGAGTCTCAGGGGACTCACGATTCGGGCACAACATGAACACCATGGGGGCTCTAAATGTGTTAACCTTTTGCTTTTGGGTATGTGTTAACTACTCATCTATCCTCATCCCAGCTGCCAGTAGGGGAGGGTGTTTGTGGAATGTAGGCCTTGAGGAAGGGACTGGTATGCATCACCAATTAGTAAGTTATGTTTTGCCCTTACCTGTACCTTAACTCTAAATTAGGCTCTTTGTCTCAGGGCCAGGCTCAGTTGTAACTCTTGTGTTCTTAACCCCCTTTATTACCTAAGTCTTGGATCTGCAAGGCCCATAGGAAGAGCCTTTTGACAATCATCCACAGAGCTTTCATCTAAAATCTCTTTTGTAAAGGCAGGAATATGTTTTTCCTTATGAGGTATCTGTGTTCAGAATATGGGTCTGATATGGAATATTGTGAGGTCTGGTCAATACCAGCAGGCTCATTTCCAACATGAGCCAGTAGTAGCAGAAAGAGATACCAGTTTTCATTTCTCATGGCAGGAGCTGTGCAAACACTGCCATTTCCTTGCTGTGACTGCCATCCGGAGAGGCCGGTGTGGCTCCCAGCAGGTGGGGGGTTGGGAAGTGGGTTAAATGGATAACAGGCATTAAGGAGGGCACTTTTCAGGATGAGCACTGGGTATCATATGTAAGAGATGAATCACTGGATTCTACTCCTGAAGCTAAGGCTACACTGTGTGTTAACTAACTTGAGAATTAAAAAAAAAAAAAAAGTTATAAAAATTTTAAGAAACTAATTTAAATTTTCAATCATTTTACTTTTGTTGGAAAAATAAACTTTGAATAATTTTTTAAAAATATTACACTGCTATTATCACAGTTATAAAATTGTTGGGAGCCATTCTGAGTCCACTAGTCAAGAAAGCTCCTTGCGAGGTTAAAGCAAGTTTGCACAGTGTCTTGCCAATCAGATGATGACTGATATCTACCCCTACTCAATTATTTCTGCTTGAGCACTGACCCCTAGGGTACCTTGTTGATCAATATCGGGAGTGACTTATCCCCTTATTCCGGCCCTGCTANATGAACGGGCTAATGACCCTTACTCATAAAAGACTGACCTTTACATGTACAATTCTGTTTCTTAGTTGCGTTAGTCCAAGAGGTTCATACAGCTCAACATGTAAATCAACTAACCAAAAATGTCTCTCATGCCCTAGCTATTCAAGAAATCATAAAACTAGACACAAAGGTAAATACACTCGAAGAGGCTATTCTAAGTATTGGAAATGAGCTAAACTCTTTAAAGGTATTGTTGGCTCTCTGGTGCCATAAAGAATATAACTGGAAAATCAAGTCTTGCCTGGAGACAAAGAGCCTAACTTAAAGAGAAGGAACAGATAAGGGCAGAACAATAGTTACTTCATATACCTTTGCTAACTGGTGATGTATAGCAGTCCCTTCCCTAAGGCCTACATTCCACAAACACCTTCCCTTACCCTGGCAGCTATGATGAGGATGGATAAGAGTATCTACAACTTAACCTATGACTTAATCTTAGCATTATTAGAATGTGTATATTATCCTGTTTTTCACTAAGAACACCCTGTTATTTTCTTAGTTACTCAACCTCACTATAATTGGGGTAGTTCTGCAAGAATACTTCTGTAAAACCTGTTTCTATACATTTTCCAAAACATCGTATCACAGAGAACTATCCATTGTAAAAATTCCATTTTCTAATGCCATGTTAATGTTTGACCTATAAATAAAGACACCAAAACCAACAGGACAGAGATGCCTGCCTGGTGGCCGGAAAGCTTCTCGGGGCTCTCTCACTCCCTCTCGCTGACACTGTCCATCCTTAGGGACCTCTGGACCGGCTGGAGCTGAACTCTGGCATAAAATTACTAATTTTCACATATAGTTTGATACACCACAATGTAAATAAGCTACTTTTAAAGTTGCTAAGCAAAAAAAAAAAAAGTCTCTTATCACTTGTTTCCCTCTCTCTCTCTTTCTCTCTTTCTTTTAGATTTGCCTTTCCCATTGATTGATTTTTGACTGTTAGATTAATTTTGCTATCCCAAATGCACCCCTCTTCATTATGATATATTGTCTCTTTAAGAAATTATTTGACTATATTTGGTATGTTTTGCTTGCAATTTTTCCATCTATGTTCATGATAATTATTTTCTTTTCACGTCCTTGTCAGATTTTAGTATCAGGGTTATTATTGACCTCATAAAACAAGTTGAGAGTTCTTCCTACAATCTCTATTTTATAAATGAATTTGTGTGCAGAACTGGTAATATTTCTTCACCATTAAAGTCATGTAGGCTGGAGTTTTCTTTATGGAAAATATTGTGCTGCACACAAATTTAGCCTCAGTCCTTCCATCCTGACCCAGAGTTTACCTTCTGGGCCTGCACCGGGAGGGCTACATAACTCTCCTCAGGCTCAAGGAAAAACACAAATAAGAAGGCAAGGGTTAACGTTCCCTGATAATGGTCATTTATGACACAGTTTGCATACTTTTCCTTGAGATAATGGCTATTCCCTTGAAACTCCCCAAAACCCTAAACCTTGCCTTCAAAACAACAAATGTTTTCCTACACACCAGGATAAGGGCCGCTCTCTTTATTATCACTTTGTAGCCTTTTTACAACAACCGCTCAGTTTTACTTCTGCACTGCCCGCCTGCCTGCTTGCTCATCATAAAAAGCCCTAAGTCCTTGGACTCGGGGCCACACATTTAGAGTTCTGTGTTAACGCTGTGCAGTCCCGGCCGGTAATAAAGACTCCCTTAATACGGCTTCAGTGGTCTTGGTTGGCCTCTGTCTCTCAGCATAACAACTGTAATTACATGTTTAATTTATTTAACAGATACTGAAGTGCTCAAACCTTGTATTTCCTCTTGTGCTAAAATTGTTAGGTTGTGTTTCTCAAGGAATTTGTGTTATTAATATAAGTATTTGATATTTACATTTTCAAGAGTATTTGATAAGTTTGTACATAACATTATAACTTTTTAATGTCTAGAAGATTGTAGTAATTCATTTTCATTTCAGATATCACTAATTTTTTAATTGTTTACTTATTTTTGGTCAATACTGTAAGTTTATCATTTATACTAATATTTTCAAGAAATCTGCTTTGGCTTTACTTGTTTTCTTCATTGTACATCTGCTTTCTATTTTGTTTACTGCTCTTGATTATTTTCCTCTTTCCACTTGCTCTTTATATAATTTGCTAGTTTTTTTCCAGGCTTCTTGAGGTGAAAGCTTAGAAAACTTCCAGTCTTTCTAATAAATGTATTAAAAGATTTCTTGCCTCTCTTAGCACTGTTGTAGCTGCATCTTACAAGTTTTGATATATTATTTTCATTTTATTTCAATTCAAAATATTTTCTAATTTCCTTTTCAATGTCTCTTTTAACCCATGTGCATTTAGAAATGTACGGGGAGAGGGGGATGCCTCAGTGATGCAGTCAGTTGAGTGTCTGCCTCATCTCAGCTCAGGTCATGATTTCACAGTCTGTGGATTCAAGCCCTGCCTCAGGCTCTGTGCTGATGGCACGGAGCCTGCTTGGGATTCTGTCTCTCCTTCTCTCTGCACCTCCCCAGCTTGTGCTCTCTCTCTCTCTCTCCAAATAAATTTAAAACATTTTGAAAATAGAGTGTCTTAAAAAAAATGATACATATTTGGGAACTTTTCTATTTATCCTTCTGATATTGATTTCTAATTCAATTTCACTACGCCAGAAAAGATATTTTACTTTTCCAAACCTCTAAAGTGTGGTCTATTCAGGACATTCTTTCATTTAACTTTATTTACTCAAACTTTATTTCTATTTCTATTTATTTTGTCATACTCTTAGTTGATATTTAACTTTCCTTCAGCTCAGGTTCCTTTTTATGTTTTGCCTTTTCTGGCTTTGGATTGAAAACTTCCCAGAAAATTTTAACACCATTCAGAAACACAGACATACTGGGTGGAAGGTGGCGAGATGGCAGAGAAGTAGGGAATTCGCTATCTCGCATCTGCATCTTTCAAATAAAGAAGGGCTGAAGCCAAAAAAACTGAACTGCAAGAGGCTGGGAGGAAAAGAAACAGTCCACTAAAAAGACAGCCTCATGGGTGCATAATTGCAACCTGGGGAAGACGAAAACAGTCCAGGGCACTGACACAAAGAGGGGAGGGAGCATCATCTGCCAAGGGACAAAAAGAAGAAAAAAAGCAGCCAGGGAATCTTAGAATGGTTGCTAGACGGGAGAAAAAAGCGCATCTGGGACAGAGAGGTATCGTATCATCCCATCTTTAGCTGGAGGGCTTTCAGAGAGAAATCCCATCTCTAGCTGTGGAGATTTCTTTGGGCCGGGCACCAGGAAATCTCAGTTGCAGTCGGATTCAAGAGGAGCCAGTCCAGGGGCGCCTGGGTGGCTTAGTCGGTTATGCGTCCGACTTTCACTAAGGTCATGATCTCCCGGATCGTGGGTTCGAGCCCCGCGTCGGGCTCTGTGCTGACTGCCAGCTCAGAGCCTGGAGCCTATTTCAGAGTCTGTGTCTCCCTCTCTCTCTGACCCTCCCCTGCTCACGCTGTCTCTCTCCTAGAAATAAATAAAAAATAGTAAAAAAAAAAAAAAAATATTAAAAAAAAAAAAAAAAAAGAGGAGCCGGTCCCATACTCCATCCCCTGATCCCCCGGTAGGAAGCACCCAGGCTTGCGGAATTACACTCCTGGCGGTATTATTAATACAAACAGAGTAAGATCTGGAAATGAGTCTGGGCGCGGGACATAAAACATGGCCCACTTTGGAGGCATCCGCTGCACAGTGAGATTGGACCCAAAAAAAGTGTTTTGCAACGCCTGGTTCGAGAGGGGACTGGGGGATCGCCATTTTCTCTCCCCATAACCGTCCAGGTGGGTGGAGGGATGCATAGTGGAGGCGAGACTGCCTACGCCAAACCACGCCCATCTGACATACATAGCTTCTTGGTTAGTGGAGCCTCTATAGGATATGGAAGCAGCTCTTCTCCCAACATCAACACCAATGCATTGCTGTGATTGACTCTAGATCAATTCTTGCTATTCAGATGGGTATTTCCCTTATCTCATCCTTATCTCTCCTCTCCTCTGGACCCAGTTTTCTGGTTAGAGGTTCGCTTAAACAGGCATATATAATCGCTTGATGCATGGTCTATCTCCGTCATTACTTTCCTTTCTCTCTCTCTGAAATAATCAGACTACAGTTTCTCTGGGTAACATTATCTTCGTTTTTTCTCTTCCTTTTTTCTTTTCTTTTTTTTTTTCTTTTCTTTTCTCCTTACCTCCTACCATATTCTCCTTTTTCTTTACCTGAATTAAGGCTTTTACTCTCTGCCTGGTCAATGTTCAACTTCTCTTTCTCCCCACCCCTATTATTTCTCTCTTTGTGTATGTTCCTCCATCAGCACCCTGCTCTTTATTTGTAGATGGGATTTCTAGTTTTCTGCTTTTAGACTCTCCTTTGTCTTTTGCTAGTTTTTGTTTTTGGTTTTGTTTTTTGGGGGGGTTTTTTGTTTGTTTTTTCTTTTTCTTTTTTAATGTTTTTTATTTATTTCTGAGAGAGAGAGAGACAGCGTGAGCAGGGGGGTCAGAGAGAGAGAGGGAGACACAGAATCCGATACAGGCTCNTCCTAAATATCGCTACGAGTAGGGAAATAAAATAACCAAATTCTAAACAAGAGAGACCAAGAGACACCATTAAAAGAACACTACCTGAACAGACAGGCCCTAGACAGTCACTAAGCCTCCTTTAATATAACAGTACTCGCAGGTGCAGAGCTCATAACAAGCTTTTAAAACTCACAAGAGACAAAAAGGTAGCCAAAATGACGAAACGGAAGGACTCTCCTTTAAAGAAATTTCAGGAACAATGACAGCTAAAGAATTGCTCAAAAAAGATATAAGCAACATAAATGACCAAGAATTTAGAACAATAGTCATAAAAGTAATCACTGAGCTTGAAAAAGGCATGGAACACATCAGAGATGCTATTGCTACAAAGACTATGGACCTTAAAAATAGCTGTGATGAATTTAAAAATGCTATAAATGAGGTGTATAACAAAATGGAGGTGGCCAATGCATGGATTGAAGAGGAAGAGAGGAGAATAGGTGAATTAGAAGACACAATTATAGAAAAAGAGGAAGCTGAGATAAAGAGAGATAAACTGATCCAGGAGCACAAAAGGAGAGTTCGAGAACTGAGTGATACAGTCAAACAGAACAATATCTGTATCGTAGGAATTCTAGAAGAGGAAGAGAGAGAGAAAGGCACTGAAGGGGTACTTGAAAAAATTATAGCTGAGAACTTCCCCCATCTGGGGAAGGAAACAGACATTAAAATCCAAGAGGCACAAAGAACTCCCCTCAAACATAACTTGAATCGATCTTCTGCACGACATATCATAGTGAAACTGGCAAAATATAAGGACAAAGAGAGAATTCTGAAAGCAGCTAGGGATTAAAGGGCCCTAACATACAAAGAGAGACCTAACAGGGAAGTTGCAGATTTATCTACTGAAACTTGGCAGGCTAGAAAGAAATGGCAGGAAATCTTCAATGTGGTGAACAGGAAAAATATGCAGCCGAGAATCCTCTATCCAGCAAGCCTGTCATTCAGAATAGAAGGAGAGATAAATGTCTTCCCAAATAAACAAAAACTGAAAGAATTCATCACCACTAAACCAGCCCCACAAAAAAATCCTGAGGGGGATTCTATGAGAGAGATGTTGCAAGGAATACAAGGTACCAGAGACCCACTACAAGCATGAATCCTACAGAGAACACAATGACTCTAAGCCCATATTTTTCAATAATAACACTGAAAGTAAATAGACCAAATGCTCCACTCAAAAGACATAGGGTATCAGAATGGATTAAAAAAAAAAAAAACAAAACAAGATCCATCTATTTCCAGTCTACAAGAGACTCATTTTAGACCTAAGGACACCCTCAGACTGAAAGTAAAGGAATGAAGAAATATCTATCATGCTCCTGGAAGTCAAAAGAAAGCTGGAGTAGCCATACTTATATCAGACAAACCTGACTTTAAAGTAAAGACAGTAACAAGGGACGAGGAAGGGCATTATATAATAATTATAGGGTCTATTCATCAGGAAGAGCTAACAATTATAAATGTCTACACACCAAATTCAGGACACCCAAATACATAAAACAATTAATCACAAACAGAAACAATCTTACTGATAAGAATGTGCAGGGGACTTTAATACTCCACTTGCAGCAATGGATAGATCAACTAGACAAAAATCAGTAATGAAACAATGGACCTGAATGACACATTGGACCAGATGGACTCGACAGATATATTTAAACTCTACATCCTGAGGCCATGGAATTCATTTTCTTCTCAGTGTGCACGGCACTTTCTCCAAGACAGATCATATACTGGGTCATAAAGCAGCCCTCAATAAATATAAAAGAATCGTGATCATACCATGCACACTTTCAGAGCACAATGCTATGAAACTTGAAATCAATCACAGGAAAAAGTCTGAAAAACCATGGAGGTTAAAAAACACCCTACTAAAGAATGAATGGGACAGGGGCGCCTGTGTGGCTTAGTCGGTTGGGCGTCCGAGTTTCGCTTGGGTCATGATCTTGCGGTTCGTGGGTTCGGGCCCCGCGTCGGGCTCTGTGCTGGCTGCCAGCTCAGAGCCTGGAGCCTATTTCAGAGTCTGTGTCTCCCTCTCTCTCTGACCCTCCCCTGCTCACGCTGTCTCTCTCTCTCTCCTAGAAATAAATAAAAATATTTAAAAAAAAAAAAGAATGAATGGGACAATCAGGCAATTAGAGAAGAAATTTAAAAATATACGGAAACAAATGAAAATGAAAATACAATGATCCAAACTCATTGGGATGTGGCAAAGGCAGCCATAAGATGAAAGTACATTGCACTCCAGGCCTATTTCAAGAAATTAGAAAAAGTGCAAATACAAAATCTAACAGCACATCTAAAGGAACTAGAAGCAGAGCAGCAAGAGCACCCCAAACCTAGCAGAAGAAGAGAAATAATAAAGATCAGGGCAGAAATAAACAATATAGAATCCAAAAAAACAAAAAACAAAACAGTTGAACAAATTGATGAAACCAAGAGTTGGTTTTTTGAAAAAATAAACAAAATTGATAAACCTCTAGCCAGGCTTCTCAAAAAGAAAAGAAGGAACACTCAAATAGACAAAATCACAAATGAAAATGGATTTATTACAACGAATCACTCAGAAATATAAGCAATTATTAGGGAATACTATAAAAAATTATATGCCAACAAACTGGACAACCTAGAAGAAATGAAGAAATTGCTAAACACACATGCACTACCAAAATTCAAACAGGAAGAGATAGAAAATCTGTACATACCCATAACTAGTGAGGAAATTGAATCAGTTATCAAAAATCTCCCAACAAATCAGAGCCCTGGGCCAGATGGCTTCCCTGGGGAATTCTACCAGACATTTAAAACAGAATTAATACCCATTCTTCTCAAGCTATTCCAAAAAATAGAAATCGAAGGAAAACTTCTGGACTCATTCTACAAAGCCAGCATCACTTTGATTCCCAAGTCAGACAGAGACCCAGCAAAAAAAGAGAACTGCAGGCCAATATCCTTGATGAATACGGATGCAAAAATCCTCAATAAGATACTTGCAAGTCGAATTCAACAGCATTTGAAAAGAATTATCCACCATGATCAAGTGGGATTCATCCCTGGGTTACAGGGCTGGTTCAATATTTGCAAATCAATCAACGTAATACATCACATTAACAAAAGTAAAGATTAAAACCATATGATCCTGTCGATAGATACAGAAAAAGCATTTGACAAAATACAACATCCTTTCTTAATAAAGACCCTCGAGAAAGGGGGATAGAAGAGAAGTACTTAAACATCATAAAAGCCATTTATGAGAAGCCCACAGCTAATCTCATCCTCAATGGGGAAAAACTGAGAGCTTTCCCCCTGAGATCAGGAACACAACAAGGATGTCCACTCTCACCACTGTTGTTTAATATACTGCTGGAAGTCCTAGCATCAGCAATCAAACAACAAAAGGAAATAAAAGGCACCAGAATTGGCAAAGACGAAGTCAAACTTTCACTTTTCACAGATGACATGATACTCTACATGGAAAACCCCACAGACTCCACCAGAGCCTACTCCATCAGAACTGATCCATGAATTCAGCAAAGTTGCAGGGTACAAAATCAACATACAGAAATCAGTTGCATTTTTATACACCAATAATGAAGCAACAGAAAGAGAAATTAAGAAACTGATCCCATTCACAATTGCACAAAAAACCATAAAATACCTCGGAATAAACCTAACAAAAGATATAAAAGATCTGATTGATGAAAACTNTATATAATTCATATTTTAAAATCACATTTAGAAAAGTATTTAATGTAAGGAAAATCTACACATTAAAATGCTACATAATAGTCTTACTAAACTATATTTGGATTTAATTCACTATTTACCAAACTTTTATGTAGACATGGAAATGGGGTTGAATGTAGATCCTAATTCAATGAGCATAGGTCCTAAGAGTCTGCAGTTCTAACAGGTTCCCATGTGATGCTAATAATGCTGGCTCATTATTGAGTAGCAAGAGTGTAATCAAATTTGAAGGGAAAGTAGGTACATGATAGATAGGTAGATAGATAGGTAGAATGATAGGTAGATAGATGATAGATAGATGATAGATAGATAGATAGATAGATAGATAGATAGATAGATAGATGAAAGATAGATAAGCAGACAGACAGGATTAAAGGAAAAATTACTTAATACCAGAGTATTCATTTCTAAATGTGTCAAATAAAAAGAGCTTTATATATTCTTAATTATGGTTTTCTTTTGGGGCGCCTGGGTGGCTTAGTCGGTTAAGCGTCCGACNTATCAAAAATTATGGTTTTCTTTTATTGAACCTATGTTACTTTTGTTCTGATACTTAATTCTTATTTTAATAGACACTCATTATAGAAACACAGAGAATCCCCCTAAAAATAATAAATAATGTATAATACTACCCATCCAGAGATAACTACTATTAATACTTTGTACATATTCCTTATATGCAAGCACACAGACACCATACACATGTGAAAATATACAAAAATTCATGTATGAGTCATATACAACATTCTTACATTACATGATATATAATAATATTATATATAATTTTATAATATATTACAATATAATAATATGTATATAACTTTTATAATCAGAAAAATAAATAAAAATTATTTGGCATCGATTTCCTGGAGAGAAAACAATTGTCCAGGCCTGACTTGTCCAATGTGATAGCCACTAATCACACAGGACTATTTAAATTTAATTTTTTGTTAATCAGAGTCAAGTAAAACTAAAAACCCAGTTCCTCTGTCTTCACTAGCCATATTTTAAGGGCTCAATAACCACTTGTGCCTAGTGACTACTTTATTGAAGAGTGCATATATAGAACATTTCCATCACCACAGAAACTTCTCATCAAACCACACTAATCAAGAAAAGTTTCCAATCTTTTTGGAATTTTATTTGATGGCTTTTCTGATTGAGTAGGAAAGGGTTAACATTAGGCAGGGATAGATAAGGGCTAGATAAGGCAGGCCACAGCTTCAGGTGGGAGGCTGAAGTGGGAATAAAAAGGATAGGGGCACCTGCCATGGGTCAGTCAGTTGGCTAGCCAACTTAGGCTCAGGTCATGATCTCGTGGTTCGTAAGTTCAAGCCCCTTGTCGGGCTCTGTGCAGACAGCTCAGAGCCTGGAGCCTGCTTCAGATTCTGTGTTTCCTTCTCTTTATGCCCTTTCCCTGCTCACACTCTGTCTCTCTGTCTCTCAAAAATAAATAAACATTAAGAAAAAAATTTTTTTAAAAAGGATAAATGTATTCCAGACCTGCCTGGAGTAAGGTGCCATGAGTGGAGTCACACACTTTCTGATAAAGTCCCAATAAAAAGTCAGGGATGAAAATCCTCAGTGGCTACCCAGTCGGGACCCCTTCCCTCTTGAGAGCTTTATACTTTCCCTCAATATATTCTATCACTTTGCTCACTTTCTATTGTTGGTGAGATTCATTCTGACACATGAGTCTCTGACACATGAGACAAAGATGAGCATCTCTCCCACCCTCCTGTAACATAATAAATGTCAAGGATTACTTTAATCCTAGAGATAATTTTACCGATGGTCTTAAAACTTACTTTAATAAATAAATGGACATTTGTTTTATATCAGGACTCTGATAAGTTAAGCAAGCGGTTCCCCACATCTCAATCTGTGAGCCCTCAAACCTTAATGGAGCTATTATGTATGCGGAATCTACACAGATGCATCATACAACGGGAGACAAATTGTTTACAAAATTGAGTTCACTGATTTTTTCCCCCTCTTTACTTATTTGATAATCAATTTAGTGAGTCAGTGACTCACTATCAAGGAAGTTCCCATTGCTTCATGCGGACCAATGAAATAAATACCCTCAGCCCAATCTGTCTCCAACCAGCTCCCTCTAGATTAACAAAGGTTCACACATAATACATACATCAGACCAGTAGCTCCTTAATTCTACATCTAAGCAAGCTCCATGAATTCTTGAGTACAGTTGTTAAGTTTCTTGACTGCAAGATTGACTTCAAATTGTGACTAGTGGGAACAATAAAGTTGTCAGTCCCCCGAGCTTCTCGCCAGGGAGTTAATGCTCAAACTGTCTAAACAGCTGTTCTGAGGATTAGTTACACCAGATAACCCAATGAGTGGCTCAGACCTGTTATAAAGAAACATGTGGACATCCAAATGAAGAGACGCCTGGATGAAGGCATTTGAAATCATTGAAAGAAGCAACTGTCCCGTGGCTACTTCATATTTTTAGTTCAGAATTTAGTAATATTTTTAGTTCAGAATCTAGTTATCAGTAGGATTTTATGAACTTCACCATGCTTGAGGATGCAAAGGCTACCTTTTCCAGTTTATTCATCTTCTTAGAAGCTGGATTTAAATCACACTCCTGTTGCCTTCTTGGGCATCAGATTATCTTATTGGGCAGAATTCATAGGTAATCAGGATTTGGGTTCTGGAAAGGGCTTTGTAGGTGGGATCAGGGATGAGGAATTGATAAGTAAGTGCCCAGGAGTCACCCTTGCTGGGTAATTAGGTCTGAACTAGACCTTGCATTATCAGCCACCAAGCAACTCAGGAATCAGGCTGGGGCACCACAGTGAATACTTAAAGTTACCTAAAGGACAGGCTCTAGGCTCTCAGGCCAGAGTTGGAAACTATGTGTAATATTGTTTCACTGTTCTCTCTGATGTTATAAACTAGATACAGAGTCTCAGAAAAAAGTAGAATCTAAGGAGAGGAACATCATCTGGGCATGAGAAAGGGAATTGGAACTTAGACACTGAGAAAGTGTTTAAGGATCAAGACCAGAGAGGTACCCAATTGTGGTATATACAGTATATACAGGTATATACTGAATGTTTGTAAGCAGCCTTTCCAGACTGGACTGGACAAAAAAAGGTGAGATCTACTTCCTATGGACTAGGGGTCAGTAGCCGCTGATGATTTCATCTGAACATAGGGGACTCTTCAGGCACAAGCTGTCAGAGGACTGAGTGCATACATTCCTAATCTTCTTATACTCTTCCTGTCCTACGCTGTCTAAGGGAATTATTCAGAGTGTATTGTTTTGGAGAGTGTCTTCTTTCCTAGATGTTTCTTTGAGTGCCAGCATAATTTCCATTCACATAATTTGCTTCCTTCTTTTTCCAGAGTTCTCTGCATCTATCCCAGAAAATAATGTAAGTGAAAGAACCAAGATTAAACCCAGAGTCCCTAATACTTTCTGTCTCATTTATAGCTACTCTTCCTTTTTTTAATTTAATTTTTATGTTTTTTAATTTAATCCAAGTTAGTTAACATATAGTGTAATAATAATATCAGGAATAGAATTTAGTGATTCATCACTTACATATAATACCCAATGCTCATCCCAACAAGTGCCCTCCTTAATGCCCATCACCCATTTAGCCCATCCCCTCACCCAACACCCCATCAGCAACCCCCGGTTTGTTCTCTGTATTTAAGAGTCTCTTATGGTTTGTCTCCTTCTGTTTTTATCTTATTTTTGCTTCCCTTCTCCTATGTCCAACTGTTTTGTTTCTTAGATTCCACAAATGAGTGAAATCATATATTTGTCTTTCTCTGACTGACTTATTCTGCTTAGCATAATACATTCTAGTTCCATCCATGTTGTTGCAAATGGCAAGATTTCATTCTTTTTGATCACTGAGTAATGTTCCATCGTGTGTGTGTGTGTGTGTGTGTGTGTGTGTGTGTATACATGGACCACATCTTCTTTATCAGTTCATTGGTCAAAGGACATTGAGCTCTTTCCATAATTTTTGGCTAATTGTCAATAGTGCTGCTATGAACATTGGGGTGCATATACACCTTTGAATCAGGATTTTTGTATCCTTTAGATAAACACCTAGTAGTGCCATTGTTGGGTCATAGGGTAATTCTATTTCCAATTTTTTGAGGAACCTCCATAGTGTTTTCTGGAGTGGCTGAACCAGTTTGCATTTCCACCAGGACTGCAAAAGTGTTTCCCTTTCTCTGCCTCCTTACCAACATCTGTTGTTTCCTCAGTTGTTCATTTTCGCCATTCTGACAGATATGAGGTGGTATCTCATTGTGGTTTTGATTTGTATTTCCCTGATGATAAGTGATGTTGAACATTTTTTTCATGTGTCTGTTAGCCAACTGGATGTCTTCTTTGCAAAAGTGTTCTATTCATGTTTTCTGCCCATTTCTTCACTGGATTATTTTCTGGGTGTTGATTTGATTAAATTCTTTATAGATTTTGGATACTAACCTTTTATCATATGTCATTTGCAAATATCTTCTCCCATTCCGTGAGCTACCTTTTAGTTTTATTGATTGTTTCCTTTGCTGTGCAGCGGCTTTTCATCTTGATGAGATCCCAATAGTTCATTTTTGCTTTTGTTTCCCTTGCCTCTGGAGACATGTCAAGTAAGAAGTTGCTATAGCCAAGATCAAACAGGTTGTTGTCTGTTTTCTCCTACAGAATTTTGATGGTTTCCTGTCTTAGATTTAGGTTTTTCATCAATTTTGAGTTTCGTTTTGTTTTGTTTTTTATTTCTGAGAGAGAGAAAGAGAGACAGCATGAGCAGGGGAGGATCAGAGAGAGAGGGAGATACAGAATCTGAAGCAGGCTCCAGGCTCTGAGCTAGCTGTTAGCACAGAGCCCGACGCGGGGCTCGAGCCCATGATCTGTGAGATCATGACCTGAGGCAAAGTAGGATGCTCAACCTGACTGAGCCACCCTGGCACCCATCATCAATTTTGAGTTTATTTTTTTTATATGTTGTAAGAAAGTGGTCCAGTTTCATTCTTCTGCATGTTGCTGTCCAGTTTTCCCAACACCATTTGCTGAAGAGACTTTTTTCCATTGGATATTCTTTCCTGCTTTGTCAAAGATTAGTTGGCCATAGGTTGTGGGCCCATTTCTTGGTTCTCTATTCTATTCCATTGATCTATGTGTCTGTTTTTGTGCCAGTACCATACTGTCTTGGTGATTACAGTTTTGTAATACATCTTGCAGTCCAGAATTGTGATGTCTCCAGCTTTGATTTTCTTTTTCAACATTACTTTCGCTATTTGGGGTCCTTTCTGGTTCCATAAAAATTTTAGAATTGTTTGTTCTAGCTCTGTGAAGAAAGCTGGTTGCTCTTCCATTTGAAAACAGTCATATTCCCTTCCTTTCTGAGTGAAATTGCCCTCATGATCGTAAAATGGTTTAATGTTGGAATGGAACCATTCCAAAATGATTTCAAAATGTCATTGTTAAGCCATCTTAGTGATCTCTACATGATTTTTTTACACCTCCTTCAGGAAACAACAAGTGCAGTGAATGTTGCAGCAAAACCTTAATTCCTAGTAAGTATCACCCCATAAGAGTGATGTACTATCTGCCTGCTGCCTACAGCTGTAAGCCATGATAATAATAGTGATAGAATAGCATATGGGCTTTTTGTGTAGACATTTTTCTAAATATTTCATATATATTTATCGTTGCAAAAACCATATAATGTTGGTACTGTTATTACCTCATTTTACAGACAAGAAAACTGAGGCACAGAGCAGTTAAGTCACATATACAAGGTCTCATAGTTAATTAGCAGCAGAGCTGGGATGAACCCAGGCTGATGCTTACCTGTGAGTGTCTAAAGATGCTGCTCATTCACACTCCAGGGGACAGCTCTTAAGAACTATTCACTTTCCTAATTCCTTAGCTTTGGGCACACTTTTCTCTCAATTTACATGTCTCTTTAGAGGAAGCTTACATGTCCTTAAAATCTTGGCTCAAATACCTCACTCAGTATTAACTCATTCCTGAACCTTCCAAATATCATCTTTAGAACTGCCAACCCACCATCACCATGGTTTCTAATTGCCTGTCTTTGCAATGTATCTCGCTGAAGCACAACCTTTGAAATGAGAGAAACCATGCCCTCCTCCCCATTACGTTGAAAGTGACTGACATAAAACTGGTGGCCTCGTGTAGAAGCTAAAAATTTATAATAAGATCAAATCAGTGCAATGCAAAATCTGATTAAAGGATAGAAGAAACTTCACTGCCATGACTTTTCATATAATTTTTAGGGAACCGCCTTTGTAAATGGCCTCGGGGAACCACAGCACCATCACTGAATTCCTCCTCCTCGGCCTGTCCACCAACCCCCACGTCCAGGCTCTGCTCTTTGTGCTGTTCCTGAACATTTACCTTCTGACCATCCTGGGGAACCTGCTGTTGCTGGTGGTGATCAGGGCTGACTCTCACCTCCACACACCCATGTACTTTTTCCTCAGTCACCTCTCTTTCCTGGACCTTTGTTTATCTTCAGCTACTGTGCCCAGGATGCTGAAAGACCTCCTATCAGAGATAAAAACTATCTCAGTAAGGGGCTGCCTGGCTCAAGGCTTTTTTGTGTTTATCACTGCAGGGACTGAAGCCTTTCTGCTCTCGGTGATGGCCTATGACCGCTATGCTGCCATTTGCCACCCTCTGCTCTATGGACAGATGATGAGGAAACAGCTGTGTGTGCAACTTGTAATGGGCTCATGGGGGTTGGGTTTTTTGAATGCACTCATCAACATCCTCCTAGCTGCCAACTTGGACTTCTGTGAGAACTATACCATCAGCCACTACAGCTGTGAGGTGCCCTCTCTCTTTCCTCTGTCCTGCTCTGATGTTTCCACCAACCTCCTAGTGCTGCTCTGCTCCTCCCTGCTTCATGGACTTGGGACATTCTTCCCAATCATTTCATCCTATGCCCGCATTGTCTCCACCATCTTGAGCATCAGCTCTACCTCAGGCAAAAGCAAGTCCTTCTCCACCTGTTCCTCCCACCTCATGGCAGTGATCTTCTTCTATGGCTCAGGTTTTCTCCGCTATCTCATGCCAACCTCTGGATCCCCCCTCAAGCTGATCTTCTCTGTGCAGTATGGTGTGATCACCCCCATGCTGAATCCTCTCATCTACAGCCTGAAGAACAAGGAGGTGAAGGCAGCTGTGAGAAGGACACTGGGAAAGCATTTTCCATGTTCCAGGTGAAAGAGAAAAGCTGCTAGATAATTTTTTTTTAAATTAGAATAATATGATACTAACCATACATTGAGTGATTTGACTTTAATGAATACTTTCACGGTCTATACTATGTCAGATGTTATGAGATAGGTAAGCAGTGCATAAGAAATGAACACAAAAGTATTAGAAAGGTGTTAACTTTAGTCTAAATAGAAGGAAACAATGGGTTAAATAACTATCTCAATTCAGAAAATGTAGTCATGAAAGTGTTGATTCATTATTCTCAGTACTCACCAAATATTTATTTTGATCTTATTAGTAAAATATGTGTGTCTTAAATCATTATTAGCAATTGAGTTTAAGAAAAGGCAATGAAAGGCATACTTTACTCTTAAGTTAAGGTTCTGGATGGTTGAGTAAAAATAGAAATAGACTTCAGCTATGTGGCAGGAGAATAATGAACTTCAACTGAGTGGCCTTTGGAGATAGGCAAAGGAACTGAAGATGCTGAAGAAAGTGAGTTCATACATTGGGACAGACTCAAATAAACCCTCCAAACCCCTGTTCTTTCTGCTGTAATCTTTCCATGAAAACCTTAAATATGCACATTCATATATATAATACATATATATAATATATAATTTCTTAGATACATGTGTGAATGAATGGCCTAATCATAACAATAATTAAAAACAAAACACCTAAAAACACATATAGATTAACAAAGAAAGCAAGCATTCTTTTAAAAAAGGTGTTCTTGATTATTCCATATGTTCTTGAATTGTGTTTCCTTTGCTTATATATTTGATAAGCAACAGTGGGGGAGTGGGGGATATTATACTAAAACAGTCTAGTTTGACTGAAAACTTAACAGTTCATTGTAAACAAATAAATGGAATTTTTGATTTGTGTAACAGACAATTTGTACTGAAGACTATAACAGACTTTTACACAAATGCTTCCCTAATTACTCCCAAATGGGAGTATTCAAACCTTAACAGGGCCCTGTGTAGGATTCTAAATACATACATAAAGCAAATGGATTTGGATAGAGTTTAGACAAAGAACTGTGCATGTTAATTTTTTTAATCTTTTTCATGTTTTGATCAACAAATCACTTTTACACACCAAAGCTGACTGGACTTGATTTTGCCTAAGAAATTCCGAAGAGAAGATGCAGCCCAGGGGGTGTCATTTGAAAACTACTACTCTCTTTTGTCAAAGATTAGTTGGCTGTATACTTTTGGGTCCACTTCTCATGGCAATGAGAAACAATGAAATCTGGCCATGTGTAGCAACATGGATGGACCTTGAGGGTGTTATGCTGAGCGAAATAAGTCAGGCAGAGAAGGACAGATACCATATGTTTGCATGTATGGGAGGATTAGGAGGAACTTGGCGGAGGAACAAGGGGGAGAAGAGGGGGGAAATGGTGGGGGAAAGGGAGAGAAGCAAACCATGAGAGACTCTTGAATGCTGACAAAAACTGAGGACTGATGGATGTGGGGGGGAAGGGGGGATGGGCATGGAGGAGGGCACTTGTGGGGATGAGCACTGAGTGTTATGTGGAAACTAATTTGACAATAAATTTTAGGAAAAAAAAAAAAAAAGAAAGAAAAGTACTACTCTTTTCCTGTGTGGGGAGCCAGGCCAATACCCCTCTGGCCACTCTTCCTACTTTCAACTCCCACTAGACTCAGAAGAATTTCTATTAATGATTAAAGGTCATTGCATCACCTGCATGTTCCAAAGGCCACACCTAAGAGATCCCCACTCATCCTTATAAAATCAGGGTTGACAACACCTTTTTACTACTAACTGTGACTTCAGGTTATGGCCATAGAATTATAAAAGCTGTTGCCCTCACCATGCCATAACCTGCCAAGGGCAAGGAATTAAACCAACCAGTTGCCTAAACATGGCTGCTCTGTGGACTCATTAAACCCAAACTATGCTTTGTGTAACTGAGACGTGATGTTAGAAACAAGAAAAACTAACAGTGTGTGAGACTCTTTGAAAGAAGGAATTTTCCTTGGCTATATAAATTTATTGTTAGAATCCAGTAAAGCATTTAATCATCAATAGGATTTTATAAATTTTATCATGATACCGGACATACGTAGAAGCCACTTTCTCCAGGTCATCTTCCTTCTCACTAAATGAATCTAATTAAAGTCCTGCAGCCACGTTGGAGAGCAAATTACCTTATTGAACAGGATATACAGGTAATGTGTGTTTGCGGTATGGGAAGGATTTTGAGGCTGGGTTTATGACTAAGGAGTTAACAAGTAAAGAATCACAACTTTCCCTTGACTGAGCTCTGGACTTACTGGGAATGGTCAGGACAAGGAACTGGCTGGGCCACCCTAATAAGTCCTATGGGTGACCCAAAGTCAGACTTTAGAGTATATGGTCAAAGTCAGAAGTCATTGGTAAATACGGATGTTTATGCAAATAGAGAATTGTTGTAATCCAGACATAAAGTTTTAAGAAACACAGGGAGTGACATGAGTACATCTGGCCATGAAGGAGAAATTTTGGGTATGAAGAGTGAGGACAATGTCTCAGGATGAAAGCCACAAAGTTAATTGAAATATCTGTATGATAGAGGAATATAAAGAATGTGATGTTCCACTCCTGTTTTAAACAGGCCCCTGAATATGAACATAGAAAAGTTAGTGGCTAGAGCCTTCCTCCTGTGGGCAGAGAGTAGTAACAGTGGGCACTTCCAACAGAAGCTAGTCCTACAGAATGCACCCCCACCCCCCATTTTTTCTCCTATACGGCCTGGGAGAGAGGTCCAGAATGCTTGGTACTGGATAGAGTCCCTTCTCCCAGCTCCTACTCTGGACAGGATACCCATTCAAGTATTCCCTGGCATGAAATCTTTTCAAGCTTTCTTCTTGCTTACTTTTCTAGAGATTCCAGCCTGTTGCAAGATACGCATCCATCCTACTAATGTGGATGGACCCAGGGGTCTACATGGAGTCCCAAACACTTTCTCTCCCCCTTGTCATCATCTCTGTAGTCCTCCAGCTATGCCTATTGGCAATTACATGCCCTCTTTTCTGAGTGAAGGCACTACAGTAATTGCAAAGTAGAGACAGGCTCAACAGCAAAACAATTCTAAGCTTCTAATTTGCCTTCCAGTGGAGGTGATGAGCAGAGGGGGGAAGCTACTGGTGATGGCTTCAATGTGATTTCTTGCACTTCTCTTGATAAAGACATGTAAAGTAGTAACAATGACTGTAGCATCAGCAGCAACAACTTTGGCCTTTGATAGTGCTTCACCAATGTAAAAATATAGGTGACTTTTGCCTAGACTTAAAATCTCAAATAATAGGAAGGAGGAGGAGAAGTAGAAGCAGCAGCAGCAGTAAAAGTAGTAGAAGTAGTAGTAGTAGTAGTAGTAGTAGTGGCAGTAAGGAATAGATGCTTTTCAAGAGCTTTATAAATAATTTCATATTTAATCCTAAAAACCCTCTGTGGTACTGTTATTATCTTCTTTTCACATGCAAGGATAATGAGGTAAAGAACTTTATGTATCTTGTACATAAAGTCATAGCTAATTAGTGGTGGACCTAGGATTTGATCTTAGTTTGATCTCAGGAGCCCACATGTTTAGCCACTGCTCTATGAAGCTCTCTTATTCCCTAGGCATCAGCTTTTCAGAACTACCCCTATATTAACTACCCATGAACTGAGCTGATTTTTTGGTCTTGAGCCTTTGAGTGCATTTTTCAGGCAAACTATGTGTGTGTGAGAAACACATTAATCATAGACTTTCTCAAAAGTTTTGTCAAATTTGCTCAGTGTACTCTCATTATAGACCCTCACTAAATCACATTTGAGCTCCCGTTGCATTAATTACAGCATGCAGTTTTCATGTCCGTGTTCTTCAATAGGGAATACTAAGAACAAGAACCATACCTTAATCATCTTTTTGTTCTAAGTGGCTGACACAAAACCCAGGTTATAACAGAAAACAAAACTGCTTACTGGGCAATAGTGATATGAAGAGAATCAATGCAATTAGAATATTCCTTGGGGGATAATAGACCTTTGGTTCCTCTGGTGTTTTGTATTATTTCTAGGGAAAGGACTTTGTAAATGGACTTGGGGAACTATAGCGCCATCACGGAGTTTATCCTCCTCGGGCTGTCTGCCGACCCCCAAGTCCAGGCTCTGCTCTTTGTGCTCTTCCTGGGGATTTACCTGCTGACCATCATGGGGAACCTGATGCTGCTGTTGGTGATCAGGACTGATTTTCACCTGCACATACCCATGTACTTCTTCCTGAGTCACCTCTCCTTTGTTGATATCTGCTTCTCTTCGGTCACTGTGCCCAAGATGCTGGAGAACCTTCTGTCTCAAAAGAAAACAATATCAGTAGAGGGCTGCCTTGCTCAAGTCTTCTTTGTGTTTGTTGCTGCAGGAACTGAAGCCTGTCTGCTTTCTGTAATGGCCTATGACCGCTATGCCGCCATCTGCCACCCTCTACTCTATGGACAGATCATGAGTAAACAGATGTACATGCAACTTGTGTGGGGCTCATGGGGACTGGGATTTCTGGATGCACTCATCAATATCTTCCTAGCTGTGAAGATGGTCTTCTGCAAGGCCCAAGTCATCCCCCACTACAGCTGTGAAATGCCCTCTCTTCTCTCACTGTCCTGTTCCGATATCTCCAGCAACCTCATTGCCTTGCTCTGCTCCACTCTTCTACATGGGCTTGGAACCTTCCTTTTGGTCTTCTTATCCTATGCCCGTATTATTGCCACCATCCTGAGCATCAGCTCCACCTCAGGCAGAAGCAAGGCCTTCTCCACCTGCTCGTCCCACCTCATTGCAGTGACCCTTTACTATGGCTCAGGTTTGTTCCGCCATCTCATGCCAAATTCAGGTGCACCCCTTGAGCTGATCTTTTCTGTTCAGTATACTGTAGTCACTCCCATGCTGAATCCTCTCATCTACAGCCTAAAGAACAAGGAGGTGAAGGCAGCTCTAGCAAGAACTTTGGAAAGGTATTTGCAACATATCAGGTGCTGAAATGAAAACAGAGCATGGTGGAGAACTGGAACATATGNAATAAATAAATAAATAAATAAAGGAAAAATGGAGCAAAAAAAAAAAAGATGTACTCCTAACTACTTATAATGTCAGATGCCACAACCTAAATTAGAAGTGCGTAAGACAAGGGGTGCCTGGGTGACTCAGTCGGTTAAGCGTCTGACTTCAGCTCAGGTCATGACCTCATGGTTTGTAAATTCAAGCCCCACATCAGGCTCTGTGCTGACAGCTCAGATTCTGTGTCTCCCTGTTTCTCTCTGCCCCTCCCTTGCCCACACTCTGTCTCTCTTTCTTTCTCAAAAATAAAGATTAAAAATTTTTTAAAATAAAAATAAAATGGTTAATTCTATGGTACGTGGATTTTATCTCAAATAAAAATATTAACACCTTTATTCTCACAGATGTTATAGATATCCTGAGACAGAAGTTTATAATGAACAATCCTCAATTCTTATTCAGAAAATTCATTTGGAACAAGCACTTTATTTCAAATATTTCTTTTAGGAAAGAATGTAGCAATTTCAGAATAATTTTAAGTAATAATAGTCTTTATACACATTATTCTAAACTACTGTTTTCATTTTTTACAATTTAACTTCCATTTGCCCACAGTGTCCATAATCCTATATTCCATTATTTCCGTTTTTCAATGTAACACAAATAATTATTTAAAATAGTCCTATAAATTATTAAACATTTTCTAAAGCTATACATAACATATCTAACATATAATTCTGTACATATAGCTTTAGAAGAATGTATATATGTATATATCCATAATCCATACATATGGCAAAGATTGATAGATCTGAAACGAGAAACTATAGTTGAAGACCAGTAATAAACATGACAAGTAGACAGATAATGAGTAGCAATAGAGTTGAAAAAAATAACTAAATAAATTGTAGATAATGCAAGCCCAAGCTTCTCACTATCAGAGAAAGTACAAATAGCCAAGGAGGGAAGGCTATACATAACCCTGTGGTGCTGAATTGAGTCTGAGATCATCAGTATGAGATCATATTTATGTTAATATATGTATAGATGGATCCAGAAAAGATACACAGATACATGTGCATACCTCAGTTAGAATGCATATATTCATATCCTAGCTATATCCTCGGAAGGGCCTAGAGGCAGTGACTCCCCAATAGCAATGAGAACACACAGCACACAGATCTTGGTGGTTTTTTTTTTTCTTTCCTAGTTTTAACTTAAATTCCATCAGTTAACATATTTTGTAATATTAGTTCCAGGTGTAGAATTTAGAGCACCAAGTACTATATGTAAGTGTTGAATCAGATCTTGACTTTTAAATACCATTTTCTAACAAAAGGAACCAAGGCTCCTTGATTCTAGGGCTGGGACAAGAAGATGAATCAGGCACATTTTGTAGTTCCAAAAGTGAAGTCATGTTTTAAAAAATAAATGACCTTCTTCGCATTCTGTGTCTCCCTCTCTCTCTCTGCCCCTCTCCCACTTGTGCTCTGTCTCTCTCTTTCTCTCAAAAATAATAAACATTAAAATAATTTTTTCAATGATCACAGCCTGTCAAAATGACACAAGAGCCTATCTGAAAGAACTCTCAATACCCACATGTGAAACTATTTAAGCAACAAATAAATAGCAATACTATTGGACTATATTCCCCCAAAGAATAAAATACATATCCATGAATCTATTCCTCTGTAAATAAATGATTGAGTAAACAAATAACTTAGAGATAAGGGACAAATATTTACAGAATTCCAAATAATATATGTAAGTAGTCTTACATTTGGGAGGTAATGATGTAATTCTCTTCCTCTTTAGTGTTGTCTGAACTTAGTGACTCATTTCCAAATAACAAAGTACAGACAGGGAAAAATAATAACTTTACAATGGACAAGAGTCACAGATACCATTTTAATCAAGTAATCAAGCATAACATCATCAGTGATAAATCATGTTTTTATCATACATACACTCCCTGAAATGATGTGATGTAAAGGGTATTTCACCTTTGTGATTTTCTTCCCAAAGCCATTACCTCAGTCTAATCACAAGAAAACTATGGGCAAATCGAAACTGAGGGACATTCTATAAAATACCTAAACAGTACTCTCGAAAATTATCAAAGCCATGATAAACAAGGACAGCCTGAGAAACTCTCATAATTGAATAAGACTAAAGAGATGATGGCTAAGTGCACATAGTATCTTGGATTGTATCTGAAACAGTAAAGAATATTAGTGGAGAAAACAGGTGAAAACTGGATAAAGTTGGTAATTTAGGTCATAGTATTGTTCTCATATTAATTTCTTGAGAAATGTACCATGGTTATGTAAGATGTCAATATTAGGGAAAGCTGAATAGGAGCTGGGAAAGAAGGGCATACAAACTCTCTGCACTATCATTTTAACCTTTTCTTAATTTAAAATTATTTCCCCCAAAATTGGAAAAATGAATCAGTATTTTACCACTTAAAAAATAAAGAAGATAATTATGTTATAAATGTTGAAAAACTCCTTGATAAAATTTGACATTGATTCCTGATTTAGAAAATAAAACAAAACTCTCAGGAAACAAGCCATAGAATTCTTTGTAACAAACCTGCCACTAATATAATACTTTACTGTGAAACATTGAAATCTTTTCCCCTAAGAACAAGACTAGAATTATACTATTACTTGTTCCATTCAACATTGCACTGTCATTTATATTTAGTTCAATCAGGCAGGAAAAAAATCAAAGAGCATAAAAATGAAAAAAAAAAGATAAAACCGTTTTTAATCTGCAAGTGACATTAGTAAGTATGTAGAAAGTCCAAAGAAACTTACAAACAGAACTACTTAGCAATTTACCAAGGTCCAGGAATTCAAAGGCAATATGCAAAATGTATTTGAGGAGGGAAGTCTGCAAAAATGGTGGAGTAAATTCCTCCTAAAATTCTTTCTTCCATAAAGATAAAGAGGACAGGCAAAAATGGCCAGAATCAACTTTTTCAAAACTCTGGAAATTAACCAGTTTTGCAGCAATTCTTGAAACATTTAATGAAGAAACGTGGCTGAATCTTGGTAACAGCAGAGACCTTTGTGGTGCTTTCATTTATTGCCTTACTTCCATTCCACCCTCCCCAGCTCTGCAATAGATGTGAAAACAACATCCCTCAATCATGGTAAAAATCAGCAGACTAGTAACCTCTAGAGGGGGAGGAATGGAGTTCCTTTAAGGACCCGCACACAGACACAACCATTCCCAGAGAACAGTCATTATTTTACCTGTCTGGTGGTTCCCTGGAAGATGTCATTTACAAGGCTGTCACCATAGGCATATCACCCCACACCTGTTAATATGGCTGCTATCAAAAAGACAAGAAATAACATGGACGGAGCTGGAGGGCATTATGCTAGATGTACAATGTCGGAGAGAAAAAGAAAAATATTGTATGGGATCATTCGTTTGTGGAATCTAATCAACAAAAGCAAAAACCTTTTTCATAGAAACAGAGAATAGAATGGTGGTTGCCAGAGGGAAATGGGAGTTGTAGATCAAGGGTATTAAAACTTTGAGTTATAGGCAAATAAGTTCTGAGGACCTAATGTACAGCATGGTGACTATGGTGAGTAATGTGGAACTGTATGCATGAAAACACTTAAAGCAGATCTTAACATTCTGTACATACACACACACACGAGATGATGAATATGCTGATTAAGTTCATTTTGGTAGTCATATCACAATGTACACATATATCAAATCATCAGGTTATATACTTTAAATAAATCCAATTTTATTTGTTTCTTATACCTCAATGGAACAAGGGAAAAAAACAGAAACCAATAACTCTATTTGATTTACTATTGGAGTGATTTAATACTGTCTCATTTAAATTGAGCAGTATCAAGAATCTTAATGATGTTCATAAACTTTAGCAAGGGTTTAGGTTCTTGAAATAACCACAAATAGGGAAAACTTCATGCTAAAATTGCTTAATGAAGTATTGAACATTTCATTGGACCTATCCTAGATATAATTTGGAATAATTATTAGCATGAATAAAGAAATTGTCATCGTGGTAAAAGNGGCTGCTATCAAAAAGACAAGAAATAACATGGACGGAGCTGGAGGGCATTATGCTAGATGTACAATGTCGGAGAGAAAAAGAAAAATATTGTATGGGATCATTCGTTTGTGGAATCTAATCAACAAAAGCAAAAACCTTTTTCATAGAAACAGAGAATAGAATGGTGGTTGCCAGAGGGAAATGGGAGTTGTAGATCAAGGGTATTAAAACTTTGAGTTATAGGCAAATAAGTTCTGAGGACCTAATGTACAGCATGGTGACTATGGTGAGTAATGTGGAACTGTATGCATGAAAACACTTAAAGCAGATCTTAAGCATTCTGTACATACACACACACACATGAGATGATGAATATGCTGATTAAGTTCATTTTGGTAGTCATATCACAATGTACACATATATCAAATCATCAGGTTCTATACTTTAAATAAATCCAATTTTATTTGTTTCTTATACCTCAATGGAACAAGGGAAAAAAACAGAAACCAGTAACTCTATTTGATTTACTATTGGAGTGATTTAATACTGTCTCATTTAAATTGAGCAGTATCAAGAATCTTAATGATGTTCATAAACTTTAGCAAGGGTTTAGGTTCTTGAAATAACCACAAATAGGGAAAACTTCATGCTAAAATTGCTTAATGAAGTATTGAACATTTCATTGGACCTATCCTAGATATAATTTGGAATAATTATTAGCATGAATAAAGAAATTGTCATCGTGGTAAAAGCTGAAGACATGTTAATGACAGCAGGATTATTACATCAGATTTGACTTGTGTGCTTAACGGAACCGAATGATAATTGGATATGGGGCTTTATTTAATTAGAAGTCATGGAGCACCTGAGTGACCCAGTCAGTTAAGCGTCTGACTCTTGGTTTTGGCTCAGGTCCTAATCTCATGGTTGCTGAGTTCTACCCCCATTAGGCCTGCACTGATTCTCTCTCTCTCCCCTTCCCCTGCTTGCATGCTCTCTCTCCCTCTCTCAAAAATAAACTTTAAAAAAATAAAAGTAAAATAAGAAGTCATGAGAAAATGTTCATGATATAATCTTAGGTATAATTATAGTATGTTAATAAATGCATCTAAGAATCTATTACAAAAAGATTTTCTGTGGACAAATTTAGAAGGAAATAATTATAACTATTTCTGTGTTTCTAGCTTTATTTAGGTCATTGTTCTTTTAAAATAATTTATTATTCAAATCCATTTTATAAATTTAAAAGCTAATTAGTGTTATTCATATAATATTTAATAATCTTCAATTATAAAATCTTTTATAATAATAAAGTGCAACAAAATTTTTAAATGCTCTGGCATATCCATCACATATTTTTGTTCTTAATTTAAATTAATGGGAAAAATATAACTACCATATGGGAACAAGATTTGAGTAGGCACTGTTTTGTTTCATAAAACCATATAAAGTATGCATGAAAATGGCTTTTAAATAGCAAAAGGAAGGCAAGAATCCTCAAAAAGGAAATGAATCACAAATGAGTGTTGCATAGTTCATAAAACTTGTTAAAATATGCCAATAAAAGGAAGAGATAAATTGGCCAAATCACCCTAAAGAATCATAACTGGAAAATAGATTGAAAATAAAATAAAATGTTGCAAGAGGACTAAACACGTTTATCTTATATGAAATTCTCAAGTTTTACAATTAAAGATTTTAAGAAAATATTCCAAAAGAAGAATTGACCCTGGCAAAGATAATCAACCATGATTATGACTGATTTAAAAATAATCCATAATGATTATGGCTTTTAGCCAAATATCCTATAGAAAAAAAGCCAAAGGAGTTCTGCAGAAGGTAGTTTGAAGGCACTGGGTGGCTCAGAGACACCAAGAGTTAGGAGATGTGCAGAATGAAAGGAAGAAGAGGAAAGCAGCTCCATACGTGACCTGAACTACAGGCATCCCAGAACTCATCCAGGATCTTCATAAATGACAGAAAGTACCATGGACCTTCTGCAGGACCATATTTCTATGTTTCGTGCCATTATTTTGTGCATAAGAAAGCTAAGGGCAAACATGTCAGTTGAATAGAGGATGCGTCCTATACTCTGCATGCTGAGGTAATCCTGAAGAAAGTAATTGATTGGCCACTGAGAAACACTGATATCAAGAATGATTCAACTCCAACAATCACACTACTGGGTATTTACCCAAAGAATATAAAAACACTAATTCGAAATATATGCACCCTATGTTTATTGCAGCATTATTTACAATGGCCCAATTATGGAAGCAGTCCCAGTGCCTAGATGTGGTATATATATATACAATGGCATATTATTCTGCCATAAAAAAGAATTAAATCTTGCCATTTGCAACAACATGGGTGGAGCTAGAGAATATAATGTTCAGTGAAATAAGTCAGAGAAAGACAAATATCACATAATTCGCTCATATGTGGGATTTAAGAAACAAAACAAATGAACAAAGGAAAAAGAGAGAGACAAACCAAAAAACAGACTCTTAACTATAGAGAACAAACAGATGGTTACCAAAGGGGAAGTGGGGGGCATGGATGAAATAGATGAAAGGGGTTAAGAGAGTACTTATCATGATGAGCACTGGTTAATATATGCAACTGTTGAATCACTATATTGTATACCTGAAACTAATATAACACTGTGTATTAACTACACTAGAATTAAAATAAAATTTAAGAAAACATATAGTATTTGCTTCTGTGTAGTACAGTGCAGTAGGGTAATTAGTTCATTAGGTAAATTTGCTAATCATGTTTCAATTTTCTATATCATTACTAATTTTTTCTATTCTGTCAGTTAAGTTTTTTAACATTTTATTTCTTCCCTTCTGTGGATGATTTGTTATCAACCATTCTTCTCCCATCATTTGTTTAGAAGTTTTACAGTCTTTTCCTTTAATTCTGGTGGCCACCCTAGAAATTACAGTTTGTTGACTTATCAAAACCTAATATTAATTGATAATTTTACTTTCATTTTGTCAATTAAACTATCTTAGATACTTTTAACTCAATACCTCCCAAAGTAAATGTTATTTTTTCCACTAATTTTAATTACATTCAGGTACAAATATATAGAGCCCTATCAGATATTATTGTTTTATTGTCAATATTCTTTTAGATTTACCCACATGTGTACATCTTTTATCTTCATTCCTTTCTGCATTTTGAAAATTACATCTGTGATTTTAACCTTTCTGCCTACAAACACTTTTAAAATTTTCCTTTAATGAAGTTCCGCCGGTGGCAGATGTTCTTATTTTTTGTTTGAAATGCCTTTAAATCTGCCTTGCATAGCACAGCTATTTTTTGACTATAAGATTTTAGGATGATAATTATTTTCTTAGAGCACTTTGAAGATATTGTTCCACTGCCCTTCCATTTTTGCAGCAGGAAAAATTACCTGTTGCTCTTCTGAAGACAATATTACCATTGAAGGGAATAAGGATACTGACTAAAAATGCATGAGATTCCCAAAGTAGGCAAAATAGGAAAACAGCAATAAAGCAAAACTGTGGAAAGACCTGAAACAAGTCTTATAAGTAATTCTAAAATTAGACAAGTGCCTATTTTCAATTAATGTCTCACTTGCTTATTATATAATATTATTTTAAGTCAAATCTCCTTTAGAAGAAAGAATCTATGTGAATTTGGAGCAAACCCCAGTTCTGGAAGAGGTCTGTAGAGGGCAGTGCACAAGTGGGAACAGAGACAACATGAGATGGGATGGGTATAAAAAGGGAAGAAAAGTCCACTAAATGAAGACTGTTCTTTGAAGTTCCTTAGAAATTTCTGAGGATTCCAGATATTGGGGAAGAAGCCCGGGCCCCCAGAGCATATCTTGCATCAGCATAGAGTAAGAGGATCCCTACTTCCCCTTAAACTCCCATGTTCACTGGTGTAGTGAATCCCTCAGGCCACCTGAGGGCGCCAGTACCTGTCTGGACCTGAGTTTTCCAGTTACTGTTTTCCCAGCGGCAGTTCTCCTTCCCTTGTTCTTCTGACACATACGAAAGCCTTCTTTAAATTCTCCTTATTCCCATCTTCCCTTCCATCCTCTCTTCTCAATCCTGGTTTTATGCATACTAGTTTCTGTTTCTTGCTTGAGAAGGATCACGTTTACAAGTTTATCTATTACACCAATTTGTTTTCATTTGATGCTCAGCCTCATATCTGTCCTATGTACTTGGCTTTGTATTACTTTGCCTAGATGCCTGCAGAGCCATTTCCCAGATTTCCAGGCTGGTGGCTTCTGATTAGGCTCAGCCAACGGGAAGTGTAAATGGAAACTAAAAGAAGCAGAAGCAGCCAATCTGATTCTGGGGCAGCAAGGCAGTATACCTTCAGCAGCCCCAGCATTTTGCTGATGACCTGCTACCTGGCCCCAGCACCTCAGCATCTCAACAATGGTGCCCCAGTGACACAGCAGGGCTGATGGCCACCTCAGAAAGACTGTATTCTCTCCGTGTTGCCACCAAGTGAAGGTGTTGGGAGATGTACAGAGTATGGAAAATGTCTGCATCTGACTTCACCCTAATTGGGTGTTTCTCTCCCAGTCATTCTAGGAGCCTCTCCAGTCCACACTCATCCCCAAACAGACTCCCAACTCCTGAGTTTGTGTCACTATCAGAGGCACTGGTTCTTTTCTTTTCAGCAAAGTTTGCTCCTAAATCTCAAACCACTGTGGATTCAAGTACGAATTCAGGTCACAGACATTTTTATCAGTAGTAATCTACTGGGAATGTTTCATAGATGAAGAAAGAAAAAGCCTGTAACCAATTTTCTTGATTGAAATAATGATCTGATCCATTGTACTGTCCATAAACAAATTAAATGTGAGCTAAAGTAAGCAAATTACTCTTGGCCTTTTCTTAAGCCTCCTAAAGAAAAGAGGCTTGTACAGCATATTTTGTTATGGCTGACATTAGGAAAGAAAATTTTTCTTAATTTTTATTATTATCTAGATGGGTTTATTATTAAACCCATCTAGATGCAATTCTGCCCTGTTTCCCAGTCATCTTCTGACTCTTCTCTCTGCTCTCTGAGCTATTACAAATCTTTTTGCAACATTCTTTTCAGAGTTGCTTTTACTTCCTTGTTCTTTAGGCTATAGAGAAAGGGATTCACTAGGGGAGTGACCACACTGTACTGCATAGAGAAAACCGCCTCCACTGGGTAACCAGAGGTTAGCACAAGACAGCACAGAAAACCTGAACCATAAGAGATCACTAAGGTGAGGTCGGAGGAGCCGGTGGAGAAGGCCTTGCTTCTGCCTGAGGTGGGGCTGATGCGCAGGGTGGTGGCAATAATGCAGGCGTAAGAGAAGAGGATCAGGAGGATAGTCCAAAGGGCATGAACGATGGCAGAGCGTACCAGGACTGCAAAGTTGACAGAGAAATCAGAGCAGGGCAGAGGGAACAGAGAAGGCAGCTCACAGCTGAAGTAAGGCATTGCATGAACATCACCGAAGTCCAAACTCCAAGCCATGAGCATACCAGATCTCAGTCTCTGTGAGAGCCATACCAGACCCTCACACAGCTGTTACTCATCAGCTGGCCAGAGAACAGTGGGTGGCAGATGGCAGGCAGCCTACTGGTCACAGGCAGCCTACCGGTCACAGGTCATCACTAAGAGCAGAAAGGCTTTGATCCCTGAGTGCAACACATGCGCGCGCACACACACACACACACACACACACACACACACACACACACACACCCCTGAGTCAGCTCTGCTGAGATTGGTTTCCTCTGAAACAGGAGATTCTCCAGCGTTTGGGGCATGGTGACAAAGGAGTTGCAAAGACCTAGGAAAGAGAAGTGACTGAGAAAGAAGTACATGGCGGCAGGGAGGTGAGGATCAGCAGGAACATCACCAGGGTCCCCGTGTAGGTCAGAAGGTAAATTGCCAAGAATATCACAAAGAGCAGCACCTGGGTATGGGGTTCAGCAGACAGTCCCAAGAGGTTAGGCTCAGTGGTGGTGTGCGGTTTCCTATAGCCATGATAGAAGATATTCCCATGGAATAAACATAGAAGCATGATGTATTCACCTGCTCTTTGTGCCATCTCTTCTTCAGAGTTTTCATCTCATGCTCTGTATATGTCTCTCTCTCTCCTCAGCCTGCTTATCTTTTTCAGAGATATCTTATCTACTTGCCCTCCCCTCCCTAGAAACTTCCCCTCATCCAGTGCCTCGTGAATAACTTCTGAGCCCTGAATCAGCACATCTCTGTGCTTTCTATATGTGACTCTTCTGACCCAATGGCTCTGGAGACATTCATATAATTTTTCTTACTAGCCCATCTCCCTTAATTGCCCTTTGTTTTGATGCTGCAAACATTATGGTGTATTTTACATAATCACTTTTCCAGAGAAGTGGTCTCTCCATTAGCCAGGTTTTCACTCTCCATTGTGATGGCTCAGTACAACTTAATTTTAAAATCCTGTATTTATTTTATTTCTACATATCACATGTCTCTGATATATTTGATTATTTGACTCAAGAGACCAGTTGAAATGTGCAATGTGTGTGGGGGGGGTGTGTGTGTGCACAAACATGCAAATGATTATGTGTGTGGAGGAACAGGAATAAGAAAGGAGATTAAGACTGCTAAAGCTATGCCAGAAGGGGGTTGGATAAAATGGGTGAAGGGGATAGGGAGATACAGAATTCAAGTTATGGAATGAACAAATCACAGGAATAAAAGGCCCAGCATAAGGAATATAGGCAATGATATTGCAACAGAAATGTATCAGGAGAAGGGCGAACATAGCATATGTTTGGTGAACATAGCATAATGTATAAACTTGTTGAATCATTATGTTGTACACCTGAAATTAATATAACATTGTGCATCACCTTTACTCAAATAAAAGTTTTAACACAGCAAATTCCAAATGCAGAGAAAAAAGTCTTTGCTACCAAAGAACACATATAAACTGTTTATTTTGACAAAACTTTACAAACTTACATATAAGAAAAAAAAGACTTCATCTGCTTATCCATCACTGTGGAATATGAATAAACTGGAGCCACCACCCTACATTGTGGTTACACCACACAAAACTAAGAGGTAACTTGAATTTGGGTTCTGAGAAGAATCTGGAGTATAGAAACCTGTCTAAATACTTACAAGTGTAAGAGAGGAAACTCTGGAAGAGCAGGAGCCAAGACATTCATGGGCCCCCCAAGAATAGAATCTGTTGTGGTGAAATCTGTTGGCAATACCATTGTCAGACCATGGCATCAGGTAAACTCCGGGGGAAGTGGGGTAGATTAAGAGTTCAGTGGACAGGTCATGATTGCTGTAAGGGGTTGCCAAGTAAGGCAGGAAGGCTTATGGAGGAGTAGAGTCTAAGTGTACAGTGATGGTCAGGTTTCGAGCTGGGTTTAAAAAAATTAGCAGAGGAATTTAGTCCTGGATGTTGGGAAATATGATTGGAGAATCAGGACACATAAGTGTATTCACCCAGCAGTTCGACAAAAGTTAAGGTTATTTGCCCGATGTACCATAAGTAGGAAGACTATGGAAAGTAAATCTATAAATATTTGAATAATTCAATTAATGAAAGAATTGGTGAAGTAATAGGTGAAAGAACAAACGGAGATGTAGGAGAATAGATGACTGAGTTGACAGGTAGGACAGATGAATGAATGAATAAATGAAAGAGTATATGACTAATTAAGTAGACAAACTGATAAATTATCAAACTGAGATGAATATGTGTGTAGATGAATATGTGTGTAGATGAATAGTTTTAAGCAAACCTCCAGGTGAGGACAGAAATGTGCTACTGGCTCACACCTGCTAGGGAAGAGAAAGGAATATTTAGGTGCCAGTGAGTATCGCAGAAGAGAAGTCTCCTGCCAGCCCTTCACAACCACCACCATCCAGCTCCTGTGGACCTTCTGACAACAGGTTGGAAGAAGCATGCTGCTTCCGCACCATGGTTGACCACAGGGAGCTGAAACCAAAGACAGGAAATGCGCAGAAAAGTAGGACTATTGTATCATTAATTCTCATAACCCAAGCAGGCATAGAAGGAAATAATCAAGATGAATGTAATGCAAGAGGTAGAAATTAAGGTGAAGATTGACAAGTAAGTAGCATTTGGGTCAGGATTTGAAGGCCAAAATTTTAGCCAAGTATCAGCTGAAGTCAAGGCAGGGAGAAGATGAGTAATGAGGGCATCTGGAGAAGTCAGGTCAGACCAGCGTGTTGCCTGAAGTCTGCAGCCTGGAGGCATGCTAGAATCATCCAGGGAACTTTTAAACTATCCAGCACTGTTACCCAAACAAGACCAAGTGAAACATGATTCTGCACATGGAGGTGTTACTACAAAGATTGGTTAATCCTTAAATGTTGAGCACAGAAGTTTTACTTTATTCAGGAGGAACACTGGAAACAGCACTAGACAATAATAGAATAAGCTCTGGACATAGAGCCAGGTGGAGTTGATATAAATTCTGGCTGTTCAAATTGGAGACCTGAACAAGATTTATCAATCTGAGCCTTAGGGGTTTTTTTAAGGTTAAATATAAAGGCTCAGCAGTGTGGGGGGGGGGGATTTTTTTTTTACCATCATTGACAGTGTTACATTCATTTCAGGTGTACAAGATTGTGACCCAACAAGTTTATACATTATGCGATGTTCACCACAAGTGTAGTTACTACCATGTGTCCCGAATCATCACTATTGCAATATCATTGACTATATTCCTTATGCTGTGCCTTTTATTCCCATGACTGATTCACTCCATGACTGGAATGCTGTATCTCCCGCTCCCCTTCACCCATTTTGCCCACTCCCCTACCCCCTACCCTCTGACAGCCATCATGTGTTCTCCGTGTTTAGAGGTCTGATACTGTCTCGTTTGGGCTAGATGTTTGCCCCAGTTTTTCCATATTTAACTTTCAGTATAAACCTGAATATTATCCCATTTTTGTTCCTGAACACTAGTCTGAGTAAACTCCAGCATATCCAAAGAATGTTCAAGAAGCCGTAAGTTAGAGATCCAGTATTTGAAAACCTCTTTCCCATGCTAATGCCTGCACAACGAATCAGCGAGGCAAATGGAAGTTCACATTGTGAGATTCCATGATCTGCGAACCCTGGCCCCCAGCACAGATCCTCTGACTAGAGACAAGGAAGAAAGAGGATTTGTTTAAACCTTGCAATGAAAGACAATCATTGATTTCAAATTCTGCTCTCTTATCTTGCAAGAGGATATACTGCTACTTCAATATACGTTGAAGTCAAATGCCTACTTCTTTTTTAATTTTTTGTTTATTTAATTTTTTTTTACAAATAGTTTATTGTCAAATTAGTTTCCACATAACACCCAGTGCTCATCCCCACAATTGCCCTCCTCCATACCNAAATGCCTACTTCTAAACTCAGTAGAAAGAGAAGGGTAATTTGGGAGCTTATACTGACAAAATAGATGAAAAAAAGGGGAGTCCAAATGAGATCCTCTTACTAAGGTGTGTAAACTTACCAATTAACTTGGGTAGCTGTGCTTTAGCACTTGTCACACAGATCACTTGGTATCTTATATGTTTGTCAGATATCATCTTAAAGAGAACTGGAACAAGAAATGGCACTTTATGGATCATTTTAAGAATAATACAAAATAATCATCAGCCTCCACCCTCTGATTTATATCTTAATCTATACCACTGTGAATTCATTCCACTTAAATTAATATGTGCCAAAATTCAATCAATTCTGATGACAAAGTGCATTTAATGATATTATAAATTATTACCTTCTTTAGATCCAATAATCTTATATAATTTCCATGGAAATAGGTGACTGAGGACATTCCAAGGAGAAATGTCATACAATTTATCTATTCTATATGCAATCAGACAGAGAATGTTAGTTAATTGCATAAATGAATGGATAGGTAGATTAATAAAAGCTAGGGCTAGTGCTAAAAGACAGAAATAGTCTGGGCAATTAATATGAGGAAATTAAGTCAGTCAGAAGATAAAGATTCTGGTCCCAGGAACAAACACATGAGTGGAGGGAAGGGCCACAATGATTACAAGCTGTGTGCATGGAAAACAAACTCCATATAACTCAATATTGTCCTTAGGCACCTCCCTAATATGTGCTCTTCCCCTTCTTTCTTACCACCAATAATTCTGTTGACCAGAGGTGATGGTATGGATAATAAGAGTAGAAAAATAAATTATTTTTAGCTCCTGGATTTAGGGTCTAGAAAAGGAAGAGGACCCTTCTAGCCACTAAATCTCACTATCAACACCTCCTCCTGCTGGGAAGCTCTTAACTCTTGGTCTTAACTTCCCAGGTCAAGCATATTTTATAGTCAGTTTATACTCAACACTTCTACGAGAGCATAAAGAGGGTTTATTTAGGAGATTCTAAGAACAACTAGAAATAAAAGCCTCACAGTATATAAAAAATCATTATGCCCTAAGCGTCCAGAACTCAGATTCTTGCACAAGGAAAAGATGATTTGAGAACTTAAAGTAAAAGGAGTTCCCTAGAAGAGCCAGGCATTAAAAAAAAACACTAGATAAGAAGAAGGAATTCAGACCTAGGTGGGTCTGAACCCATGGGGAACCTTTAGAGAAACCATGGAGGTCTAACTTTTTCTGGCATTAAGTGGTCTTTTGGTTTTGGTCTTACCTGGGCATAAAAAGTCATCTTTGGTCTGGGGATCTCTAAGCACGGGAAAGCCATTTTTTTATAGCTAAACTACAGGAAGCACAGACATTAGTTTGATCTACTGGCAAGTCACAATGGGGGAAGGAAAGTAGACCACTGCAGAGAGAGAAGCTTAAGGACCCTTATAATCTAAAATCTGCCACTCACTAAATACAGTGGAGACATCCAGATTCTGCAAGGAACACAAGAGACACTTCTCTCATGCCATGCCAGACTCGATCACAGAGGCTTCTCTTCGTTTAACTGCCTTTGTGATTTTATGTACTGGACAAAGAATATCCGTGAAGCAGGTGAGGTTCAGATATAATCTAGCAGAAGAAAAGCCAGTGATTTGGTTTATGGAGCTCAGAAGAGAGTGTTGTTCCCTGAGATCATATCCTCAAACCAAACTTGAAACTCATTAACTGGGTTGATAAGAACTGAGGTTGATAAGAGTCTTAGGGCATTCTCACAGATAGACTTTGCAACTTTAGGATTAACGCTCTATCTATACACCCTACGGCCTGATGGACTTTAAAGTAGGCAGGATGGATAGTATTTCCCTGTTGTCCATGTAGCAGGGATTCTCCATTTGGAAATGATCTAGGGAGATGTATAGTGACATAGAGTTCACCAATTTATTGCCCATATTGACATGCACTGTGTCTTTAAGCATATTTGGTCTGAACACTGTTGATAAAATGAGTTTAAAGAATTAGAAACCGTTATGTTTTACTCTATCCAGCCTGAATCTGACTCATTTGTGAACCCTCAAAAGCAAAAGTGTTGCAAAAGCAGTTGCAGAGCTCAATGCAATTGACAATGGCAGGTTCTAGCTTCAGGTTACCTGACCTGCTGAAGGAAGGCAGCTTCATCTTAGGAAACAAATTGCTTAATCAAAATGAGCATCAGCTCCAGCAGTGTGAAATCTTTGTTTTAAAGATTATTCCAAAAACAGAGATAGCATTGTTTACCTCTATTGTGACAGGGAGAATTGTTGTATTTTATCTGATGACACTCGATTGTTGAGACATATAAAAGACCGGGGTCAGTGATTTTGGTCACTTAATAGAGCACTTAAGTCAAAAATATTCAGTCACTTCCAGCACTATATTGAATAGAAGTGGTGAAACGAAGTGGTGAAAAGAAGCGGTGAAAATGAAATATGTCCTTGTATTTTAGAGTAAAAGTTTCAGTCTTTCAATAAATCTGATGTTGTTAGCTGTGCTCTTCATATAGGAACTTTATTATGTTGATGTAGTTGCCATGTATTCCTAGGTTGTTGAGTGTTTAGAGTTTTTTTTTTTTAATCATGAAAGGATGTTGATTCTTGTTAAATGCTCTTATTGCATTAATTGAAACAATCATGCCACCCCACCCCACCTCCATCATTCTAGGATGTGTCGAATTACATTGATTGATTTCTGTATTTGAATGAACCCTGCCTTCCTGGGATAAGTCTCTCTTGGTCATGCTGTAGAGTTCTCTTGATAAACTGCTGGATTTGACATATTTTCTAGTATTTTGTTAAGTATGTTTCCACACATTTGTAAGGAATGTTGCTCTGTAAGTTTCCTTTCTTTTGATATCTGTCTAGATTTGATATCAGGGTGATGCTGGCCTCATAGAATGAGTAGGAAGTATTCCATCCTCTTATATTTTTGAAGTGTTTGAGAATGGTTGCTGTTAATTCTTTAAACATTTGGTAGAATTTACCAGAGAATCCATCTGGTCCTGGGATTTTTTTTAGTTGAGACATTTTGTTTGATTTTCTGTTTATTTTTGGGTTAAGTTTTGGTAGTTTGTGTGCTATCCAGAAAATTCCTCACTTTATATAATCTATCTAATTTGTTGGCATTCAGTTGTTCATAGTTCTTACAATTTTTTAAATTTCTGTAACATGATGGGACGCCCGGGTGGCTTAGNTAGTTGAGACATTTTGTTTGATTTTCTGTTTCTTTTTGGGTTAAGTTTTGGTAGTTTGTGTGCTACCCAGAAAATTCCTCACTTTATATAATCTATCTAATTTGTTGGCATTCAGTTGTTCATAGTTCTTACAATTTTTTAAATTTCTGTAACATGATGGGCCCCCCGGGTGGCTTAGTCGGTTAAGTGTCCGACTTTCGCTTAGGTCATGATCTCGCGGTTCGTGGGTTCGAGCCCCGCGTCGGGCTCTGTGCTGACTGCCAGCTCAGAGCCTGGAGCCTGTTTCAGTCTGTGACTCCCTCTCTCTCTNCGTTGGTGACAATCTAGAGAAATTTGAGCCCCTTCACTCTGTTAATGGGAGAGCAAAATGGTGCAACTACTATAGCTAACAGTATGGAGAGTCATAAAAATAGAGCTATAATACTGCCCAGCAATCACACATTTGGATATTTATCCAAGAGTGTTGATATCAGTATCTCAAAGAATATTAGCTCTCCCATGCTCGCTGCAGCACTTGTTCCAATAGCAAACATGTGGAAATAACTTAAATGTTTATCACAAAATGAACAGGTAAAGAAATGCAATATTGACACAGGATGGAATACTCTTCAGCATTTAAAAAGAAGGAAATTGGAGTGCCTGGGTGGCTCGGTCTGTTGAGCATCTGGCTTCGGCTCACGTCATGATCTCATGGTTCGTGGGGTTGAGCCCCACATCGGACTCTGTGCTGACACCTCAGAGCCTGGAGCCTGTTTCAGATTCTATGTCTCCCTCTCTCTCTGACCCTCCCCTCCTCCCGCTGTCTCTCTCTCTTCTTAATAAAACATTAAGAAAATTAAAAAAAAAAAAGAAAAGAGGAAGGAAATTATTTTTCAAAAGGAAAAGAATATTCTTCAATATGCAACAAGGTGGATGACTCGGGAGGGCGTTATGCTAATTGAAATAAACCAGTCATAGAAAGAAAAATACCACATGAGTCCACATACATGAGTTATCTAAAACAGCAAAATTCATAGAACCTAAGAGTGAAATAGTGGTGTCTAGGGAATGGGGAGAGATAGAAATAAGTAGTTACTAATCAATAGACATAAACTTCCAGTTCAGCAAGATGAATATGCTCTAGAGATCTGAACAGCACTGTACCCACTGTAAACAATAATGTGTTGTACATTTGAAATTTGTTGAGGGCAGATCTCATGTTAAGTGTTCTTACCATGATAAAATTAAATGTTAAAAACTATAAAAGGATACCCAACCTTTAGGAATCAGGAAAGTGAAACTTATAGTTTAAAACCTTATATGTATTCACATATTGGCAAAAATTTTAAAGATTGAAACTACAAAGTACTATTGAGACTATGAAATTATGAAATTCTATGCCAATGGTGGTGAGGATGTTATAATTTTGTTGGCATGAGTCTGCCATACCACAAGTGGGCTGAGTCATATAGCTTTATCAATCTAGGATGGGCAAAATTGATTAGACATATAAAAATACATTGTTGATTGACTCTTTCGATCACCACAATTTGTAACCGTGGTGTTTATATTCCCCCACTCATATGAATGTAGGAAAATAATTCAGAAGTAAGCTGTGGGTCCCTGGATAGCTTCCCTGTGATTTCCTAAATGAACCATCCAGCTCCTTACAGGTCCACAGGAAACTGCTATCCAGTCTTCCAACTTTCAATACCCACTAGACATCCACCAAAGGATCAAGACCTTTGCTTTGACTCAAATGGTCTGAACACAAAGAGAGAGAATGCCCGATGGTTCTTACAAGTTTCAACTCTTCTAGTTAATTAAAGTTTGGCATTTGGTGGTGACTTCAGGGAGTTTAGAAATTCATCTGTCTCCTGAGTCTCCAAACTCAGCTGGCCAATTTACTCATTGCTTTTCTGGAAATTCCTGCTTCACTGATACATTAGCCCAATATTTAGAATCACAAAGGCAGCTAAAGGAACAGATGCTCATGTGATTTCATCTGGATCACATGAGACAGGTTTCTCAGATGCCTCTTGTAGGAATCTGAGTGTATTTCTACTGTGGTTAGTAAGAAAGACTGAAACATGTAAGTTATTTGAAACTCCTTCATCAGGGGTAGTCTCTTTTCCTGCCGTCATTGAGACTTCTAACTAAGAAAAAAAAGATCTACTAGTTCAATAATTGGGGTCTAGAAGTACTGGCTCTTGTGTGCAAAAAGAGCACCTGACTGTGGATAACTCCTTTCCCCATGGAAGAACCAGAGCAAACAGATGCCTTCTGTGCCAGAAAATGCCAAGAGTTGGGTAATGTCCTCTGTGGTATCTGCAATGGTTTTCACCCCATCCCCATCCCCACCCCCACTAAAGACTTCCAGGTTATATCTGTCTCTTCCCATCTGGCCTTCTACTCCTGTCTCTTTGAGGCCACCCTTCTCATCCATGCCCCATCATCACTATTTCCCTGTGCTGGAGTCTATCTCGGAACTCTAAGCACTGGATAGTTACATCAAGGCTTTAAAGATTTGTCCTCCACCAAAGGTTTTGTCACCAGCCACTCTTACTATCTTCTCAATAATGCTTGTATGCACTTCCAGAGCATTGTTGAAAATGGGTTTTGTTGATTCCTTGCAGTCTTTCTACACATCTTTCGCTAATCTAGAAATTTCAGGTTTAAGAGAGACTGAAACAAGCAGGTGAAAGGTTCCTACTCTGGAGACATATAGAGGAAACACAACAGAGTAGACAGGGAGTTCCTGGATGCCTAAAATCCTCTTCCCCTTATAAAAGTCTAATCACATATGCTAGAGAAGAGAGTTCATTTTTTCCTCCCTAACAATTCTAGTCTCCAGTAATGTAGATGGTGAAAGAACAAAAGGATTTCAGGGGGAAATACTAAGGTCAGTGAAATGTAACTTCTATGCACACTGCTTCTCCCCATTCCAGGTGCCTCCCAACCAGGGGTAGACAAGTTCTGCCTTCCAGCGCTAACTGTTTTTCCTCCTATCCTCATTACTGCATCTTCCCAAACATTTCTTCCAATTGTCAACATTTTCTGTATAATTACACTGGGAAGATGAAGTGTTAGATGTGGAGTAATCCTCAGCTACCTATATCTTTGGAAATAATAGGATAAAATTATTGCACCTAAATAATTTAATTATTTTATTTTATTTTTTTAATAATTTAATAATTTTAAATAAAATAATGTGCTATGTCTCCCACAGTTGATTGAATTTTAAGTGTAGGCACAAATTATTTTAAGAAATATGAATTCCCAATAGTGAAATTCCAGCCGTAAGCCACCTGTTTTTTTTTTAATAAAATGAATGTTTTTCTTAAAATGATTTAAGAAATCATTTTAAGGTTTAGTAACCTCCTTTAATAACTTCCTGCCTCACCTCTCTTTAAGATAGAATGTGAAAAAATGTAGACAAGATACCAATAACTGGCCATCTGAGAAGTATTCAAGGTATCCCCGGCAATTTGGTAAAACACGTATCATATTAAGAGGAAAGACCTGGGCTCCAATTGGAGCTACCACTCTTCTCCCTGTAAACAAAGAAACCAGTCTTCTTCTCCCTTTGCTGAATTTCAAAAATAGTCATTCAGAGTTCAATGTGAATTGAGTCCTCTGCGTTCCCTCTTCAAAGGTAAGTGAGAAGAATTTGGAATCTGTGTTTATCTTTACTCTACAGTTAAAATAAGCCTTGTCCTTACTCTGTCACCAAAGGATCTTGGGGACAGGGGTGAGAAAATCTGGAATCTCACAATATAGGGTTCTACCTACCTTACTGACAGGTCATGTGCCCCTGATCTATGCTGAATGTAAATGTAGTAGAATGAAGCAATTATCAGCTCAAAGCTAGGCAGCAAATTGAAAGTATTTAAATGTTTTTCAATTAAATTGAATATATTTAATTAACTAATGTAGAAATCAGAGAGAATGTCTATTCAACAGAATTTTACAAGCACAGAGATGAGAAAGACACTTAAAATTGACTTTTCCATTTGATTTTTCTTCTTCACTGCAGAGTCTGAATTAACTCAGTCCACCCTAAACCACACATTACCCATTGGACACAAGTGATAAGTAACCCGTATCTGATCTCTTAGAAGAGCTTGGAATATGGAGAGGTGCCTAAATACTATCTAGCATGAATTAGAGCAAGCACTAATTCATGGGCTATGCCAACAGAAACAGAACTTGTTATTTTGAGTTCTAACAGCAATACCAACATTAGACCCTTTCAAATCAGGTGAAAGCCAAAGGATTCACAGTTGATTCAGAGGATCAGTGAGCAAGTTAGGATTGCAGTAAAAATTACCATTCCAGGCAAGAAGGTTCATAAAGGAGCAGAGTTTGAGTTATAATGAAGGGTCAGATTTCAAGTTTGATATGAAGAAAAAGGCTAACAAGGGAGTTCAGCCCTGGATATTGGGAGAGTGTTATTTGAAATATAAACAAATAAGTTCATTCATTTAATAGCTCATCAGATGTTTATGCCAGATAGCCAATCAACCTATCTTAAGCACAACAGTCTATATAATGCAGTCTATAAATATCTGAGGCGTATTGAATAAATGAATGGATGAGTGAATGAATGAATGAATGGATAACTGGAGATATGGGTGGATGGATGAATAGATGAAAAAATGACTGGATTGAGAGATAGCATGGTTGATGGAGTTAATAAATGAAAAATTAGATTGATAATTAAGTAGTAGGCATAAGGAAGAATTAGTGAGTAGATGAATGAACATTATGGTTTTAAGCAAGCTTCCTGATGTGAACTAAAATGAGCTAGTACATGTGATCCTGCTCCCTGTTGATCAGGAATCTGTAGGTGCCAGTGAGTTTTTCTAACCCTATATAGCCACAGGATGAGTTCTACACTCCCTTGAATTTATTTTCCTTCCCAGCCTCCTTTATGGTTGCTTTGTTCTTGAAACAGAAATTCAAGTTAGAAATATTCCTCAAAGAAAGGCCTACATACTCTGTCTTATTTGCCTCATCTTTCCCAGTCTTTTTACATTTCACAAGTCATGATTAAAGTCTTATCATGTGCCTCCCACTGCAACGTGTGTTCAGAGTATCCCAAGTTACATAGAACTTAATCCCTATCCTCAAGGGGCATGTAGTTTAGCTGAAGAAAAAAAGAAAAACACCTATTACTAAATGCTAGAGTAAGATATATATCCGTGTGAAGACACAAAAGAGTTCAGAGAATATATTGCTGAAATAAGACACACAGTGAAGAGAAGCAGATATGCCTGAGCAAACAGAAGTCAGACAGCCAAGGTGTGAAAAATCACTAGTTTTTCTTGATAAATAGAAGGGAAGCTAACTATTTAACAATATGTAGAACATAAATGGCACTAAAGAAATGATAGATATTATATTTTACAGTCTGTGTGATTCCATGTTTATGGGTTTCTAGAATAAGAAAAACTTATGTATAGCGATAAAAATCAGAATGGTGATTTCTTCTGAGGGGGAAATGACTGAAAGTAATGGAGATCTTTCTGGACTGATGGAAATGCTCTGTATCTTCATCAGTATAATGGTTACAATGGTATATACATTTTCAAATTTTCAAAATTTTTACATTGTGCATTTTAATCAATGTACATTTGTCATGGTTCTGATTATTATTTATCCATGTTGTTGCACACATATATGAATAGTGTTTCTTCATTTCTCACTAAGCAGAATTCCATTGTATGAATATACACTATTTTTATCCATGATTTATCCATTCTCCTGTTGATGTTTATTTGGGTTTTTTTTTTTCTGGTTTATAGAATTAGAGTGTAAAGTGTTATGAACATTTTTTGTACAAGACTTTTTGTCAACATATGCACTTTTCTAAGAGTGGAATTGATGAGTCATAGACTAGGTGTACATCTCGTTTTATAAGAAACTCCCTAATTTTCCAAAGTGATTATATCATCTTACATTCCCACAAGAAAAGTTCCAGTTGCTCCCCACTTTTTGCCAACACTTGGCAACTTATTCATTCGAATGAGTGTTTATTGGATCTTCATTGTGGTTCCATTTTTCATTGCCCTGATAACTAATGATGTTGAGAATTTTTTTATAAGCCTCCTGACCATTCAGATATGTTCCTTTGTGAAAGTCCTATTCTATTCTTTTGCCCATTTTTATGGGGTTCTCATTTTTATTACTGTAATAATTATTGTCATTCACATATATATTATTGATTCATAAGTATCTGTTACATAAATGGGTACTTTTGTACTCCAGGCTCTAGTTTGACTTCTCTCTTTTTTTTTTTTTCAAAATTTACTTAAAGTCTTTTTTTAAGTTTTTATTTTAATTTCAGTTAACATACAGTGTTATATTAGTTTCAGGTGTATAATATAGTGATTCAACAATTCCATACATCACCCTGTGCTTGTCATAACAAATGCACTCCTTTATCCTCATCACTTATTTAACCAATCCCCTCATCCATCTCTCCTCTGGTAACCATCAGTTTGTTCTCTATATTTGAGAGTCTGATTCTTGGTTTGTCTCTCTATTTTTTTTCCTTTGCTCATTTGTTTTATCTCTTTAATTTCACATATGAATAAAATCTATGGTATTTGTCTTTCTCTGAGTGACTTATTTCACTTAGTATAATACTCTCTAGTTCCATCCACATTGTTGCAAATGACAAGATTTCATTCTTTTTATGGCTTAATAATATACCATTGTGTATATTGTATATATATACCATTATATATATATACACATATATATATGCCACATCTTCTTTATCCGTTCATCAATCCGTGGACACTTGGGCTGCTTCTATATCTTGGCTATTATAAATAATGCTGCTATAGACATGGGAGTGGTACATGTATCCCTTTTAATTAATATTCTTCTACTCTTTGGGATCCCAGAGTGCTGTTGCTGGATCATAGAGTAATTCTATTTTTACCTTTTGAGGAACTTCCATACTGTTTTCCACAGTGGCTGCACCATTTTGCATTCCCACCAACAGTACAAAAAGGTTCCCCTTTCTCTGCATTCTTGGGAACACCTGTTGTTTCTTATGTTGTTGATTTTAGCCAATTTTAACAGGTGTAAGGTGATAACTCATTATAGTTTTAATTTGCATTTCCCTGATGATGAGTGATGTTAAGCATCTTTTCATGTGTCTGTTGGACATCTAGATGCCTTCTTTGGAGAAATGTCTGTTCATGTCTTCTGCCCATTTTTAATTGGATTATATGTTTTTTGGGTGTTGAGATGTGTAAGTACTTTATGTATTTTGGATACTAACTCTTTATCAGATACATGATTTGCAAATATCTTCTCCCATTCCATAGTTGCCTTTTAGTGCTGTTGATTGTTTTCTTTGCTATGCAGAAGCTTTTTATTTTGATGTAATCCAAATAGTTTATTTTTTCTTTTGTTTCCCTTGCCTCAGGGGACCCATCTAGAAAAAGTTGCTCTGGCCAATGTCGGAGAAGGTACTGCCTGTGCTCTCTTCTAGGATTTTTATAGTTTCATGTCTCACATTTAGGTGTTTAACCGATATTGAATTTATTTTTGTTTATGATATAAGAATGTGGTAATGTTTCGTTCTTTTGCATGTTGCTGTCCAGTTTTCCATTTGATGTGATTTTTTTATACATTTGGGTGTACATCTGCCATCTTGCTTTTTTTTTTCCATTAGACAGTCTTTCCTCTTTTGTTGAAGATTAACTGACCTTTGGTTTTGGATTCATTTCTGGGTTTTCTTTTCTGTTCTATTGAACTATGTGTCTGTTTTTGTGCTGGTACCCTACTGGTTTGATTACTACAGCTTTGTAATATAACTTGAAGTCCAGAATTGTGATGTCTCCAGCTTTGCTTTTCTTTTTCAAGATTGCTTTGGGTAGTCAGAGTCTTTTGTGCTTCCATACAAATTTTAGGATTGTTTGTTCTAGTTCTGTGAAAAATGCTGTTGGTATTTTGATAGGGACTGCACTAAACCTCTGGACTGTTTTGGATAGTATAGATATTTTAACAATATTTGTTCTTCCAATCCATGAGCATGGAATATCTTTCCATTTTTGTGTCATCTTCAATTTCTTTCATTATTGTTTCATAGTCTTCAGAGAATAATTCTTTTACTTCTTTGGTTAGATTTATTCTATGATATCTTATTATTTTAGATGCAATTGAAATCAGAATTGTTTTCTTAATTTCTCTTTCTGCTGTTTCATTATTGGCACATAGAAATGCAAAAGATTGCTGTACATTGATTTTGTATCCTGCAACTTTACTAAATTTGTTTATCAGTTCTAGCAGTTTTTTGGTGGAGTCTTTAGGGTTTTCTATATGGTGTATCACGTCATCTGCAAACAGTGAAAGTTTTACTTCTTCCTTGCCAATTGGCAACTTGATTACTATAGTGATTTGTTGTCTGATTGATATGGCTAGGACCTCTCTCTTTTTTAGTGGTTTATTTTGATGAACAACTCAGTTCTGTTTTACCTTTATTATTTCTTAGATATATTTTTTAACTTTATAAAATGTTTGGTAGTTGCCTCCCTTTTCTCAACTCTCTAACACACACATACACACACACACACACACAGCTTTCAAAATTATATCTAAGACCAAATGTTCCAAATATATACAAAATAATAAAGAGGAAAAAGATAACATAAATGTACATAATTAATTAGTAACAAACCATTACAAAGTCTTGAGTGGAAGGTGAAAGACAGACAGAGGAAAACAGGAAGAATTATAGTATCTTCTGCAGAAAATGAATTCTTGAGCAGAAGGTTATAAAACAAAATCAATGGCCCAGTTTAAAGGGGTAAAAATTATTCAAGGGACAGATCTGAAAACTTATGTGAATTTCTCTAGAACTGTTTGTAAGGAAAGAGCAACAAATAGAGCACAGAAGGTTCAAGACTGGTACACCAGGAAATCAGAAAAGCAAAGGCATGCATGCTTCAAGGGACTCCATGAGAGATATTAAACAAGTATGGCAATAATGAGCAGATGAAGAAAAAAAAAGTGTGTACATAGAATAAGTGGAAATTTTGGGTTGCCAGAGGAGATGGTTGATATATTACTTCTCTTTCTGTTTTCTTCCATAGTATTATCATCTTTAAATGGCGTTGGTAAATCACAGCACCATCATTGAGTTTCTCCTTCTTGGAGTGCCTGAAGGTCATCATACCCAGGCTCTAGTCTTTGTGCTTTTCCTGGTAGTTTACTTCCTGACTCTGTCAGGGAACCTGTTGATGATCCTGGTTATCAGGACCAATTCTCAGCTTCACACACCCATGTACTTCTTCTTGAATCACCTCTCCTTCCTGGATCTCTGTTACTCTTCAGTCACAGTGCCCAAGATTCTAGAGAACCTCCTGTCTGAGAAGAAAACCATCTCAGTGGAAGACTGTTTGACCCAGGCTTTCTTTGTACTTGCCTTTGGGGGAACAGAGCTCTGCCTCCTTGCAGTGATGGCCTATGACCGCTATGCCGCCATTTGCTACCCTCTACTCTATGGTCAGATGATGAGCAATGAGCTGTGTGTAGGACTGGTGTGGGGATCTTGGGGTCTGGCCTTTTTGGATGCTTTCATCAATACCCTCTTAGCTTGGAATTTGGACTTCTGTGAGACTCAGGTCATCTCCAACTTCATTTGTGAGATTCCTTCCCTGTTCCCTCTATCCTGTTCCAATAGCTCTGATAACTTTGTAGTCCTGCTGTGCTCTGCCCTCCTGCATGCCTTTGGGACCTTCATTCTGGTCTTCTTCTCTTACACCCGTATTGTCACCACCATCCTGAGCATCAGCTCCACCTCAGGCAGAAGCAAGGCCTTCTCCACCTGCTCCTCCCATTTCACTGCAGTGAGCTTATTTTATGGCTCAGGTTTTCTTCGCTATCTCATGCCAACCTCAGGTTCCCCATGGGAATCAGTTTTTTCCGTGCAGTACAGTGTGGTCACTCCCCTAGTGAATCCCCTTGTCTACAGCCTAAAGAACAAGGAAGTAAAAGCATCTCTGAAAAACATATTGCAGAAAAGTTTACAACACCTCAGGTAGCAGAAAACAAGCAGTGGATGATTGGGAAGCAGGGCAGAATTATAACAAAATACCTGAATAATAAGCATTAAGGACAATTTTTGTTTGCTTATAATGTCAGATATGACAAAATATCTTTAAAGCCGCCTTTGTTTGGAAATGCACCAAAAAATAGCAGCAAGGTATGTTCTTGCTTTGGTTAATATTTTTCTTTCTCAAAGGCAGAAAACATGCATCAGATAATTATTTCAATTAAAGTAATTTGGTTACAGACATAGATATATATTATTTCTTTTGTTTGCAAGACATTAACAAAATGCTTAGCCCTGGGGAAATTGTTTATGCCCTGAATTCTTACATGGATTCCTGTGGGTATGAACCTGGAGGTCAAGTTTTGCTACAAGGTCTCTAAAGGAAGAAAGATACAGGCTTGAGATTGTGGAAAGGTGAGTAGTAAGTGAGTTTAGGATAAGCTCTGATTGAAGAGGGTCTTCCAGGCAAGGCAGATGCAGCTGCAGGTGTCTGAGAAAGGAAGTCCATTTGTGAGGCTAAGCTCCGAGCCTGCAGATACCTTCCACAAGCCCTATGAAACATTTCGTTCATTATAGGGTACTATAGCAGCCCTGCTAGTTTCCCCTTCTAGATTTTTGCAGGCAGCTCAGAAGACTTAAGTCTGGTAAATCTTGTTCTGGGGGAAATGATGAGATTTAGAAAAAAAGTGCATAGACTAGGGAGAAACCTGGGTAGGAATTTCCTGAGGCGATGGGGGGAAAAGGATGGTCATGGAAAAGACTCATCAGAAAAACTGCATAAAACCAAAGCATCCGAGACATTTACATAAAACCACTTGCCAAAGCATCCTAGAAATCTTAGAATTCCAAATATTAAGCCACACAGACACCGAAATTTACTCTAAAATATCTTAAATGAAGGTGGATTTAATTCTAAGTTGTTGGAATGACTGGATGGCCCAAAGGGAAAAGGAGAGAGGGGGCCTTAGAGTAGCAAAAAAGAATGAAGAAGTCATTCCAATCCTACACTGAAGCTGACAGTTCTACATTGGTTGCTGTGCTGCTGGGAGGAGCCAGGGCCGGGACCACTGAGGAGAGGGATCGCCATGCCACCAGGACTGCCTCCTTTGAAATCATGAGTGCGGTGCCTCCACCACTGCCTCCTCTGCCTCCCCCTCTTTTTTAAATTCTTATTCATACTCTTAAATAGACCACTGCCTCCAATTGGCTAAATGTAACCAGAAGCCTACTAGCAAGAGAATCCGGGAAATGTCCTATGCAAGCTTCTAGCCCAAGCATCGTAAAATCAAGAATATAAGGGTGAATGTGACATTCCTGGATCAAGAAAAGAAGGTATCCAGACTTGGAAACCTAAGTCTGTACCTGCCCTGAAGAGCAGCCAGTTGCTTAGCTTAAAGGATGGATCTCAGGCATTCACTGCACTCTCNTAATTCTACTCCAAGGCAAATATTATCATTTGGGGTTCCAAGAAGCCTGTGAGTTTTTTTCCCCAACTCTGGGAACTAGAAAATACCAGGCAGGCTTCAGAAAGAGGCTGTTTAAGGCTCCCTCTTACTTTCTGTACCCCTCTTACTCACTTTATCGTGCCTCTTTTCCCACCCAGTAGTGCCCTCTGGGGGCCCCCCCCCGGCTCTTGCACTGATCCAACAAATCCACCTAAAGATTTTGTTCTTTATTTTTTGTTTGTTTAATAAAGGAAATTTGGCTAAAGCAATGTTGTCTAATAATCACCTCCACTAACAAAACTTTTACTGAATATCTATTGTTCTCTAATTTCAGAATTTCATATAAGATAGACCTGTTTCCGCTTTTCCAACATTTTGCCCTATTTTAGATCTGTTTTCTACTTTGAAAATTTCAAGTGTTCAGTCAATTTGCCTTTCTCATTTAATGGCATTTTAAAAGTTATATTCATCAAATATTAAATTCTTAGTATTTGATTAATTAAAGTTACAATTGATGAGGACTCAATTTCTTTCAGATATTTGTCTCGTATTTGCATATATTTTGCAATATATGGATTTATGAAGCAAGTCAATATCTATTTATTTTTCTTCATATTACAGACAACAAGACTGAAATATTCCATGAACTGCTGTGCAGTTTAGATTATTTTTCACTATTTTTGACTATGTTGAAATCATAAAGTATTATTACCTCATGTAAAATACTAAAGTTTTTCTTTAAATATTTTTAAATTAGCAATTATTAAAAGACAGAGAAATGGTTCTACGATACAGTGAAAACCACTATCAACATTTAGGTATATCCCAGTCCAATTTTTCTATGAGAACTGTCTTTAGGGTATATTCTTTTGTATTTTGGGGTTTTTTAATAGTTACTTATTTTGAGAGAAAGAGAGAGCAGGGCAACAGCAGAGAGAAAGGGAGAGACAGAATCCCAGGCAGGCTCCACACTGTCAGCACAGAGCCCAATGTGGGGCTCGAACTCACAAATCATGAGATCATGACTGAGCTGAAACCAAGAGTCAGATACTCAACTAACTGAGTCACCCAGGTACCTCTCGTGTACATTCTTATATATAGCCATGATTACAGTTTATAAGCAATTTTATTTCTGTAATTTTACTTATCATAAAACAAACATCTTCTATTTCCAAAAATATTTTAGTGTCCATAATATTATATAAAGAACAAAATAGGCCATAGTTTAACAATTCCCCTACTATTGAACATTTCATTTATCTAGAAATTGTTCCAAAGAGTTGTCCCCTCTTCCTCCCTCCCTTTTTCCATCTGTTTCTCCTTTCTTTCTTTTCTTTTCCTTCCTTCCTTCATTCCTTCCTGTCTTTTCTTCCTTCCTCCTTCCTTCCCTCCTTTCCTCTTTCCTTGCCTTTTTAATGTTTCCTGATTTAGGAAATCAGAAGCATATGATTGAATTATTCCTAGTTCCTTGTTCATAATGTACTATCATATATACTACTTTATTTCATTTCTTTGTTAGGTTGTTCATTGGTGTTTTGTCTGTGTATGTGTGTATTTTCTTTTTTTTTTTCTTTTTAGATTTTTTTTATATTTTACTTAACATATGGTACAATATGGTTTCAGAAGTAGAATTCAGGGATTCATCCCTTACATACAACACCCAGTGCTCATCACAAGTGCCCTCCTTAGTACTCATTACCCATCTAGCCCATCTCCCACCCACCTCCCTCCAACAACCCTTAACTTGTTCTCTATCATTAAGAGTCTCTTGTAGTCTGTTTCCCTTTCTTCTCTTCCCCTCTACGCCTTCCCATATGTTCATCTGTTTTGTTTCGTAAATTCCACATGAGTAAAATCGTATGATATTTGAATATACTCAGCCATAAAAAAAAGGAAATCTTGGGGCGCCTGGGTGGCTTAGTCAGTTAAGCGTCCGACTTTCGCTTAGGTCATGATCTCGCGGTTCGTGGGTNATTAAAAAAATTTAAAAAAAAAAAAAAAGGAAATCTTGATATTTGCAATGACATGGATGGAGCTAGATGTACTGTGCAAAGTGAAATAAGTCAATCAGAGAAAGACAAATATCATATGGTTGTTCATTTGTTTATAAAGGTAATACAAACCATGACCCCACCTCCTAACCTAATAACTAAAATTTATTCATAATTAAATTTACCTTTGATTTCTTCCCTCCTCCTATTGATGAGGGAGCATAAGGCAAGCTGACACCTGCATAAGGCAGGCCACAAACACCACCCCCCTAACCCCAAGTGGGGTATGTGTGATACTCTGTAGGCACTCCAGGCTGCCCAAGAACAAAGGAAAGGGGGAAAACAGTTAGCTGATAGAGATCATAGTCCTACAGGACCTAAGTCTCCCGTCACCCCTCCATAGTGATGTGGGAAACAAAAGCAGAAGGAAATGGCAGATAGAACTAAATTTCCTTAAAACCTGCAGCCCGTTGAAAAATACTTGAGGCTAAGACAGAGCAAAACATTTGTCCAGCGACTCCTTACTGTCTTAATGTTAATGTTTGCTAGAGAGAAAACAACATTAACTTGACAATAGTTAGGCCTCCACTGTCCTGGAAGTCTTCTTTAGCATGAAAATCTCACTGGAAACTTCCCCTGGACTTTACCTCTCCCAGTTCCATAATATATAACCAGCCTCTCCTCATGGTCTCAGGGTGGCTCTTCCTGCCCATGGGTCCTGTCCCTGTGCTTCAATAAAATCACCTTTTGGCATCAAAGATGTCTTCAAGCATTCTTTCTCGGCCATTAACTCCAGACACCACAAACCCCACTGTCACCCCAAAAACCTCATCACTACCATTTGAGAATTTATATGTCACCTTAAATTTTGTGTTTTACTAAACTTTTTTTAATGTTTATTTATTTGAGAGAGAGAGAGAGACAGATTGTGAGCAGGGAAAAGGCAGAAAGAGAGGGAGACACAAAATCGGAAGCAGGCTCCAGGCTCTGAGCTGTCAGCACAGAACCCCATGCAGGGCTCAAACTCATAAACTGTGAGATCATTACCTGAGCCAAAGTCAGATGCTCAACTGACGGAGCCACCCAGGCACCCCTAAATTTTGTGTTTATGAACTTCCCTTATAAGTTTATAAACTTGCTTTCATATTTTATTATTGTCTGATTTTGTTATCAAAAATAGGCTATGCTTACCCCAATGTTCAGAGCAGCACTCTCCACAATAGCTAAAACATGGAAAGAGCCTAAGTGTCCATCAACAGATGAATGGATCAAGAAGATGTGGTTTATCTATACCATGGAATACTCCATGGCAATGAGAAAGAATGAAATCTGGCCATGTGTAGCAACATGGATGGACCTTGAGGGTGTTATGCTGAGCGAAATAAGTCAGGCAGAGAAGGACAAACATCATATGTTTGCACGTATAGGAGGATTAGGAGGAACTTGACGGAGGAACAAGGGGGAGAAGAAGGGGGTAAATGGTGGGGGAAAGGGAGAGAGGCAAACCATGAGAGACTTGAATGCTGACAAAAACTGAGGACTGATGGATGTGGGGGGGAGGTTTGACAATAAACTATTTGTAAAAAAAAAAAAAATAGGCTATGCTTGCAACTTTACATTAATATTACTTTCAAATATCTTTGAAAATCACACCATTGTTTTTGGTTAATACTTATATAAATCCCAGATATATCAAATCCAGGTTATCTACAGAAAGAAAGAAAGAAAAAAAGAAAGAAAGAAAGAAAGAAAGAAAGAGAGAGAGAGAGAGAGAGAAAGAAGGAGGGAGGGAGGAAGCAAGGAAGCGAGGGAGGGAGGAAAAGGAAGGAAGGAAGGAAGGAAGGAGAAGAGAAACATCCATTTAGCTGTTTATTATCACTTGAATTCAGGAAGGGGATCTTGATGTGGACTGTGCTTTGCCTGCTAACCCCATGTCGTTCTCCTGAGCAGGAGTACAGTCTTCTTGCAGAGCACTAGACTTTGCTTTCTGAGTCTCCTCTCTTTTTGATTTGTATCTACAGCTCCTTTTCTGTCTACAAGCATATATACATCACAAACTTTAAATTCAATTTCCTCATTTGAGGCTACTTAATATAGTGAAAAAAGTCGTTTTTGAAGTCTTATGATAGAAATTTTAATCCTGACTCCACCACTTAATAAATTTATAAACTTACACCAGATACTCCACTGTGCTTCAGTTCCCTCATCTGGGGTCAATAAGGGTAATAAAAGGTTCCAGCTCATAGAGCTGTTGAGAGAATTACTTATTATGTCTAAAGTATGTGGGACAATACCTGGAATTTGGTAAGTAATTAATAAACATTGATCGTTATTTTTATTCTGGTCTCATTCTCTTCCAAAACTTTGAAAACACACCAAGTTTTAGCATTAATCCCACTGTTCCTTGTAGACAACAATAGACCATAAGTCTGATATCCAATGGTTATTTTGTATTTCTAATAATTCAGAACCAAACTGCTGCATCTGTCACGGTTAATTGCTCAGTCCTTCACCATCTCTTCTTTGGCTTTCATGACCTGCATTCAACTATTTCCCTAAAAACTTCTCTAATTGTTGACACAACTGATCACTAAAATATTCATCTGAGAGATATTTATGAATTTAAATCATGAGGACAAAGGAAAATAATCTGAGGTTAAAGATCAATACACAGCTTCCCTTTGCTCTCCCAATGTGACATACTGAGACTAAGCACACAGGATGTTGCCACCCACCTTGCCTCCTTTTTAAAAAAATTTATTTAAATTCAAGTTAGTTAACATACAGTGTAGTATTGGTTTCAGGAGTAGAACCCAGTGATTCATCACTTACATGTAACACCAGTACTCATCCCAACAAATGCCCTTCTTAATGCCCATCACCCATTTAGCCCATCCCCCCCCACCTCCCCTACAGCAACTTTCAGTTTATTCTGTCTTTATCACCTTGCCTCCTTTCAAATTCACTAAACACTCGAGACTTTTCATCAAACTCAAAGCTTCAACACAGAAGTTTCAAAATAGAATCCCTTGAGTTTTAAAAAAATTTCTGTTTGTTTTGTGAGTCTAAAGTTGGGCTTCAAGCTGTGACTCCAGAGAATAAAGGATGTTGATTTCTTGGACTCCTGGGGTGCCAGGTTGAGCTGACCAATTACTGCCTAATCCTAATCTACATCTGCCCTTCTGAAGGAGTTATATCTGGGAATCACTCACTTCATGGATTCTTCTAGTACAACAGTACTTACAGTCAGAGAGAAAACTGAAAAAAGGGATGCCCGAGGGGTTGGATTTAAGACTATCAGAAAGAAGTTCTCCTTACCTTTTGTGGAGGATTGGAGAGTCTTCAACAGCCAGTAGGAGAAAAAGGCCAGGCCAAGCTAGCACTCAGAAGACACGGGTCTTAAAGCTTCAGAATTTGAGAGTATCTAGCACTCAGGTAATCAATTTTCATGGCCTAGAAAAAAAATTAATAATCTGAAGTTCTTGCAGTTGATCTTCATGAACATAAAGACTTCATGGCCTGAGGAAAAGGTCAGAGTTGCAGGAAATCTTCTGAGGCACAAAAAGTCCAGAGCTCGATAATGTCCTCTCAGTGACTGCTCTGAAGTCTCTCTCTCTCTTTTTCTCCTGGTAAATTCTTTTCCTCTCTTCATATATCTTCTCTTTCTGGCTTTCTGAGATGTATTTTTTTACCCTGGGTCTTCTTATAGACTTTTTATTTGCTGGAGACTGAGCCTCCAAATCTAGGCACTCATGTTCTCCATGAATTAAGGTCTATGTGTTCACCTACTCTGAGCAGCTACTTGGGAAAAACTCTCTGGCCTTGGTGACCAACATTAGGCAATGGGAATGGGGACTTCATGCATTCTGGATACAAGCTCTGCATTAGCCTAGACCCTAATAATATAATGAAAGCAGAGTAAGGCAACTGGGAGCATAGCAGTTAGAGGAGAATTGGGCAGGGTACATCATCAGAGTAGATGGTATATATATTTATTTATCCTTTTCTAGGATTCACTCACATGTGCCACAGAAGGTTAATGTTTTTTCTGTTAATAACTCCTTTGATCTCTCAAATGGTTCAAATGGATGAAGGTACTGAAGCAAACAGGAGGAGGGGCAAAAGTCAAGGAATATTTTTAAAAAATTTTTGCTGATGTTCTTTATCCATAGCCTCCTACTTTCACCCCTCCTCCCAGTTCAGGAGCCTTTCAGATTCCCATGAGATTTATACTGCTTCTGCATATATAAATTTTCCTATTTTTGGTCAGTAAATAGAGGAAATACTAAACCTCGCTCTCTTGCCTTTCTTATTAATCATCTATCTCAACATTTGTGAAATTAACATTTTTAAACTAAATACATTTGCGGTTGATAAAGTGTTAAGAAACTTATGTTTGTTCTCTTTGTCAAGGGAGGTTTCCCAACAACTTGTCCTCTTGGAATGAATGTGATCAGGATACATTACCAAACTTCCTGAGCTCAAATTCCAGCTTCTCCACTTGGTGCCTATTTGACCTTGGGCATGGTTCTTAAATGCTGTCTTACTCAGGTCCTCATCTGTTAAAAAAAAAAAAAAAAAAAAAAAGAAAAAAAAAAAAAAAAAAAAAAAAAA
>NW_027528345.1:9110309-9296267 GCF_008692635.1 Crocuta crocuta
AAAAAAAAAAAAAAAAAAAAAAAAAAAAGGAAGAAGAAGAAGAAGAAGAGAAGAAAAGAAGAGAAAAGAAAAATGGTAAGAAGACAAAACCACCACATCATGGGACTTTTGCAAGAAAGAAGTAGGTTAATATATAAAAAGTGCTTGGAATGAAGCATTATCTTTTCAATATCATCACCATCCTCACTACCCTGATTCATTACATCTAAAGGGGTTGATATTGTGGCTGATTAGAAGTGTTTAAACACAGTCATTCCAGTGGAATAAATATCCAATGATAAAATGGGATGACTTTTTTTAAATCCCAAAAATCAACATCATTTTTATCTGTAAAGCAGATCAGACAGAACTAAAGGTTGCAGACATGTCTGACAACGTGCTGATATATGACTCTCTGATGCAAATTAGAAAACCCAGCTAATTCCTCAACTATCTTTTGCATTGACCTCTCTTCTCTCTTTAAAGATCTGGGGCGTCCCTTCTGCATTCACTCTGAATCTAGGCTATATCTCACAGACTTCACCGTGAATTGGAGCACTGTTATCCTTCCAGACGAGTAAGTACACACAAGGTAGACAGAGTACATGTGAAAGAATTGAAGTTATTATACGCTTAATTCATACGGAAAATTCCAAACACAGAAATATTCATATTCTTCAAGAGAGTAGCCTCAATTTACTTTTTAATTTTGTTTTATTTACTAATGTAGAAAACAGAAAAATGTTTTCTTCTAACAGGACTTGACAAAAGCAGAGATAAGAGGGGTCCTTGAAATTTATTTTTTTCAATAGTTTTGTTCTCCTCTCCTGCTAAATTTAAGTTTATGTCAGCCATCTATGCTGCATATAAGACTGGTAGGTGGAACGGAGATGTAAAGTGAATTTAAGAAAGTCCCATAGTCTGAGAAGGTATATGAACATTTAATATTAATAGTGGGGAAATAACCAGAAAGGACAAGCACTGGGAAGATGGCCTCTCTACAGGACTGAATACATTGTGAGCCCTTTGGGCAACATCAAGGTCAGACTCTGTGGTATCAGGACAAAGCTCAAGAATACAGAGTAGATTTTGAGCACTAGGGGACAGACCAGAGTTTGTGTTGCATTACAAAGCTGGGCAGAAGATTTCAAGAGGCACAACTTAAGTATATAGCCCCAGACTGTGTTTCACACTGGGCACGAGGAGAAAAGCTAAGAAGAGAATAAATCCCTGAATGCTAGACAAGAGTGAAATAAATCAAAAAGAAAAAAATTGAGTACCTATAAATAAACAGTTGTATATACAAGGTTGTCTTCTTCTCAGTGCCTACCATGGCCTGGCTTATAGCAGTCAACCCATGTATATCTGCTGTATGAATAAATAGGCTTATAGAAATATGATAGAAGTATAAACAAATGGAAAAACAGATTGTGAATGGAACAGGTAAAGTCTACTCCCAGACCTGCTACAGCTACAGCAATCTGACTCCAACTCTGACTCCAACTCCTCCTACACACACACACACACACACACACACACACACACACACAGAATTTCTTTCTCTTTTACTTATCTTTAATGTTGAATCTTTATCAAACTTATGGGCCTGGAACCTTTCCCAAACATGTTACCTGCATAGTCTATATTCTTCATTTCATTATTTCTTTCTTTATTCCACAAATACTCATTGGGGTTCCATTCTGTGCACTTCCCTTCACTAGGCCAAGGGTTCTGGATGCCAAACATTGTAAAACACAATTGCTGTCTCCATTAAAACACAGTATCATGAAATGGTAAACATTAATACACTACACATGTGCAATAACATTAACTATGACAGCAAAATGGGGATTCATGTGGTCGTCTACAGGGAACAGAGTTACTTATTATGAGCTGATGAGTTAGATCATACTATGGAGAAACATAAGAATTCTTAAATTCTTCAGAAAAGAAGTAGAGAGTCCATATAGAAAAAATACAGGCTTTGGGGCACCTGGGTGGCTCAGTTGGTTAGGTGTCTGACTTTGGCTTAGGTCATGATATCCTGTTCCATGGATTCAAGCCCCACATTGGGCTTGGAGCCTGGAGCCTGCATCGGATTCTGTGTCCCACCTCTCACTCATCCTCCATCTCACACTGTCTCTCAAAAATAAATAAATGTTAAAGAAAATTTAAAAAAAAAAGAAAAAATACAAGCTTCATGATCAAAGAGTTCAGAGTTGGAATCATGGTATTAATCATTAGGGATGATACTCAAATACTTTTGTTTCCTTATTTGAAAAATCTTTACATAATAATTTACTTTAACGTGCATATGGAGTTTAGTAGAAATACCTAGGACTTACATGGAACTCAAAATAAAATAGTTCTATTATTACATATTATGGTGAATTCAGAAAGATAATGATCAATGAAGATCTCAGGAAAAAGGTTAAAATAAAGGTAAATGTCAAAAAAAAAAAAAGATTTGGAGCCAAAGACAGGGCATTCCAGATAGATCTGATGCTTGAGCAAAGGCAGAAAGAAAGGATGTCCATAAAGTACTTGGGGGGAAATTATACTTGTTTGCCCTCAGAATTGGGGCTCTCTAGAGAGTAGTATATGGACAATTCTATAGGTACACAGATGCCAGGTGATGGAGGACATTCACTGCCAAGTGTAGGTTGGAAGACATGGTACGATATCTCTATGAGATACGTCTTGTCTTGGAGTCCTACATAGTGCAACCAAATGCTGACTCTTCAAATCGGCAATTTAGACAAGTAATATAATCTCTGATACTCAATTTTCTCTTCTGCAAAATGGATCCTGCAAGCTCTGCCCTTATGCATTCTACTCCACGCTCCAATATACAAAGGCAAAGACACATGCACACACACACAGGCACACATGCACTAAGATTCATGATTACATATTTCAGTCTTCCCCCAAAGATGAAACTGACAATATATGTGAAAGTGATTGTGAAAAAGCTAAAGAAAGACAAAATAATGTCACTGACTAATTATGCAACCTAGCAAGGTTTTAAACGGGAGTAAGACTGAGTGACAGAGGAGAAGTGACAAGTTTTGCAACATCCATTATAGATAGTTCACTAAAATATGCAAATTACAGGCAATATTGCTAACAAGTTTCAATGAAAGGAATTGACTAAATTAGCCATGGTCCCAATCTGGACAAATTTGTGAATTCCAAGGTGCCGGGGTGGTTCAGTTGGTTGAGCAACCAACTCTTGATTTTGGCTTGGGTTATGATCTCACAATTTGTGGGTTTGAGCGCAGAGCCTGCTTCGGATCCTCTCTCTCCCTCCCTCTGCCCTTCTCCCATTCACTCTGTCTCTCTCTCACACAATAAGTAAACAAACATTTTTTTAAAAATTTGTTAATTCCTTCAGCAATCTCTGAGATTGCTAAGGATAATACTATGCTGAGATGGACCCATTTAAAAATGGAGCAGAATATCAGTATGGGAAGAGAGGATCCAAAGAATCAATGAGGGCACATATGAAATATACGTTAGTTGGGTTCAAGCCCTCTCCTCTGGTAATTGAGTGTGGTCAGTAGAGGTTTGAGGTTTATGCCTATGTTTACTTCTAGGGAATATCCTCCCTCAATGGCTTTGAGGAACCACAGCACCATCACAGAGTTCATCCTCGTTGGCCTATCTGTTGACTCCCACATCCAGGTTCTGCTATTTGTGCTTTTCCTTGGGGTTTACCTCTTGACTATAATGGGAAATCTATTGATGCTGTTGGTCATCAGGAAAGATCTCCATCTCCACACACCTATGTACTTCTTCCTGAGTCACCTCTCTTTCATGGACTTTTGTTTCTCTACAGCCATAGTGCCCAAGCTGCTAGAGAACCTCCTGTCTCAGAGCAAAACCATCTCAGTAGAGGGCTGCCTGGCTCAAGTTTTCTTTGTGTTTGACATTGGAGGAACAGAAGTCTGCTTACTCTCAGCAATGGCCTATGACCGTTATGCTGCTATCTGTCACCCACTCCTCTATGGCCAGGTAATGAATAATCAGCTGTATATGCAGCTTGTATGGGGCTCATGGAGCCTGGGCTTTCTAGATGCACTGATTAACATCCCTCTGACAATGAACTTGGATTTCTGTGAAGCAAAAATCATCCATCACTATAGCTGTGAGCTGCCCTCCCTCTTCCCTTTGTCCTGCTCCGATGTCTCTAACAACCTCACTGTCCTGGTCTGTTCTACACTCCTGCATGGTGGTGGTACATTCTTCCTGATTTTCTTCTCCTATGTGCGCATCGTCTCCACCATCCTGAGCATCAGCTCCACCACAGGCAGAAGCAAAGCCTTCTCCACCTGCTCCTCTCACCTCATTGCATTGAGCTTCTTCTATGGCTCAGCTTTCTTCCGTTATCTCATGCCAACCTCAGGCTCACCTCTGGAGCTCATCTTCTCCATACAGTATGGTGTGGTCACCCCCCTAGTGAATCCCCTCATCTATAGCCTGAAAAACAAGGAGGTTAAAAATGCACTGAGAAGAACTTTGGGGAATTTTTTGCAATAGTACAGGTAGCAAACTATGGATGGAGATGATTAGGCGTTAGGCTAGAACTGCATGCCTTCAGGCATCGGTTGAATTGATGTTAAGTAAAATTGCCTGAATGCCTATCTTGTTAAATGCTGACAGTTACCTTAGTATTTAACACCCCAATTCAGTGTATTTTATTCTAATTTTTTTCTATACATAGAGATTATAATTGAACAAATCATTGAGCAGTCTCAGCAATGTATAAACATGAATCATTTTTAATTGTTTTTGAATATAGGTGGGTTCTATAAGATGACATTTACCTATTTTCTAAAGAGATTTAAAGCAGATTCTTTAGCATTTTGATCAATTTTTACTAAAATTTAACATACATACAAAAAGTGCACAGCATATAAGTATACAGCACAATAAGTTTTCTCAAGGAGAATATGATCCAAAAGCTGGCAACCAAATCTTGCCCCACTATCCCATCCTCACAAGTAATATAATGCCATATATTACTTTTGTCTTCTTTTGTTCTTCATAAAAGTGGAATCGTATCATCTATTTCTTTTTCTTTTGTGACAGACTTAATTCACTCAATATTGTACTTAGAGAGCTAACTCTCCAAGTATAATGTATTTGTTCATTATTTATTCTCAGTGTTGCATTATTTTCCATTGCATGAACATATAATTTATTCACTCATTTTACTGTTGAAAGATATTTGTGTAGTTTTGGTTTATGGTTATTATGCACAGTGTAGCTGCCAGTATTCTTGTATACATCTCTTAATGAGTATAGATACTTTTGTTTTGCTTTGTTTTAGTATATACCTACAGGTAGTTTTGTTTGATAAGAGGGTGGACATCATGCTTTTAAGCACTTTTCCTTAGTGGTTGTAAAATTGTATATTCCCATAGTAGTTTATAAGAATTCCAGTTGCTCTATAAAATACACGTGGCATTTTTATGTTTTTTTCATTTTATCATTCTAGTGGGCGAGTTGTGATTACATTTAAGGCTGGATTTTACATTTCTCTGATGGCTAATAAAGTTAAGCACCTTTTCCTCTTCTGCCCTGTGGACTGACTTTCCTTCTCTTAATGTTGTTTTGATGAAGAGAAATTCTGAAGTGTAATAAACTCCAATGAATCATTTTTTTCTTTTAAAATATACTTTCTTTTTTTGTGCTGTGTTAAAATTTTTTTCCTTACTCCTAGTTTATGAAAATATTCTGGGTTTTTTTAAGCTTTAGTGCTTTATTATAATCCATCTGGAATTGCTTTTTGTGCATAATGTGTGATAAGGGTCAAACTTCATTTTTTCCAATTGGAAATGTATTTACTTATCACCATTTATGTTCCCACTGCACTGTAGTATTATTTTAATCATAAATCAGATATATGTGTGGGTCTGTTTCTGAAATCTTGTTCCATGATTAGTTTGTCTGCTTTTGTACCGATAACAAACTATGTTTCCTATTATATCATTATACTAGGCTTCAAAGTTTGGAAGTATACGTGTTCCTTCTAACACAATTCTTCAGGATGTGCTTGGTTCTTTCTATTTTCATATAAATTTTTAGAATCAGCTTATCAACAGCAAAAATGTCCAGGATTTTGATTGTGTCTGAATCTATAAATCAAGATGAAAAAAGGTGGCATCTTTACAATATTGAGTCATCCAATTAACCAAGTTATATCCTTCCATTTAATTAGGTCTTTATAATTTCTTTTAGAAATATTTTAGAGCTTTTGTTATACAGTTTTTTGCACCTTTTGTGAAATGTATTATTTGGCATTTAATGTTTTGCAACTCTATTTAAGTGGTATTATTTTTAAATGTTATTTTTTTAAAAAATGTTATTTTATGTGTGATTTTACTGGTATGGAAAAATAATTGATTTTAATGTATCAGTGAACTTGTTAAAATCATTCCTTGTTGGGGGGGGGGAGCTGTAGATTAACTTTTTCAGATTAAGAAAGTTTTTTCCTTTTCCTAGTTTGCTAGGTGTTTTATGTATAAATTATGTCAAGTTTTATCAAATGGGGTTTCTGTGTCTATTGAGCTATCATCTAAATTATCTCATTTTACTAGTTAGAAAGTCAATTATTTAGTTGATTTTAAAGGTAAAACTTCACATTGGTTTTATTACGAAGATTTAATAGGGACTCCTGGGTGGTTCAGTCGGTTAAGTGTCTGACTTCGGCTCAAGTCATGATCTCACAGTTCGTAGGTTCAAGCCCCGCGTCCGGCTCTGTGCTGACAGCTAGCTCAGAGCCGGGAGCCTGCTTCAGATACTGTGTCTCCCCCTCTCTCTGACCCTCCACTTCTCATGCTGTTTCTCTCTCAGAAATAAATAAAACATTGAAAGAAAGAAAGAAAGAAAAAGACTTAGTAGACTCGTAAAAAGAATTAAGATGTATCCTCTCTTTTCTATCCTGTGGAGGAATTGTGTAAGATTGGTTATGACATTTTCATGTATTCATAAGAATTCACTATTAAACTGATATGATTGGGGCTTTCTTTCCAAGAGCTTTTTTTGAAATAATGAATTCAAGTTATTTAATACCTATTAAATGATTCAGACCTTCTCCTTCTTCTGCTAGACTGGAAAAAATGTGTTTTTAGAGAAATTGGTCCATTCACATAACTTCGCAGATTTATTTGCAATTAAAGTAGCTCATAATATTCACTTTATCATCTTTTCAATGTCTGTAGTATATGTATTGATATCCTACTTTTCATTCCTGATTTGTATATATCCAGTAAAGGGTTAATATCCAAAATATATAAAGAACTTAACAACTCCACACACACACAAAATAAGAATCTAATTAAAATAGAAAGAAAGGGCACATGGGTGGCTTAGTCAGTTAAGCATCTGACTTCAGCTCGGTTATGATGTTGTGGTTTTATGGGTTCAAGCCCCATGTCAGGCTCCGTGCGGACAGCTCAGAGCCTGGAATCTGCCTAGGATTCTGTGTCTCCCTCTCCCACTTCTGCTCACGCTCTCTCTCTCTCTCTCTCTCTCTCTCAAATAAGTAAACATTTAAAAAAATTGACAGAAGACATTAACAGACATTTTCCAAAACAGGAACAAAAACATACAGATAGCCAACAGACACATGAAAGGATGCTCAACATCACTCATTATCAGGGAAATGCAAAGCAAAACCACAATGAGATATCACCTCACACGTGTGAGAATGGTTAAACTCAACACAAGAAACAAGAAGTGTTGGCGAGGTTATGGAGAAGAAGAAAGCCTCATGCATAATTGGTGGCAATGCAAAGTAGTGCAGCTTCTATGGACCTCTAGTGTAGAGGTCCTTCAAAAAATTAAAAATAGTTTCCTGATGTGATCCAGTAATTTCACTGGTGTTGAGCATTTTCCTAAATAAAAGCATTTTTCACAGAAATAGAATAAACAGTCCTAAATTTGTATGGAACCACAAAAGACCCCAAAGAGCCAAAGAAATCCTGAAACAGAATAACAAAGCCAGAGGCATCACATTTCCTGATTTCAAACTTTACTACAAAGCTATAGTAATTGAACAGTATGTTATTGGCATAAAAATAAATACATAGACCAATAGAACAAAATAGAAAGCCCAAAATTAACCCTCTCCATATACAGTCAAATGATATTTGATGAGAGAATGAAGAACACCAAATGGGGAAAAGATAGCCTCTCCAACAAAAGGTGTTGGGAAACTGGATAACTATCAAAAGAAAAATGAAACTGGAGCCCCATCTTACACCACTCACAAAAATTAACTCAAAATGGATCAAATATTTACTTGATACTGTAAAACTCCTAGAAGTAAACATAAGGAAGAAGCTCTTTGACATTGATCTTGGCAACAATTTTTTAGATGTGACACCAAAAGTCCAAAAATCAACAAGTAGGACCGCATAAAACTTAAAAGCCTTTGCCCAGCAAAGAAACCATCAGTGAGACGAAGAGGCAACCAACAGATGAAAGAACATTTTTGCAAACCACATATAGGATGAGAGGCTAATAACCAAAATATACAAAGAATTCCTACAACTCAATAACCAAGAAGAAAAACAAAACAATCTCATTTTATTTTTTTAATAGTTTATTGTCAAGTTGGTTTACATATAACACCCAGTGCTCATCCCAAAAAGTGCCCTCCCTCATGCCCATCACCCCCTTTCCCCTATCCCTCACTCCCATCAGCCCTCAGTTTGTTCTCAGCATTCAAGAGTCTCTCATGGTTTGCCTCCCTCCCTCTCCCCGACTGTTTTTCCCCTTCTTCTCCCCCATGGTCCTCTGTTAGCATCCTCCTAATCCAAATATACGTGCAAACATATGGTATCTGTCCTTCTCTGCCTGACTTATTTTGCTCAGCATAACACCCTCTAGTTCCATCCATATTGCTACACAGGGCCAGATTTCATTCTTTCTCATTGCCATGTAGTATTCCATTGTATAAATTTACCACATCTTCTTGATCCATTCATCAGTTGATGGACACTTAGGTTCCTTCCATGTTTTGGCTGTGGTTGAAAGTGCTGCTATGAACACTGGGGTACATGTGTCCCTATGCATCAGCACTCCTGTATCCCTTGGGTAAATTCCTAGCAGTACGCACCACCTTACATTCCTGCCAATAGTGTAGGAGGGTGCCCATTTCTCCACATCCTCGCCAGCATCTATAGTCTCCTGATTTGTTCATTTTAGCCACTCTGACCAGTGTGAGGTGGTATCTCAGTGTGGTTTTGATTTGTATTTCCCTGATGAGGAGGGACGCTGAGCATTATTTCATGTGTCCGTTGGCCATTAGGATATCCTCTTTGGAGAAGTGTCTGTTCATGTCTTCTGCCCATTTCTTCACTGGATTATTTGTTTTTTGGGTGTGGAGTTTGATGAGTTCCTTATAGATTTTGGATACTAGCCCTTTATCAGATATGCCATTTGCAATTATCTTTCCCATTCCGTCAGTTGCCTATTAGTTTTATGATTGTTTCCTTTGCTGTACAGAAGCTTTTTATCTTGATGAGGTCCCAAGAGTTCATTTTTGCTCTTGATTCCCTTGCCTTCGGGGATGTGTCAAGTAAGAAATTGCTGCGGTTGAGGTCAAGGAGGTTGTTTCCTGCTTTCTCCTCTAGGGTTTTGATGGTTTCCTGTCTCACATTCAGGTCCTTTATCCATTTTGAGGTTTTTGGGTTTTTTATTGGTGTATGGTGTGAGAAAATTATCTAGTTTCATTCTTCTGCATGTTGTTGTCCAGTTCTCCCAGCATCATCTGTTAAAGAGGCTCTTTTTTCCATTGGATACTCACCCACCTTTTCAAAGATTAATTGGCCATACATTGGTGGGCCCAATTATGAGTTCTCTATTCTATTCCATTGGTCTGTGTGTCTGTTTTTGTGCCAATACCATACTGTCTTGATGAGTACAGCTTTGTAGTAGAGGCTAAAGTCTGGGATGGTGATGCCTTCCGTTTTGGTTTTCTTCTTCAATATTACTTTAACTATTTGGGGTCTTTTGTGGTTCCATACAAATTTTAGGAAAGTTTGTTCTAATTTTGAGGAGAGTGCTAGTGCAATTTTGATTGGGATTGCATTAAATGTGTAGATTGCTTTGGGTAGTAATGACATTTTAACAATATTTATTCTTCTGACCCATGAGCATGGACTGTTTTTCCACCTTGTGTCTTCTTCAATTTCCTTCATAAAAATCAGGGCAGAAATAAACAATATAGAAACCAAAAAAACAGTTGAACAGATCAATGAAACTAAGAGTTGGTTTTTTGAAAAAATAAAACAAAATTGACAAACCTCTAGCCAGGCTTCTCAAAAAGAAAAGAGAGAGCACTCAAATAGACAAAATCATGAATGAAAAAGGACTTATTACAACCAACCCCGCAGAAATACAAGCAATTATCAGGGAATACTATGACAAATTATATGCCAACAAATTGGACAATTTAGAAGAAATGGACGAATTCCTAAACAAACACTTACTACCAAAACTCACACGGAAAGAGATAGAAAATCTGAATAGACCCATAACTAGTGAGGAAATCGAATCAGTTATCAAAAATCTCCCAACAAATAAGAGCGCTGGGCCAGATGGCTTCCCTGGGGAATTCTACCAGACATTTAAAAGAGAATTTATACCCATTCTTCTCGAGCTATTCCAAAAAATAGAAATTGAAGGAAAACTTCCAGACTCATTTTACAAAGCCAGCATCACTTTGATTCCCAAGCCAGACAGAGACCCAGCAAATAAAGAGAACTACAGGCCAATATCCTTGATGAATACAGATGCAAAAACCCTCAACAAGATACTTGCAAATCGAATTCAACAGCACATAAAAAGAAGTATCCACCATGATCAAGTGGAATTCATTCCTGGGTTACAGGGCTGGTTCAATATTCACAAATCAATCAATGTGATACATCACATTAACAAAAGAAAAGATAAAAACCATATAATCCTGTTGAAATACAGAAAAAACATTTGACAAAATAAAGCATCCCTTCTTAATAAAGACCCTCAAGAAAGTCAGGATAGAAGGAACTTACTTAAACATCATAAAAGTCATGTATGAGAAGCCCTTAGCTAACATCATCCTCAACAGGGAAAAACTGAGAGCTTTAACCCTGGGATCAGGAACACGACAGGGATGTCCACTCTCACCACTGCTCTTTAACATAGTGCTGGCAGTCCTAGCATCAGCCATCAGAAAACAAAAGGAAATAAAAGGCATCAGAATTGGCAAAGAAGAAGTCAAACTCTCACTTTTTACAGACGACATGATACTCTACATAGAAAACCCGACAGACTCCACCAGAAGCCTACTAGATTTGATCCAGGAATTCAGCAAAGTTGCAGGGTACAAAATCAATGTACGGAAATCAGTTGCATTTTTATACACCAATAACGAAGCAACAGAAAGAGAAATCAAGAAACTGATCCCATTCACAATTACACACACACACACACACACACACACACACAAAACACAAAATACCAAGGAATAAACCTAATCACAGATATAGGAGACCTGTAAGATGAACAATCTGATTTTAAAATGGTCAGATAACCTAAACAGACATTTGTCCCAAGAAGACATACAAATGGACAATATGTACATGAAAAGATGCTAAACATCACTAATCATTAGGAAAATGCAAATCAAAACACCTAACACCTACTAGAATGGCTATCATTAAAAAGATGAAATAACAAGTGTTGGTGAGGCTGTGGAGGAAAGGAAACCCTTGTACACTGTTGGTGGGAATGTAGTTTGATTCAGCCACTATGGAAAACAGTATGGAGGTTCTTCAAAAAATTAAAATAGAACTATCATATAATGTAGCAATTCCACTTCTGGGTATATATAGAGAGAGGAAATGAAATCAATATCTGGAAGAGATATCTGCATTCTCTTATTAATTACAGCATTATTCACAATAACCAAAACATAGAAACAAACTAAATGTTATCAATGGAAAAACATATGAAGAAGATATATATTACATATATACACACACATACATACACACAGATTATAATACATATACACATATATATAATATATACACTCATACACACACACACACACACACACACACACAGTATTAAAGAAGAACAAGAAAGAAGAAAAACCTCCCATTTGCAACAACAATGATGGGCCTTGAAGGCATATATGCCAAATGAGATATGTTAGGCAGAAAAGGACAAACCTTGTATGATGTCAATCACATAGGAAATCTAAAAAAGCCAAACTTGTAAAACCAGAGAATAGAATGATGTTTACAAGAGGCTGAAGAATGGAGAAATTGGATACGTTTTGTTTAAGGATACAAATTTGTGACCAGTAGATAAATAAGCCTTGAGGATCTAAAATTCCACATAGTATTATAGGCAACAGTACTGTATTTCAAACATGAAACTTGCTAAGAGATCAGATCTTGATCCCACCACAAAGAAGAAATTATAATCATGTGACATATATATTTTAATTTATTATATAATTATAATTATGTATATTATATATTATAATTATGAGGTATTAGCCAATGCTTCAATGGCACTCAGTGCAATATACAAATGTATCGATCAACACCTTAAGTTTATACAGTGTTACATGTTGATTATATCTCAAGTTAAAATTTTTTTAATAAAAATAGAAACTTTTTTTGTCCCCTCCCCAGACTCCAAAAATAGAAACATTTTAAAGCAAAAATTTCACATAAGCTGAGAAAATTCTCACTGATGTCCAACAACTCATCTTCAGAGATAAAGATGCCTCCCATGAGAATGTGAGGCTGGACCTGGGATCATGTTAGTCTCTACACTGCTCTTTGCCATGCTGTTGCATAGAATGAGATTTCACAGATGCATCCAATGAGTTACACAGTTGCATAAGTAACTGTTTCTAATTTTTAATAGATTTAATCAGAAAATGTTTAGCCTCGTTGTTTAAAGATATAATCCCCTATGATATGGGAAAGTAAACTGTTAGGTTAATTATATCTCACTATATACCTTCCTTAATCATTTTCTAATAAGTGGCCAACAGGAATAGACTTCCCAGCTTGCCTACTTTCAAAGCCCAGTTAAAGCTTCAGCCCTAAAGTTCTATAAGCCTGTATCTGTGAGAATCCCCTAGGATTTCTACAAACTTCACTCTTCCAATTAATGAGCTTAAAGTTTTGCTTCAAACTATGACCCTCAGGGATTACAGCTTTCTTGCACTGCTAAGATCCACCAGGTCCACCAGACTATCTGATTCCCTTCTGCTAGATTATATCTGAAAATCACTTGATTCACTGGCATTCTTTGCCCAGGATATAAACTCAGAAAGATAAGTGAGGAGTAACCTCTGTGGTTGGGTCTGACAGGACATGAGAGAAGTCTCTCTTGTGCTCCTTTCAGAATTTGAATGTTTCCCGCTGTATTTAGTGAGTGAGAGTAGACATTTTCCTTCCCTCATGGAGGCATGTAAGTAGAAAATATGTTATGCTTTCTGAAATTAGGCTATAGAAATAGTGGTTCTCCTGTGCATAGTGATCACCTGACCAATGACTTCTTATACTATGGTAAGACTACAGCCAAAAGATGACTTTTGTGCCAGAAAAATTCAGACCTCTATGATTTTTCTAAAGGTTCCCCGCATTCCCTTCTGGAGATTTCCAGTTTCCGTTTTTATCTAGTCTTCTGTGTCTAGCTGTCCTAGGCAACTCCTTTTACATTGAGTTCTCTCATCATCTTTTGCTTGTACTGCAGCCTAAGTTAGTGACACTAAGAACTTTGTGGATATTTCTCTCCTTTAAGGTTCTTATCCTGAACTGTTTTTAGCATCTACTAAATAAATCCTCTCTATGCTCTCTAGCGTTGAATCTGCATTGGTCTGGAAAGCTGAAACCAAGAGCTAAGAGGTTCTCAGTCTGGGGAGGAATGGGTAAGAACACATCATAATAAACTTTAGTAGTCTGAGATCCTCCTTCTTCCCTTAGACCCTAAATGCATGTGCTTAAAATAATTTACTTTTCTGATATGATTAACCACTCCATCAACTCTAGTCATCAATATTAGTGGTTAAAGAGGAAGTGAAAGAGTAGAATTCAGATATTCTAAGGAAAACATTGACATATTTGAAGTTTGTCTTCCATGCATACAAACCACAAGAATTTGGCCCTTTGTCCCATCTCAGGTGGCCTCAGAACATCAAAGATATTATATTTCCAAAAATAGTTACCCAAACCATCTCTGCCTTGCAGCACTAGACCTGCCTCTCATCCTCTGTTCATTAATCTATCTATCCAGTCATTTATGTAATTAACTAATATTCTCTGTGTGGTTTCACCAAATAGATAACTTTTGAGACTTTTTTCTTGGAATGTCTCCTTGGAAATGATATAAGACTATTGTATCTAAACAAGTTAATAATTTATAAGTTAACAATGTATAAAGAATTGATGTTCTTTCCTCTCAGAACTGACTAAATCTTAAGTTTAGGCAAATGCTAATTTAAGTAAAATGAATTCACAGTAGCATAATCTTCAGCCCAAAATCATAGGATGGATGGTGATAATTATTTGTGATTATTTTTTAAATGACCCAGAAAATGCAATTTCCTGCTCCACTTCTCTTTAAGGTGATATCTGACATAAGCATATGAGATACCAAGAGGTAGCCTATTAGAGAAGCTTCAAACCCAGCTATACAGGGAAAGTGGTAAATAACACATTTTGTTAAAAGGATCCCCTTGGGCTCTGCTTTGTTACTTTTCACTCTTCTCTATATAATCACCCAAATTTTTCTCTCTTCACCTTGTTCTGAATTTCAAAATAGGCATTCAACTTTAATGTGAATTGAAGCCACTGTGTTCCCTCTCACAAGGTAAGTGAACGGAATTTGAAATTAACCACTACATGGTTGAAATGAAGCTGTTTTCAGTCCGTCACAGTCAGAGGATCCATATTAGGATCCAAGGGGAGCAAATCGTGGAATCTCACAGTTGGGCTTCCACCTGCCTTCCTGATGGGTGGGCTTTATGGATCCTCAGCATAGCACAGAGGTTTTCAAATATTGGATCTCTAACTCACAGTTGCTCCAAACGTCCGTTGGTTATGCTGGAGTTTGCTTAGGTTAAGTGCCAAAAATACAAGTGAGATTGTAGCCAGGTCTACAATGAGAACAACTATGGGAAAACTAGAGAGTAAATATAAAGAAAATGGTCAAAATCAGAGAGTAAATTATAAATCTTGAGAAATTTTCCACTTAATGTACTGAAGTGACTGTTGACTTTGCTACTGAAAAACAAAAGAAACTTTATTTCAAAGAGATTTTACAAACTCAGAGACAGGAGGAACTGAACTTTCCTACTGGTTGTTCATCTTCACCACAGAATCTGAATTACTCTGGGCTATTATGCTGGACTGCAAGTTACTCATCAGATGGAACAGAGAGGTGATTTGAATATGGGTTCTCATAAGGGATGGGAGTAGGAGAACTTGTTTAAATAAGAAAAGATAGGGTGCCTGGGTGGCTCAGGTGGTTAAGCAACCTACTCTTGGTTTCAGCTCAGGTCATGACCTCACAGATCATGAGATTGAGCCCGGCATTGGGCTCTGAGCTAACAGTGCAGAGTAGGCCTGGGATTCTCTCTCTCTCCTTCTATCTCTGCCCCTCCTCTCCTTACAAGCTCACCCTCTCTCTCTCTCTCTCTCTCTCCCTGTTTGTCTCCCTCTCTATCTCTCCCTCTCCCAAAATAAATAAATAAACTTAAAAAGAAATAAAGAAGAATACAAAGGAAAAGCAGAGCATTAGCTGACCCCACAGGAATAGAATCTGTTCTCATGAGTTGTCTGGGCGAGAATAATGTGACACTGTGGTGAAATACCCCAGATGAAAGCTGGGAAATTCAGAGTTGATTCAGAATCCTGGGTGACAGGTCAAGATTACTATAAGCGGTTACATACCAGAAAAGAGGACTCACAAAGGCAGAGTCTGAGGTTTCAAGCTGGGTATGAAAAACAAATTAACCAGCACAAGAACTCCGCTCTGAATGCTAGAAATATATGACTGGAAAAGCAGTACAAATAAGTGTATTCACACAGCAGTTCAACAAACATTAAGTAAGGTTGTTTGGCCAATCTATTATAAGTAGGAGGCCTTGCACAAAGCAAATCCATAATATTTTGAATAATCAGATGAATGAGAGAACTGATACATTAATGGATAAATGATTGAACAGAAACATAGATGGATATATGACTGAATTGACAGACAGGGTGGATAATGGAGTGTATACATAAATGTCACGGTTTTAAGCCACCCTGCCAGCATAGACAGAAAGTAGCTAGTAAGAATGAGCTGTTCCCTGGGGGAAGGAATCTTTAGGTACCAATTATTACAACAAAAGATAAGTCTTCAGCCTTTGCAACCTTTCTCCACCACTTCCCAGTCATCCTGAAGTTTTTATTTAATTTTTTAATGTTTATTTACTTTAGAGACAGGGCATGAGGGGGTTGGGAGTAGGAGCAGAGAGAGGAGGAGACAGAATCTGAAGCAGGCTCCAGGCTCTGAGCTCCAAGGTGTCAGCACAAAGCCCAGTGCAGGGCTCCAACTCACGAACCGTGAGATCATGACCTGAGCCAAAGTCAATGCTTATCTGACTGAGCCACCCAGGTGCCTCAAGTTTTGTTTATATTCCTTTAACAAAGCACATATGTCATATTTGCTTTATTCTTTCATTCTTTCTACATTTAACAAATCCTGAGGACCCATTATTGCCTTCATTCTGCTGTATGTTCAGGATTTAAGATAATATGGATGATTAAATACCAAATCTATTCTCCATAAACAAGCAACACATTTGGAGAAAAAAAGAAATACTACTCATACATCCTACTAAAAGCCAGGGTAAGATAGATATCCAAGTGAAGGCCCAAAACAGTTCAGAGAGTAAGGGGCAAAAAAGAACACAGAATGGAGAGAAGCAGATGTGCTTAAGCAAATGAATGTCAGCCAGTCAGAGTGTAAAAAGCACAGATATGGAAGCTTCATAGACCTGGGAGGGATATAAAGCATATCCACTAATCCTCTCAACACCAGAAGTTACCAATGCATTTTCAGATTCAATTTCCTTACTCTAAAATGTGAAATATGCAGCCCCCCAAGTCTTGTTGAGATCTCCAAGTAGAGAAAAAGGTATATGTTTGATAATATCTAGATCTAATTGGTACCAATGAAATAATAGGGGTCATTATTTTCCATAATCCATCCAGGCAGGGAAGAAGGTAATTAAAAGATATATAATGGAAGAAACAGAAATTAAGGTGAGATGGAAAAATCGGTAGGATTTAGGTCAAGATTTGAAAAAATTTTCAACAGAGTCTTGGCTGAAGTCAAGACAGAGGATAGAAAAGTAATGAGGGCACCAGGGCAAGTCTGATCTGACCAGTTGGTGCCTGATTCTGTAGCATGGAGGTACCAGAACCACCTGTGCAATGCTTAAAATACCCAGAAAAGACCAAGTAAAACAGGTTCTCTGCAGGTAGAGAAATTACTTCAAAAATTGAATAATCTTTAAATGCAAACTAGAGAAGTTTATCATTATTCAGGAGCACTGTAGAATTAAAGTTTTGGTCATAGGCTCATACAGAGTAGATGCAAATCCTGACTGTTCAAATTGAGGAACTGCACAAGTCTTATGAATCTGAGTTTTTGGGGTGGGGGAAGCTTAATCTTAAAAATATAGATTAGAAATCTCTGTTCTTTTTTTTTAATGTTTATTTATTTTTGAGAGGGAGAAAGGAGGCAGGAACAGGGTAGGGGCAGAGAGAGAGAGGGAGAGAGAGAATCCCAAGCAGGCTTTGCACTGNCGAGCCACCCAGGTGCCTCAAGTTTTGTTTATTTCTAAAGTCAGAATTAAAGCTGGGGATATTCCTTTAACAAAGCACATATGTCATATTTGCTTTATTCTTTCATTCTTTCTACATTTAACAAANAGGGCTGGAACCCACTAACCATGAGATCATGACCTGAGCCAGAATCAGGAGTTAGATGCTCAACCAACTGATCCACTCCGTCACTCCTAGCAATCTCTTTTCTTAACCCCATTCTCCACCACATGCATACTCACACACACATACATTCCAAAATTGCCCTTTGAATTAAATAACCAGACATACTAGAGGGAGACACATTAAGAGTAGAAATATAATAAATATAGCATGTTATTATAAAGTAATATTGAACTATTACAAACTTTTGAATGGATAGTGAAAGACTGTGTGACTCAAGAAACCAGAGACGATTAGAATCACTTCTCCATGAAGTGCATTGGATATAGTTTGACCAGTAGTATTGTAGGGTAAAATCAAAGGGCAGTTCAAGGAGATGAAACTGATCAGTCATAGGCTAAACTGAAAAATTATATAAAGGCCTCCAGAGCTATTTGTGAGAGAGGAGCCACAAGAGCACTAATGGTCTGGTTCAAAGTTCGGGAGCTGTGCAGTTGGCAATCAAGTGAGGGAAGAATTCTGGGGAGGGAGGAAGAGTAGATGCTTTAAAAATCCATGTAAGGGGCGCCTGGGTGGCTTAGTCGGTTAAGCGTCCGACTTTCGCTTAGGTCATGATCTCGCGGTTCGTGGGTTCGAGCCCCGCGTTGGGCTCTGTGCTGACTGCCAGCTCAGAGCCTGGAGCTTGCTTCAGAGTCTGTGACTCCCTCTCTCTCTGACCCTCCCCTGCTCACACTGTCTCTCTCTCTCTCTCCTAGAAATAAATAAAACATTAAAAAAAAAATCCATGTAAAAGATGAGCACCCTGAAGATGTGCATGCATAGAATAAAAGTAGAGATTCTGAGGTGGCACAAAAAGGTGAATATTTCATGCTTCTTTATGCTTTCATTCCAGTGGAAGATCTTCTGTCATGGTCTCAGGAAACCACAGCACCACCACAGAATTCATCCTCCTTGGACTCTCTGCTGACCCTCACATCCAAGTTCTCCTCTTTGTGCTTTTCCTGGAAATTTACCTCCTGACCATCATGGGGAACCTGATGATGATGATGGTGATTATGACTGATTCACATCTCCACACCCCAATGTACTTCTTCTTGAGTCACCTCTCCTTCCTGGATCTTTGTTTAACTTCAGTCACTGTGCCCAAGATGCTGGAGAATCTCCTGTCTCAGAAGAAATTAGTATCCATAGAAGGCTGCCTCACTCAGGCATTTTTTGTGTTTTCCATTGCAGGGATTGAAGGTTTTGTGCTCTCTGCCATGGCCTATGACCGCTATATTGCCATCTGCTATCCCCTGCTCTGTGACCAGATGATGAGTAAACAGTTGTGTGGGGGTCTGGTATGGGTCTCCTGGGGACTGGGCTTTCTGGATGCTCTCATTAACATCCTCGGGGCTTGCCGTTTAGACTTTTGTGAGGCTCATGTCATACCCCACTTCAGCTGCGAACTGCCACCTCTACTCTCTCTGTCTTGCTCTGACATCTCCACCAACTTTACAGTCTTGGTGTGTTCTGCCACCACTCACGCCTCTGGAACCTTACTCCTGGTCTGCTTCTCCTGTGCCCGGATTGTCTCCACCATCCTGAGCATCAGCTCCACCTCAGGCAGAAGCAAGGCCTTCTCCACCTGCTCCTCCCACCTCACTGCTGTGAGTTTCTTCTATGGATCTGCTTTTCTTCGCTATCTCATGCCAACCTTAAGTTCCCCACTGGAGTTAATTTTTTCCATACGGTACAGTGTGGTCACTCCTCTAGTGAATCCCCTTGTCTACAGCTTGAAGAACAAGGAAGTAAAAACAGCTCTCAAAAGAATGTTGCAAAAAGGTTTACAATATCTCAGAGAGCGGAGAACAGGCTTCCCCAGCTGTACGGGATAAGAAAGAGGCCAACTTCTTTCTTGCCTCCTCCAGAATACTAAGATGTGCTACCTGACTAGGAATGAAGGGCATTGGAGAACAGCAACCAGTTGCTCTCAGAGGACATCATAGAGACACGCGTCCCACTAACCACTTCACAGATACCACCAAGAAGACAGCCTATGAGCTGCTGCTGATACTTCACCTGTGGATCCCCCCACCTGGCCCATGGGCATCCCCAACATTCCAGGTGCCTCACCCACATACCCTACCACCCTGTAGCTGTCAACCTATGTGGCCCCCAATGACAATAAATATAAGCCTTTGTAGACAGCTAGTGAGAAAATGTAGAAAAATGACACAACTCTATAGGACTGAGAAAAAGCATGCATACTTGGCCATTCAGCACTGCCCTAGGGAAAGCAAACAGGAGGCTGTTGGTACCCACCCTGGCTTCGCAGGATCAAGAAAAGGCAAATAATATTAAGAACTCTGCCTAGGAGGAAGCAAGAAGCATAGAATAGTTGCATCCATAGGAAAAACTCAGAAAAAAACTCAAAATACCTAGAAGGCCAACAGAAGGTATTTCTCTCCTGAAGCCAGGCAGTAGAGACTAGAGGAGGTGACTGAGTCTTCAAATGCAAAGATAACAACACAAGACATCAAGGAACATGAAAAATCATCTAGAAATTCAGTGCAATCCCTATCAAAATTCCAATGGCATTTTTCACAGGAATAGATTTCTTAAACCCTAAAATTTGTATGGAACCATAAAAGATTCCACACAATCACGGCAGTCTTGAGAAAGAAAAACAAAAGTGGAGGCATTATATTTCCTAATTTCAAACTATATAGCAAAGCTATAGAAATTAAAATAGTATGATATCGGCATAAAAAATAGACCAATGGAATGGAATCAAGAGTCCAGAAACCAACACATGTATATATAGTCAACCAACCTTTGCAAGGGCACAAGATCACACAATATAGAAAGGATAGCCTCTGATAAATTCTGTTGGGAAAACTGGATATCCACATGCAAAAGAATGAAACTAAACTCCTATCTTCCATCACTTACAAAAACTACTTGAAATAGATTAAGGACTTAAACATAAGACCATACAACCTGTAACCGTAAAACTCCTAGAAGAAAACATAGGGATTGGGGCACCTGAGTGACTCAGTTACGCATCCGACTTCAGCTCAGATCATGATCTTGCGGTTCATGGGTTTGAGCCCCACATCAGGCTCTGTGCTGACAGCTCAGAGCCTGGAGTCTGCTTCAGATTCTGTGTCTCCCTCTCTCTCTGCCCCATTCCTTGCTTACAATCTCTCTCTCACACACACCCACTGTCTCAATATAAATATTTTTTAAATTAATTTAAAAAAGAAAATATAAGGATAAAGCCCTGTGATTTGCTCTTGGCAGTTATTTTTTTTTGATAGGACACCAAAAGTATAAACATTAAAGCAAAAATAAACAAGTGGAACTCCTGTACATCAAAAGAGACAACCAACAAAAAGAAAAGGAAACCTACAGAATCAGAGAAGTATTTGCAAACCATATAACTGTCACGGAGTTAATATCACAAATACCGGAACTTATCCGACTCAACAAATAAAATATAATCCAATTTAAAAAATGGGCAAATCACCTGAACAGACATTTTTCCAAAGACATTCAAAAGGCAACAGGTACATGAAAAAAATGTTCAACATCACTAATGATTAGGAAAATGCAAATCAAACTACAATGAGGTACTTCCTCACACCTGTTAGAATGGCAATTATCAAAAAGAAAACAGATATGTGTTGGCAAAGATGTGGAGAAAAGGGAACCTTTGGGACACTGTAGGAATGTGACTGGTACCACAATTATAGGAAACAGTATAGAGGTTCCTCAAAAAATTAAAAATAAAACTACCATATGATCCAGGAATTCCGTTTTGGTCATATATCCAAAGGAAAGAAAGTTAGTATCTCAAAGAGATATCTGTACTCCCATGTTCATTACAGTATTATTCACAATGGCAAACATCGGAACAACTTAAGCATCCATCAATGGCTGAATGGATAAAGATGTGGTATATATATGTAATTGAATACATACAGTGAAAAAGGAGATCCTGCCATTTGCAACAACACGGATGAATCTGGAGGACATTATACTAAGTGAAACTAGCCATAGATAAAGACAAACACTTTATGATCTCACTAATATGTGGAATCTTTAACATTAATTAATTACTTAAAACTGAATGCATAGAAACAAAGAATAGAATGGTAAACGGTGGTCACCAGGGCCTGGGAGATAGAGGAGATGAGAAGATGGCCAAAGGGTGCAAGCCTTCAGTTATAGGATGAATAAACTCTGGGGATCTAATGTACATCATGATAACTATAATTAATAATATTCTGTTGTGTGCTTGAAATTTGCTGAGAATAGACCTTAAGCATTTTCACCACACATAGACACAGACACATAACTATGTAAGGTGATAGATGTGCTAATAATCTGATTGTGGTAATCATGTCACAAAGCAAAAATATGTCAAATAATCACATTGTACACTTTAAATATATAAAATTTTATTTTTCAATTATAGCTCAATGAAGCTGAAAAAGCAAGAAGGAAGGAAGGGAGGGAGGAAAGTACAGAAAAAACACCAGACACCCAGAGTTCTCACTCAAGTTTCCAGTAAGATTTCTAAGTCACATTCTGAAGCCAATATCTCAGATAATCTCCTGCAGAATTTACAAAATGCAACTTCCCCAATTAACTCGTGTAATCTTGGCTTCAGGCTCTAACTCCAGGGAATAAAGTCTGTCACTTCATCTTTCTCTTGAGCTCCCAGGCTCAGCCAACCAATAAACTAACTGCATGAACTATAACTGCTTTTCTAGAAGTTAGAGCTGAGACCTACTCTTTTGAACACAATATTTAGTCACAGAGAAAACTAAATGAAGAGACACCAAGTAGCTGGGCCTGAGACCATCTGAGAGAAATCTCTCACCAAATTGCACTTATTGAGGATTCGAGAATCTTTTCACTATGGCCAGTGGAGACGTGGATGACCAAGACTTCCGGACGATCTAAATCTAGGACAGTCTGTCTTCCTGTCCTCACTGTGACTCCCAGCTGGAAGAATAAAAAAATTGCTAGTTTTCCTAGAGTTATTTCGTTAAAATATAAATTCTTAGAACTTCAGATAAGTTCTACCTAGAAAAAGAACTACAAAATGTCTTCAGTACCAGAAAATACAGGAGCATGGTAATATTTTCTCTAATTTTTCTGATAGTTTTCCCAAATCCTTTCCAGTCACTTTATACTTTTATTAATACCTCTCATCAGGTCTTCTCTCCCTGGATCTCTGAAACACCTCTTTTCACTTTCTAACCTCACATTCCACATAGCAGAGAAACCATTGTATATCAATGCTCCCCAACATGTATCTATATTTCTTATTATTTTCTAGTGGGCCTTTGTCCTCAAGTTCTCCTATTAGGTAATGAGGAGGTCAGTGTTTACTCAATGAATAATGTTAATCATTGGGAAAGGGAATCCTTGATTTTAGCAGAAAATACTGGTGCCCTAAGATGTACTCTCTTTTCCCAGGTACTCAATCCTATTTGTGCAGAGAATTCATTTCTCTATTATTACCCATTCCTAATCTGATCCCTGCTAAAATAATTAATGTAAAGAATAGTGGGATACCTATTTATAAAAATTTATTCTGATCATCAGTCCCCTTCTATAAGTACTGGAGAATTTCAGCTTTCTCTCCTCCCAGCCTCACTTATCAATTAAGACCTCAATATTTTCTAAGTTGAACTATACCACGCAAGTATCAGGCACCTATTGAAGTAAGTCTCACACTTTGATTATTGGTCCTTAACTACCACTGGTCACCTTGAAAAACACTGGTGGTATCATTAGACCTAAAGACTTGATACTTGAGAACTATCTCAATGTGCAACGCTTACCAAAACTAATTTTACTTTGGACACAAACTCACTTTGGTAAAAGCAATCTTCAGTGGTGAAATTTCAGTAGAAAGGAAGATAGTGATTATTTATGATGCTACTTGATTTCAATTTTATATTCTACTTCTGATAAGATGGTCTGTAGAAAAAAGATGTCAAATGCTAAATGAATTTTTGTTTGTTCTGTGTGCAGTTCAAGGAAAATTGGTAAACAGTCTTGAAGAAAGTCTTGGGCTGCTCTTCCTACCTCTGCCTTCTCTGGAACTACCCCATAATTCTCTACATTTACAACCATTTTTAGATCTGGAATCATTCACTCAAACTTTGGACCAAATTGAATTCACTGTGTTTCTTCTGGGAGGTAAGTGGGAAGAGTTTGGTATTAGCATCTTATCATTTTCTTAAAGATTAACATAAATACATTGTCCTTCTTTGAAAGAAGGTATCATTTGTCAGGTCTATGCTTTGAGCCTAGAGTGAGATGGGTCATAAAGTCACATGATGTAACTGTCTCGCTAATAGACTGTAGTGCTTTCGTTCCAGGATAAAAGTTTTCAGGTTTTGGATCCATAATGAACAGCTTCTCTAATATGCTCTGTAGATGCCAGAGCATTTTCATGCTAAGAATTGGTCCTTATAGCCAGGTCTATATTAGAGAGTAAGCATAGAAGAATTGGACCAATTTCTCTAATTCAGATACTAAATTCCAAATTCTTAAAAATGTTCAGTCAAGAGTGCATTTTGTTCACAGTGTTATTTTGTTAGTGCAAAATCCAGAGAAGTCGTTCACTTTCAAAAGAATGTTATGAACTTGCTAGAGGATAATATATATCATCAGTCTTCCATTCAATACAATTCCTGAAATGAGCAGGATAGGGCAGTTTAGAATAAAGACCTTGACACTTAGTATGGCTGCATTCTATACCTCAGTGAAGAAACAGAAAAATACTGATACGTAGTGAGGAAAAGGGCATTTCTGAGAACCTTTTGTGACAACATATTAGCATGTGGTTGGTTTTAGTTTTATTTTAAGCTAAACATTAAAACAAACTATAAGTTAACAGCTCATACACTCAGATTTAGTATTGTTGTTTGATCATGTTGCTAGTTTTTAAAAGACCCAAACTATGATTTATAAAATTTATTGGCATTTTTGCTGAGTAAGTTTAAATAACAGATTTTTTTTTCAACGTGAGATATGTAATGTGTCAAAAAATTAGTAACAGTTGTACGGACTCAAAGATAAAACTAACTTTTGCAAGTAGCAATTCTTCATTGCTGAATCTTCATTGTTTTGGCCCAACCCCTAGGACTACAGATTACACACTAGACAGAATTCATAGGTAATTCAGAAACATATTCTAAATAAGGGCACAAAATTTGGGAGGTGTATACTTGATAGATATAGTAGCAGGGATGGGGGAGGGTGGAGAGAAAGTTCAAGGACTAGGACATTTTACTTCTGAGCAAGATTATACCTTTTATTGCAAGTCCTATGATTAGACTTGTGTAGTAGACACAAAAAGTACCCAGGAAAGATTTGGAGTTCAAAAGGCAGATCAGAATACTCTAATGAGTAGCAAAGCACTCATGAAGATCTCAAGAAAAGCTGAGTATGAATTTGCAACCATAGGTTGCACCTGATAAGGAGGAAATAGGTGAGGGGGATGGATTGTCACACCTCAATAATACTCAGGTATGTGCATTCACACAACAGTTAACAAAAGTACAGTGGAGAATTGTCTTCAACTGCATGTACAACACAGTGCCTTATAGTGAACAGAGATTCAAAAATTTTTGTTCAATAACATTATGGATAGATGGATGGATGCTTAAATAAGCAAAGTGTGGGGTGATCACTATGAAGCTGATATCTGTAGGTATTAGTGATTTCAGAAGGAATAATCCCTCTGTCAGTCTATTACAGCAAATAGGAGAGAAATATTCCACCTCTTTCCTTTCTCTTCTAATTCCAGTTACTTTTATTGCTTTGCCCTTGACTACAACCTGAAGTTGACCTTCTGGATCTAGAGATAATCTCCAAGAGTTTTTACTACATAATCTGATCAAATTTATTAATTTTTGTGTTTACTTACTTAACAATGATTTATTTAAGATCCATTACATACTGATTGGGAGACAGGTTAGAAAATAATTCCTGCCCTCCTTTGAAACTGCACTCTCACTGTAAACACAGGAAACAACACTCACAGTAATCACTAGATGATAAAGCAAGTTAGTAATACAAATAATGACAACACTTACAATGTGTTGATGAATTGTTATACAGAAAAGGGAAGCAGACAAGGTTTTAAGATCCTAGAGTAGAAAGAGATTAATTAGAATCCTGCATTTGTGTATTTAGTTTTATTTTCATAATCTGAAAAATATGATCTGTGATAATTTTCCCAGAGATTTATGTGAGAACAGAGAAGGAAATAATCAAAGAAGAACTCATGGAAAAGATGGTAAATAAGGTGGGAATCTCAAGGTAAATAAGATGTAAATCAATTAGTAGAAAACAAAATATGTCAACCTAAATCAAATCAGAGGAAACAAGAACAATGGGGAATAAGAAACGCCTACTGCCCTCAGCAGCAGAGCATCTAGAGAACTCTGGGTGATTAACACTTTGAAATCCAAACTAGGGAGTTCAGCTTTTTCTCTAAGCAGGTCATATAATAGATGAGTTCTTGTTTTGCAATCATATGTGGCAGATTTAATTCCTTGCTGTTCAAAGAACGATCAGTGTGGGGACCTAGACAAGTTCTAGGATCACTAGGCTTCTCACCTGTGATATGAGTTCAGTCTCTCCCCTCACCATCTCCTGTACAAACACACTCACAGTGGAAAACATGTGCGGAAGTCATTTGTACAAGATAAGCGGCTACGCAAACACAACTTTGCTATCATTAATCAGTTAATGAACCACTGGAGGGTTTTTGAAGGGAGTAAAAACCAGGTAATAGAGGTGAGCAGAGATCTGCATCAGCCTCTCCAGGACATCTGCTGGAATTCCTGAAAGATGGTAACTACTGTGGAATACAAGGGCCCAGCTTCAGGATGGTGTAATTTAGTCATGGGACAGCTCTCCAGTAGGTCTGCCTAGTTGATCATACCCCCACGTATTAGCCCTATTAGGAAAAAGTCCAATGGGGCTGATCCGGAGCACAGAGGCAGCACCGCAGAGAGCCAGGGAGGAGAAGGACTCCATAGAACCATTGAAGACAGATATCAGAGCTATGAAAATAAAGATCAGACCAGGCAGGAAGGGATATACAGGGAATAAATAACAAAGAACAATACCTTCTGCAAACTGTTAATGGGAAGAAGAAATGTTAATTTTCTTCCTAATTTTTCTCGAAAGAACAGTGACCATAAATGGCCTTAGGGAATCACAGCCGCATCACAGAGTTCATTCTCCTCGGGCTGTCTGCTGACCCCCATGTCGAGGCTCTGCTCTTTGTTCTGTTCCTGATGATTTACCTTCTGACTCTGCTGGGGAACCTGCTGATAATACTTGTGATCCATACAGACTCTAACCTCCACACACCCATGTACTTCTTCCTCAGCCATCTCTCCTTCCAAGACCTCTTCTATTCTTCTGTCACTGTGCCCAAGCTGCTGGAGAACCTCCTGTCTCAGAGGAAAGCCATCTCAGTAGAGGCCTGCCTGGCTCAGGTATTCTTTGTGTTTGCCACAACAGGGATTGAGGCTTTCCTGCTCACAGTGATGGCCTATGACCGCTATGCCGCCATCTGCCACCCTCTGCTCTATGGACAGGTGATGAGTAAACAACTATGTGAGAGGCTGGTGTGGGGCTCTTGGGTTGTGGCCTTTCTGGATGCACTCATAAACATCCTCCTGGCTTTGAATATGGACTTCTGTGATGTTCAAACCATCCACCACTACTCTTGTGAGCTGCCTTCCCTCTTCCCTCTCTCTTGCTCTGATGTCTCCACCAACACTATGATGCTACTCTGCTCTGCCCTCCTGCATGCCATTGGGACCTGCCTCCTGATCTTCTTCTCTTATGTTCGCATCGTCTCCACCATCCTGAGCATCAGCTCCACCTCAGGCAGAAGCAAGGCCTTCTCCACCTGCTCCTCCCACCTCACCACAGTGAGCCTGTTCTATGGTTCAGCCATTCTTCGCTATCTCATGCCAACCTCAGGTTCACCTCTGGAGCTGATCCTCTCCATACAGTACAGTGTGATCACGCCCCTGCTGAATCCACTCATCTACAGCTGGAAGAACAAGGAGGTGAAAGCAGCTGTGAGGAGAATGACGATAAAATATTTACAATGTCTCAGCACTGAAGAGCTGTAACGTGAAAGAAACAGAACTGCAGCAAGAAATCTCATGATTGACATGAAGTTCTTGATTTACGATTTTGTCACAATTGCAATATACATTGCTGGTCCTCCCTTTTTAAAAATTACCAAGGAAAGTGCTGGAAGCTATTTTGCTTGCCATGGCTCAGAATCAATCCTATTCAGACACAGAGCACATATGTCAGAAAACCTCAGCTTCATAGATTTAGTTAATGACATGTCAAGTCATGATTCACATTTTGAAAATCATTCTAATTGGGAAGGACCCTGAAATATTTTGTGTCCTGAATGTGTAATTTGAATTAATATGCCTGGGGAAAGATTTTACAGGCAACAAAAATCCTGGATCTCTGAGAAAGGCAAAACAAAGACTTGAGCTTTATGAGGTGGAGGAAAGGATGATGAATGGGTGGTGGTAAAACGTCTGAAAATGGGTGGAAAGAAAAATGTGGCCTACAGAGGCAAGTCACAACTTACCAGGTATACTACTTCTCTATTGCTTTCTATAATTGTCATCATAAGTTACCAAAACTGTAGCACATTGAAATAACACCCATTTATTACCTTCCAGTTCTCTAGGTCAGAAATTTGGGCAGACTCCACTGGGTTCTCTGTTTAGGGTCTCACATGACAGAAATCAAGCTGCTGGGTGAGTTGGGCTCTTATCCACAGGCTCTGGAGAAGAATCTGCTTCTAAGCTCATTCAGGTTCTTGGCAGAATTCAGCTCCTTGAAACTGTAGGTCTGAGGTCCCCATTTCCTTGCTAGCTGCCCACTGGGGAGCATTCCCTCCTGATATTATCAAGGCCCCTTCACTCCTCACAGGGCCCTCTCCATTTTCAAAATAGTGTATCATCTGCTTCTCACACCCCAAATCTCTCATTTCCCCTTCTGCTTCCATCTGGAGAAAACTCTGCTTCTAAAAGCCTCCTGTGATTAGATTAAACTCACCTGTATAATCTCCTATTTTAAGGTCAGTGGATCTGGGGCTTTAATTACATCTACCAAATCCCTTCACAGCAGTCTCTGATTTGTGTTTGAATAACAAGAGACTGGGAACCTTGAAAGGCCATCTTTAGAATCCTGCCTTTCACACCAAGTAAACATATAAGCATAACACTCCTACCACAAGACTGGCCCAAAAAGTGATTAAAGCTAGAATGAAGTGGACGGAGAGAGGGAAGGGTGGGAGATGGCAGACAAGTGGGCAGAGCAAATATTGCTTCGTAGAGATGCGGAAGGAGTCATCCTGGAGAGGAGATCCTTGAGAACCTGTCAAATGTAAAACATCTCTTTGTCCCAGAATATGTATGGATAAAGGGAATTCACTGCGTCAATGCCTGGGACTGATAATGAAGAAAGACTTTGGCCCAGGACGAAACTAGGGGCACCTGGGTGGCTCTGTCGGTTAAGTAATGATTCTTGGTTTCAGCTCAGGTCATGATCTCACAGTTCCTGGGATCAAGCCCCGGGTCAGGCTCTGCGTCATCAACCTAAGATTCTCTCTCTGCCTCTCTGTCTGTCTCTCTCTGTCTCTCAACTCTGTCCTGTACACCACTTGCTCACATGCACTCTCTGAATGAATGAATGAATGAATGAATGAATGAATGAAACAAACTGAAATACAGACATAAGTTCCTACACAAGGCTTATGATGACCTCTTTCCACTTGGGAGGACCGAAAGGCCTGTCTGTGATCCTTCTGTCTCTGCACATCTCCCACCTCTTTATGTCTTGGGGCCCTCAGGCTGCCCCTGCAGAACTCCGCGGGCTTTCCACCTAAAGGATATTTGTCACAGCCAGTTTAGTCACTTATCAATCCCTCTTGTAAAACATTTTCTTTCACTCTACAATTATCAAACTTTAGGTTTTCAGATAAGGTAAACATGTTTCAGCCCATTTCAACATTTTGTTTCATTTTCAATCTGTTCTCCTGTTTTGTTTCTTGCTTGAGTACTAGAAACAGTCTGTCTTAACTGCATTAGTGTCCAAAATAACAATATTTTATAACAGCCTCGGCAGAGAGGTAACATAGAACTACTAAGGAACCTGCAGGTATTCATGACTACCTCTCGCAGCTCACAAAAGCATAGTAAGAGTTAATGTATTAACAACATTTTGAAAAGAGTACACATGTGCATGGAAGAGATCACTTCCTCAGGCATACAGTGCAAAGAAAATGGTTTTTTTAAAATATTTATTTATTTTAAAGAGAGAGAGCGGGAGCGCATGTGCGAGCTGGGGAGGGGCAGAGAGAGAGGAAGACACGGAATCTGAAGCAGACTCCGAGCTGTCAGCACACAGCCCGATGTGGGGCTCAAACCCACATACTCTGTGATCATGACCTGAGCCAAAGTCAAATGCTTAACTGACCGAGTCACCCAGGCACCCCAGGAAAATGTTTTATAACCTCCTTCTGAAAACAAACTGCATATTCAAAACATTTTCTCTAAGTTACCACACCTCACTCCCTGAGGACATCAGATTTGTTTTTATTCAGTAACTTTAATGTGCTTTGATATGTGTATGTGTAATGTGTATTTGATGTGTGCAAAAATCAAATAATTGAAATATCCAATTGGCTTTATTAATTGATTTATGAATCAGTTGGCATCCCATCTGCCAAGTCAAGGGGAGCTCCAAATGGAAAGCTTTTAAAGGTAGAGAGGAAGTGGGTAAAAGGAAATTATTAGCAAAAAATCCATTGTTTTAGGCAAGATTGCTCTCCTAAGGGGAAACCGAAAATGTCCTTCAGTAAATTTCCTAGTGCTGACCAGGAAATTCCCCTGTTGACTGGTTAAAGGTTACATTTCTGAGGGGTTGAAACTGCAGCTAGATTCAGTATTAAATCTTGGTTTACTGACTTGGGACCTTAAGCTAAGTGATGCCATTTAGAGCCTGTCATTTTCTTTTTAAACATACACACACACACACACACACACACACACACACACATTTAATGAGCATTAAATATACATTTAATATTATAACTGTACCCAATAGTAACTGTGTGACCAAAACCCATGTTTGACTGCCCATCCTTTAAAGGCCAATTCATACTCAAGAGACAACTTTTGACTGAAGGGGAATATGAGCTTTATTCAGGAGGCTGGTCACCTTTGGGGAAGGCGAACTCTTGTCAAAGGCCAACTCCAAGGTTTCTGCCTGGCCCAGAGATTTTGAAAGGGGTTTAATCAGTCCCAGGAGTGCTCTGCTCTGTGACATTTCTTTACTACCTGCAGACTCGATGATGCAGCTACAGAGCTATCTCGGTGCTCAGAGGTTGTGCAAGATGTTCTAGTTCCTTGTGCCCAGAGGAGGCTTGTGCAAGAAGGTCTAGTTCCTTGGTACCCAGGCGTGCTGATGCAAGAGTACTCCATTCTTTCTGCAAAGGAGGGCAGGGTCTACAGATGCCCAAAAGGAGGTCGGTCATTTGTGTGACCTTTGAAAGAAAAACATTTTGCTAAAAGATTGCTACTAGGCTGGCTAATTGGAAAGCCTGCAAGATTTCAAACAGACTTGCTGGCTGCTGTGACCTGGGGAAATTCTGGTCTTTTACTCCTCAAAGCCAGTGGTCTGCAAATCTCAAAGTAAATTAGTTTTGTTACTGATCAAGGGACTTAAGTGAGCAAGCAAGGAGTGTGTTAATTTGCTAACCCTTAAATTAACTCTTTTCTTTAGTTGAGTTTTTTTTTTTTGAGAGAGTGAGAGTGGGAGTAAGAGAGCACCAGAGGGGAACTGAGGGTGATAGAGAGAGAGATCGAGAGCGAGCAAGTGAGAGAAAGAGAGAGAGAGAGAGAGAGAGAGAGAGAGAGAGAATCTCAAGCAGGCTCCATGCTTCTTGTGGAACCTGATGCAGAGCTCAATCCCATAACCCTGGGATCATGACCAGAGCTGAAAATCAAGAGTCAGTTGCTCAACCAACTGAGCCACCTAGATGCCCTGACCCTTAAATTAACCCTTAACACTGGCTGGAGTGCTGTTATAATTGTAACGAATAATATATTTAAATAACAATATTGTTTGTTCTAAAACTCTAGTCTTTTAAAAGAATCTTACCTAGCATGCTAAAATAGAAGGCAATATTTATAATACATTGCTTCATTTTATACCTTAATTTGGATGTTTGAAAAAATTCCTAACAGGTAGGGAAGAGTGTAGTGATTAAAACAAGGGGATTGTGTTGTAACTGTGTTCATTATTTTCTGTTTCCCTCTTCTTGAATTCTCAAGAATAGCATTTCTTAAGATTCAAAGAAAAAAAGCTTACTCATTCCTTAAACACAGTATGAATCCAAGGTTTCTAAAGTCAGAATATATATACCTGTAGGGAGGAAAAATATCTTTTCCTTCTACCCTTTTAAGTTCATGACTGGGACTCCTAGAACAAAAGACTAATAAACAAGAGGAAAGCATACAAATTATTTCTCTTTTTCAAGTTTTTAGTTAAATTCCAGTGAGTTAACATACAGTGTAATAGTAGTTTCAGGTGTCAAATTTAGTGTTTCAGCACTTACAACACCTGGTGCTCATTACAACCCATACCAATTTCTTTAAGTTTTGTGTGACATGGGAATCTTCATTAAAAAATGAAGACCAGAAGAAACAGTTAAACTTACGTGGGATATTTTCCCAGGTTTACTGAGATAGAATTGAAATGTAACATTGTCTAAATTTAAAGTATATAATCTATTGATATAATATACACTGAAATTTGTTTTTAAATGTCTATTTATTTTGGGTGAGACAGTGAGCAGGGGAGGGGCAGAGAGAAGGAGAGAGAGAATCTTAAGCAGGCTCCATGCTCAGTGGGGAGCCCAACACGCAGCTCAGTCCCACAACCGCAACATCACGACCTGAGCTAATATCAAGAATCAGACACTTAACCAACTGAGCCACCCAGGTGCCCCTGTTTGTTTTAGATATATATTGCAATTTGATTACCACCAGAGATTAGCTAACACCTCACAATGGGAACATGTTGATCAAAAGGTACAAACTTGCACATTTTTATGAAAAGACTAGAAAGTCATGGAAAGATGGGATAAGACAAAGGTGAGCTAAGTATAATAAATGCGAGTGAGAAGATTGGGGGTGGGTAATTCACAAGGTCTGTTCAGATTCCTCTCTGTGTCCCTTCACCTTTAGAAATAAGGATGCCCTTCGAGGATGTGGAGAAATGGGCACCCTCCTACACTGTTGGTGGGAATGTAAATGGGTGCAGCCCCTCTGGAAAACAGTGTGGAGGTTCCTCAAAAAATTAACAATAGAACTCCCCTATGACCCAGCAGTAGCACTGCTAGGAATTTACCTGAGGGATACAGAAATGCTGATGCATAGGGGCACATGTACCCCAATGTTCATAGCAGCACTCTCAACAATAGCCAAAACATGGAAAGAGCCTAAGTGTCCATCAACTGATGAATGGGTCAAGAAGATGTGGTTTAGCTATACAATGGAATACTACATGACAATGAGAAAGAATGAAATCTGGCCATGTGTAGCAACATGGATGGAACTTGAGGGTGTTATGCTGAGTGAAATAAGTCAGGCAGAGAAGGACAGATACCATATGTTTGCACGTATAGGTGGATTAGGAGGAACTTAACAAAGGACCATGGGGGAGAAGACGGGGAAAAATAGTGGGGGAGAGGGATGGAGGCAAATCATGAGAGACTCTTGAATGCTGAGAACAAACTGAGGGCTGATGGGGTGATGGCATGGAGGAGGGTACTTGCTGAGATGAGCACTGGGTATTGTATGGAAACCAACTTGACAATAAACTATTTAAGAAAAAAAATAGGAAAAAAAAGAAATAAGGATGCCCTTTTCCTCCAGGTATAGAGAGGGCACTTCTTACATGAGAGTTTCATGATCTGCATCAGGGGAAGATCAGAAGGTCCTTCCTGCACCTGCCATTTGTCAAATTCTTTCAGCACGAAATATTCAGTACTCCAAGGTGCTGTATTTGGAAAGAGTGATTTCATGCTAGGCCATGACATCAACACAGAAGTCCCAAAAGACCATAACAAGGAGAATCATCTGAATCTTTTGCAAATTCCAACTTGTCTAGTTAATGAGTTTAGAATTGGACTTCAAGCTATGACTTCAGGGCATAAAGGACATTGGCTCCTTCATCTCCTAGGTTGCCAGGCTCAGTTTGCCAATTACTGATGGCCTAATCTACATATACCCTTCTCAAGGGTTTTATATGAGAATCACTCACTTCCCAGACTCTCTTATGACAGGCTTTAGAATCAGAGAGGACATTAAATAGAAAGATGCCTGTGTAGTTCAGCCTACAACCACTGGAGGGAAGCTCTTCCATTTTTGTTGAGGATTTGATAGTCTTACCACATATTGAGTAGGAGAGAAAAGCAGGAACAAGTCAGAACTCTGAAGATGCTGGTCTTGAAGCTTCTACCTTTAAGAATAACTAGCTCTGGTATAATCAATTTTCTGCTCTCCCTGTGACTTCCAACAGGAAAAATAAATAAAAAGACTGATTGCCTTTCCTGTAACTAGGCCACAGAAATATTTGTTTCCATGGGCACAGAGACCATCCCAGTTCCGATGAGATCTCATCATGAAAAGACCAAAGCGGCAGGAAGCCTGAATCGCACAAAGCCTGGAAATTGGTAATGTCCACCCTGACTGCTCTCAAGTTTCTCCTCTCTCTTTCCTGGTCCCTATGTTCCTTCTCCTAATCCAGCCTTCTTTTCCTATCTTCTCATTAGCTTTCTATTTGCTGGAGACGGGGCTTTCTGACCCAGAAATCACTTTTCCATACGTTGGGGGCCTGTGTCCTATCCAGCTACATGACAAGAACTCTCTGTCCTCAGCGAGTTATGTTGAGCATGAGGATCTGGCAGATCTTGCACCCTGGCTTCATATTCTGCTCTGGCCTGGGCTCTAGCAGTTCAGTGAACTCTGGGACCGGCAGGTGGAAGTACAAAGGTCAAGGTGGATGGGGATAGTAGCAAGTACACCAGAGTAGATCAGAGTAGACTAGACCATACATCAGAGCAGATAATAGATAATGGCAACTCTGAGGAAACCCTTTTCTTCTAGGACACCAAACCACAGATACTATAAGAGTTCATTTTGAGGTTTTACTAACTCCCTGTGACCCCAGTAAATATTGATGATGTGAAGCACACAGAGACAGGGGCAGACGTCTGACCAGGTTTGAGGAAAAATGTCTGGATTCAAAAAGTTCCTTCTCAGCTCTCTCCTACATTCATCCCTCCTCTGCAGCCCAGGTGTGAAACTAGACATCCAGGGTCTTTATACCCTGATGTATTTACCACTGAGTATACAAATTCCTACCCCATCCCACCCACATTTGGTCATGCAGAACATCCCCACATATGGTGAATAAAAGAAACGCTGGACCTCTCTCTCTTCTCCTTCTCAATAATCCACCAACCCCAGCATTTATTCAATTAACTAACATTTTAAAAATTAAATAGATGTGAATCCAACAAGACTTTCAGTACTCTGTATTATATGTTATATGGCTTCTTCTCCAAGGAGTGACCCAAGATACCCCTCCCTTGGGCAGGATATGACAATGTATGCAAAGTTCCTGAGCCCAAATTCCAACTGACTCCTGCTATCTCTACGATCTTGAGAAAGTTACCCAACTTTTATGTTTCTTAGTTCCTCACCTATAAAAAAGGTATGTGTGATGACTGTTTTATGAACAAATACAAACACAATACACAGAGGTCCTGGGTGGCTAGTCAGTTAAGCCTCTGACTCTTGGTCATTATCTCACGGATTGAGAGTTGGAGCCCTGTGTCAGGCTCTGTGCTGACAATGCAGAACCTGCTTGAGATTCTCTCTCTCCCTCTCTCCCTCTGCCCTTCCCCTGCTCATGATCTAAATAAATAAACAAACAATAAATATTTAAAAAATAAAGAGAGCTGAGAAAATATTCATTTGAAATGACTTGACAAACTCAGAGATGAGAGAGGCTCCCTAAAATGGATTCTTTTCCCTGTAAGTTGCTCTCCTTGTTTGCTGAATCAGAGTTAAGTTGGACCATCCTAAAGTTTCAGATACACCTATAGGACAGACTGAGATGTAATCTAGACCTAGGTTCTAAGTGAGACTCAGTCTTGGGATCTTTATGAATGTTTAATGTTAATAGTGGAAAAAAGACTTCTCAGCTTTTTTGTCCAAGTAAAGAAAATGACAAAGACTGAAAAATTGGCTGGTTTTACAGGATTTAACTTTTGGTTGTGGGTCCTTTGGGCAATATCAACATCAGACTCTGGTGTCAGAACAAAGCTAGAGAATAAGAGGCAAACTGGGAGGCCAAGAGACTGATCAGAAAAAATGTATGAAGTTACCAACCAAGGGGTGTTTCATAAAGAAGCAGGACTTGAATGTATAGTGCCATGTCAAGTTTCAAATGAAGCAAAAGGAACTAGTCTAGAATGATAAGCCATCCCAGGATACTTAACAAGAGTGACTTAAAATCTAGCAGAGAAATGTGCATGTATATAGCAGTTTAATTAACATAAGGGTCTGCAATGTGGCTTTCTCTAAGTCCAACATAACATGACATACAGCAGGCAATTCATGAATGAATGAATGGAGTTATGGATGGATAGATGGAAGAATGATCAAGGAATAAATATATAGAACTTAGAAAACTAAGTTAATGGAAAAGATGTGTTAAGGAATGAATGGTAAAACTGAATAAATTAATGTTAAGGAAAATGAAGGAGTGAACAGGGAATCTCATGGGTTTTAGCCTTTCTGATACAGTCTGAAATGGGATAGTGGGCATGGAATATGTGAAGTACACCCATAGCTGCTCAAAACTGAGAGAATTTATGCACGCACTGTAAACACACACAGACACACATACTACTGCTTTGTTTCCCACTCTGTTGTCTTCTTATTGCTAGATCCTTATCAAGCTTCTGGTTCTGAAATTTTTTCTAACGAAGGTTTGCTAACCAGTCTATTCAATTCACTTCCTAGCTTTCATCAGAGATCCACCGTATGTGCTTCTCATTGGGCCAAGTGTTATGGTACAGAGATACCAAGTAACTTAGAGCATAATCACCCTCATTAAAGAACTATAGTGTCATTGTTTTGGGGGGAAAAGGAAAAGATAAAAAATAGCATAACTAGGGGCGCCTGGGTGACTTAGTCGGTTAAGCGTCCACCTTTTGCTTAGGTCATGATCTCGCGGTTCGTGGGCTCGAGCCCCGCGTCGGACTCTGTGCTGACTGCCAGCTCAGAGCCTGGAGCCTGTTTCAGTCTGTGACTCCCTCTCTCTCTGACCCTCCCCTGCTCACGCTGTCTCTCTCTCTCTCTCCAAGAAATAAATAAAAATATATTTTAAAAAATAGCATAACTATTCTAACCGTTAACTGCCAAAACGAGATGGTGATTCAGCAATGGCATAAAATGAATAGAGCGGCGTACGGTGAGTTAATGAATTAGCACAGAATGGAAGTATATCAGGTGACGTCCTCCTCACCTGAAGGAGATGATGAGGATTACATGAAATTTTATGCAGAAGGGCCTGTGAAAGATCATGAGGAGGAATCAGGATTGGGGCAGAAAAGCTTTGGGACTGCGATTCAGATATGACACCGGCAACAGGAAAGAGGGAAGGACCATAGAATTGTCCAGGAGAGCTTCAGACTGCAGTACAGATCTGACAAATACTCATCCAAGCCCGTGGGACGTTTGGAGCAATGACTGCCCCGTAGAGAAGGCATGCTCTTTCTCTGCCTGCCTGGAAACAGTCTGGCCTCTGCTAAGGCAGTGGTTAATCTCAAAGGTCCTGCAACTGGATGCTGTCAGTTAACTGCATCCTTCACAGCTGAATGTTGTATTCTTTCTGTAAGGTAGACCCAAGTGGGACGCCCCCATGGCTGCCACCAGATGAGAGCTAGTGTCCTTAAGAAATTGGCAAGAAAAAGGGAGGCAGAGGTGCCAGATGAGAATCAATAATGAAGACCTGGGTGAAACCCTAATGTAGCCCCTCATTCACTCTGGGAAGGCAAAATACTCACATACTCCTGATTCTAGATTTGAAAAAATTAGTATAAAATGATCTATCAAGAATGGTGAAACTAATTCTCATTTAATTTCACAATTAAAGAATCACAATTTTACACATATACACACCTACATATAGCTATTTTTTATATTCATTGTGTACTCTGGGAGTTCAAAGAAGCAAATGATCACAAGGGATCTCAATAACAGGTCAAAATTAAGATGGGAGTAAAACAATAAATACGATTTCAGTTAATTACTAAAAGGCACTTCAAGTAGAGCAGATGCTCAAGTTAAAGCAGAGACAAAGTTATTCCTGTGGGTGCTCAGGAAAAAGTACACCTGTTTCTCCACAGCATTGAGACCAAAACAGTGAAGACCAATTGTAACGTCAGAATGCCATGTATGATGGGGAATTTGAAGGCAGGCTTTAAATGAAAGTCAGTGCATGAAAGAAAGACGAGGTATACAAATCATGGCCTTGGACATGTTACATAATTTATGATACTCATTTTTCAATTTGAAAAAAAGGAGTCGGCAATAACTTCCTTGATTCTTTTGTCCCATATCCAAAATTCACACTCACACCCACACACACCCAACCCGAACACATGCACACACAATCATATCTTAATCTTGTCTCAAAGGGTCAGATTAACAATATATATCTAATGTGTATTATCAATGGTAAAAAGTTGAAGAAAAACAAAATGATGCTATGAGGCATTATGAATCTTAGAAGCATTTTGAAATGAAGCAAGAACAAATTGGAGAATAAAGGGAAGGGGGCAAATGTTGAAATATGCCCCTAGCAACTCTGCTACAGTGCATAAAACATACACAGAATACTGCTGACAAAGCAATGCTCAGCTGAAGGGGACAGAATAAATTAGTCATGGACTAGGTCTGATCAAATTTGCAAATTCCCCCAGCCATCTTTTAAAATTTTTGTAATGTCTATTTACTTTTGAGAGACAAAGACAAAGCACGAGCAGCAGAGGGGCAGAGAGAGAAGGAGACAGATTTTGAAGCAGGCTCCAGGCTCTAAGCTGTCAGCACAGAGCCTGACACGGGGCTCGAACTTTGCACATGAAATCATGACCTGAGCTGAAATCGGTTGCTCAACCAACTGAGCTGCCCAGGCGCCCCATCCTCAGCTGTCTTTAAAGTAGAATAACAGCTATATGGAAATATCATAGTGAGTTTGAAACTGAACTCTAGACAAGAAAGAAGGGATTCCAGATAGTCAATAAGGGCATATGTGAAATCTAAATAATTAGGAGTGTATACATACAGGGCCTCTACCTCTGTAATTGGGTGTAATCAAGAGAAGTTTCAAGTTCATTTTGTATTTATTTCTAGGAAACACCCTTCTTAGATGGCCTTAGGAAACCACAGCACCATCACGGAGTTCATCCTTCTGGGGCTGTCAGCTGACCCCAAAGTCCAGGCTCTGTTCTTTGTGCTCTTCCTGGGGATTTACCTCCTGACCATAATGGGGAATCTAATGATGCTGCTGGTGATCAGAACTGACTCCCACCTCCAAACACCCATGTATTTTTTCCTGAGTCATCTCTCCTTCGTGGATCTGTGCTTTTCTTCAGTCACTGTGCCCAAACTTCTAGAGAACCTCCTGTCCAAAAGGAAAGTCATTTCAAAAGAGGGATGCCTGATTCAAGCTTTCTTTGTGCTTGACATTGGAGGAACAGAAACTTTACTGCTATCAGCCATGGCCTATGACCGCTATGCTGCCATCTGCCACCCTCTGCTCTATGGCCAGATAATGAGCAGCCAGCTGTGTGTGAGGCTGGTATGGGCTTCATGGAGCCTGAGTTTTCTGGATGCAGTTATCAACATCCCTCTGGCTAGGAACTTGAACTTCTGTGAGACACGTACCATCTCCCACTACAGCTGTGAGCTGCCCTCTCTCTTCCCTTTGTCCTGCTCTGATGTCACCACCAATGTCACTGTCCTGACCGTCTCCTCACTCCTGCATGGCTTTGGTACATTCTTACTGATCTTCATCTCTTACGCTCGCATTGCGTCCACCATTCTGAGCATCAGCTCCACCACAGGAAGAAGCAAGACCTTCTCCACCTGCTCCTCCCACCTCGCCACAGTAAGCTTCTTCTATGGATCTGCTCTCCTCCGTTATCTCCTGCCAACCTCAGGCTCACCTCTGGAGCTCATCTTCTCCATACAGTATGGTGTGGTCACTCCCCTAGTGAATCCCCTCATCTATAGCCTGAAAAACAAAGAAGTAAAGGCGGCTCTGAGAAGAACGTTGGAGAAATGTTTGCAAAGGCATAAGTAGCAAGCTACAAAGAGATGATGAATTAGGAAGGAACTACGGCCTTTGGGATACCTGGTGGGTTGACACTAAAATCTTCTGATGGCCTACTGTTTTAGAAGCTAAAAGATACTTCATAAAAGCTTAAGAAAGAGACACAAAGATACCTTGAGGGTGGGGTCAGTGTAGAAGAAGGTGGTTCAGATTAAATCCAGCTCAAAGGCAGAGCAATGGAATATATCGTCATCTTGATTAAAAGTTTTATTTAATCATAATTTATTTCTCTATTGTTTTAATGACACTGAGTTTTAAAATGCATGGGTATTGGATGACTTTGTAGAATTAAATGTACAGAAAGCCACTTAGAACCATAAGATTTCACCGATAGTTGAGTCGCAGGGAAAGAACAGTTATAGACATGGGGTCTGTGAAGACATTTGAGCTTTGGTTGGGAAGCTCCTGCTAAAATTCGGGACGGCACAAGTGACAGGTCAGTTACTTGGGTAATACCAAGAACTCTATTGTTGTTCCTTGGGAGTTGCAACATGAGGGAAAATGTGGCTCGTTGTAGGGTGAGATGGGATAACTTAGCCCTCTGCTACAATTCACCTCCTTTAAGCTTATTTTTTCCATCCAACCTCCTTGGGGAATGCAAGGGATTTTAGTCAATTGTTCTGGAGTAATTTCCTTTTCATGTATTTTAGCACGGGTTTATGAAATATGCAGTATGTACTATATAATTCACCAAATGTGTATCTTCTGATAAATGGTTCCATGCTATTTATGATTTTCCTCAAAACAGATTAAACTGTGGTAACTTATACTCATTCAATGTTATTTTCTGTACAGCAATACTGAGTCACCTAATAATACATGTTATTGATGAGGGACAGAAGCAGTAAAATGTTTACCCTTCTCCCAGAAGGCTGATTTATAGTCTGTGATGTTCTGATAAGGGTCAAATATGTGCTAATAGTTACAGTCTTTAACGCTCTCACGACTGCCCATATGTTACTGACAGTCAATGGTGAATTGAATGATAAGCACCAGAGGAATCTTGCAAAAGTAGTTTTATGAGTAGAAATTCAAAGAAATTTGAAGAAATTTTAATCTGATATTCCCTGCATGCCTTATTCCCTTTGATTCTAAGCAGATAACCACAACCTCACACAACAAAAGTGCAGCTCTTTCTGCCCATGGGTCCTGTCCCCGTGCTTCCTAAATAAACTCACTAAGTTGTACCATACAATGTCTCAAGAATTCTTTCTTGACTTGCACTTGACAATCCTGCATCATTTTCATTAATGGGTTAAAACACGTTAATTCCATTGTACTTTATGTTTTCAGTAACATATATTATCATCCAACATTCTCGGTATCAAATCATGCACTAATTAATAATGCATCTTTATTTCCAATTGTTTAAGTTAGAATAAGAAAGCAGATACAGTAAAGAAAAGATGACGATTGTCAAAAAATAATTCCATCACCCATATTTAGGTATATTTTCTTCTAATATCTCTTGTACATAAAGATTTTTTTTAATGTTTATATATTTATTTTGAGAGAGAGAGTACAAGCCGGGGAGAGGAAAATAGGGTGGCAAGAGAGAATCCCAAGCAGGCTCCACACCATCAGCACAGAGCCTGACACAGGGTTCAATCTCACAAACCCATGAGGTCATGACCTGAGCTGAAATTATATGCTTAACTGACTGAGCCACCCAGGTGCCCCAAGATTTTAATATAATCCTTTTATTGAGCAGGGCCAATTCCATGGCAAATATACATGAAACTGTTTTTTTATCTTTAGTTCCTTCATTCAACTGGGCTGCATAATCTCCATTTCCTTCCCCACTTCACCCACCCCCACTGCCACCCCCAGCTGTCTGTCAGCTTTTCCAATTCTTCTCTCCCTGGCTCAGAGAGGCGTAGAGGAAAGATCAGCAAGTCTACTGCAGAAGCAGATGTCTAACAGGAATGAGATCACAATATATTCTGCTTGCAGGCATTCTCTGTTTCTGTGAGTTCTTCTCTTAAGACCCCATTTATTTGGATTCCACAAAAGAAAAGCAATCCTTACTTCCCCCATGAGAAAAGAAGGAAATGACTTCTCATCACAAACACTAAATTCCCAATAAGGCCAATGCAATGAACACCCTCCCCGATTCATTCCCAACCCTGCCGTTTTTATAGCCAGGGAAGGAGGGGCTTGGGGAAAACTAGTGTAGCATCATAGGTTCCGCTATCTCTCACTAAGCCTTGAAAAGGGGGTCTAATGACATTATTGGTAGATACTATCAAATGGAAGGTATTTATGTCATGGGAACACAAACTTGTTCAGCCACTCTGGAACACAATATGAAGGTTCCTCAAAAAAATTAAAAATAGCTCTACCATATAATCCAGCAATTCCACTTCTGTGTATATACCCAAAGGAAATGAAAATAAGATAACACAGAGATATACGCAATCCAAAAATCTAAGAGCCCATTAAGAAATAAATGAAGAAGGAAGATGTGATGTATGTATACGATGGAATATTATTCGGCCATAACAAATGGATATCCTGCCAGTACTGCATGATGTCACTTACATATGGAATCTAAAAAAGCCAAATTCCTAAAAACAGAATAGATGGTGGCTACCAGAAGATGGGAGGTGGGGAGATAGGACAGATTTCATTTACAGATATACCCTTACAATAAGTAGTAAATAAATCCTAGAGATCGAATGCACAGTACAGTAAATATAAACAACAATATTGTATTATAATCATCAAACTTGCTTAGACACTAGAACCTGATTATTCCAACCAATAAAAACAAATCATAATTATGTAACATGACAGAGGTGCTAATTAGCACTACAACGACAATCATATTATGTAAATGTATCCAATTAATACGTTGTTCATCTTAAATTTACACAATGTTATATGTCAAATATATTCCAATTAAAAAAACAAAACAACACAACTAACAGAGAGCAGATCTGTGGTTGCCAGAATCCAAGGGGGTGGAGGGTGGGCAAAAATGGGTGAAGGTGGCCAAAAGGTACAAACTTCCAGTTATAAAATAAATAAGTCCTGGGGATGTCATGTACAGCCTGGTGACTATAATTAATAATACTGTATTGTACTTTTGAACGCTACAAAGAGTAGATTTTTTAAGTTCTCAAGGAAAAAATTTGTTTATTTTTCTTTCTTTTTTTTTTTTTGAGAGAGAAAAAGAGAAATTATGAATTGGGGAGGGACAGAGGGAGAGGGAGAGAGAGAGAGAGAGAGAGAGAATCCCAAGCAGGCTCCATGCTGAACATTGAGCCCAATAACGGTCTCAATCTCATGACCATGGGATTGTGACCTAAACCGAAATCAAGAGTCAGACACTTAACCAACTGAACCACCCATGCACCCCAAGGAAAAAAATTTTTGTAACTATGTATAGTAAGACATTAACTACATTTATTGTGATCATTTAACAATATAAACAAATATAGAATGATTATGTTGTACACCTGAAAAAAATGTTACATGTTAATTTTATCTCAATTAAAGAAGGTATGTTGTTTAAATTCCAAACGTTTTAGCCAGGCACAAAAACCACTGGTCAACAGCAAAAAAGTCCAATACCAGATGGCTTCACTGGCGAATTCTACCTAACATTTAAGGAATTAATGACAATTATTTCCAAACTCTTCCAAAAAAATAGAAAAGGAGGGAACACTTCCAAAAGCATTATCGGATTCCAAAACCAGACAGACACTGCAAGAAAAGAAAATTACATAGATAACAAAAATCTTCAATAAATGTTGGCCCATGGAAATATAAACATATATATATATATTTCCATTGGCTAACATTATGTATATGTATATACATATATATAGAGAGAGACAGAGACAGAGAGATTTAAAAATCCTTTTCTTATCCTTCCTTCTCCAGTCCCTACCAGCCTAATAAAAGTTCTTTTAGGCTTTAAATAATTGCTTTAATTCAGAAATTTCAAATGCTCCCCTGTGCCTCTTACTGTTTACCTTTCCAGCCAACTGAAAGTGTGTTAATTAGTGAGTCCAGAACTTGGTTTCAGACTAGACTGCAGAGAATACGAGGCATTGGCCCAGCTTCCCCTGGGTGCCAAACCCAGCCCATGGCTGCATAACCATAGACAGCCTCTGATTGGTTTTGGTAGATTGTTCTTTCCTTAAGAAGCATTCTTAAGATAGTATTCAGAATCACAGAGGAAATAAATGAAGAGATGGTAGGTTACTAGATCTGAGATCACCTGAGGAAATTTTAATGAAGTATATGTCAGTCGGAAATATGAACTTCTTTGGAGATATTGTTCTTGTCCTTCCATAGAGTGACCTGCATTGTAGAATGACACCACTCTATGTTAAGGTATCCAGGAAATAATCTGGATATTGTGGCATCCTCAGTGGTCCTAAAGTTTGAACTATTCAGATGCCTAATACCCACTGACAACAAGAAGAAAAAGCTATCTGTTATGTCAATAGTTGGACTCCTGTGACATAAGTTCTCTTATGGGGAGACTTTACCAATGATGTGTCTACCTGAATGGGAAAGCTGGAACACACAGGAGCTGCCTCTTTGAGAAAAAGCCAGGAGCACGGTAATATCCTCCAACATGTCTGATATCCCTCTGTTTTTCCTTCCTAGAAAGTTCTACGTGTTTTAATTTTGCTCACCATCCTCCACCTTGACCCCATCCCCCAGAACCTCCTGATACATCCCACTAGTGCTAGATCCTGAGCCTCCTGTTCAACCCATTCCTTTTTCCTGAGCTTGAGGTGGTAACTTCCCACTCCTTGATAGGCCACCTCCTTCTCAAGATTGGCCTCTAATGTCTCTGTTACTGAAAATGTTGCATTTGTCCCAGTGGCCTTGGACATGATCTCAGAAAGCTCTCTCTTCGCTCCCTCATGACACTGGTGACAGGGACATCTCACAGCCTAGACATAAATCCTCTTATGCATCAGGATCCAAAAGATTGCAGAAAGCTGACACCTGAAATGAAATGAGGATATCAGAAATAGATGTTGACTTGCTGAAGCTACTTATTCCCCTGCTTGCACAGAATTTTTCTATTCGTACTTTCTTTCTATTAATAGAACAACCTTCAGGTCTAGCCACCACTGTGACAATGTGAATAGTGTGAGACAGCACTGGAGAGGACAGCTATGAAAATAGTCTCAAGTGGGTAACATTGACCTTTGGCTTCCTCCTGCTTCCAGCACTGATATCCTCTTCCCTTTTCAAATTCCTTCTCATGCACAGAAGGTCGGTAGACGGCACCCAGCCCCGGAAGCCTCAAGCCAATTGGAAATTGACCTTTCAAACACATCCTTCATTTACTTATTCTTTCCAAATACATCAAAAACCAGTGCGGACAAGGCTTGTCCGCCTTCAGAACACTTCTGAAATCCTCTTATTTACATATTTTACCCTTTCAACCACCCCCTTGTTTAATTTCAGTCCTTTGTTCTCACCCACGTGTAAATCTGACATGAATCTCTCTTATGTTAGTATGAAATGAAGCCAATGTCTTTAATTTTAAATAGTAAATGAAAGCTGATATTCATTTTCCTGTTTAAAAATTGATTTATTTTCATGCTTGGAATGTAATCTAGAATTGAATGGAACACTTTGTCCTTGGTCATTAAAGAAATCCCTGGAATCAGTTTGAGTTGCTGTTTAGGATGGTGAGGAAGGTGAGCTCCTTTTCTGTGATATCCCAAAACCATATGATACAAATAACTGCTACCTTCATCCACACAAAATGTGGAAGTTAGCACATCAATGAAAAATACTTTTTAAAAAAATGCTACAGTCTTCTTAGATGGGACCCTAAAACCCCCAAAGATACCGTGGCCAGGCAACCTCTTGTGAGTGAAAGCAGAAAGGTGGAAACTGTTTTTAGGATAGTCCTACCCACAAATACTAGGTGCTCTCCAAATCTTTGATAAGCATAGAACAGACTTAGCATTTAACTTCACTTGAAAAGATTCTAAGTAAAATGTCTACTTTCAACAGTGTTTACAATTTTATCCATGCCAGGATCCTCAAAAGTAAATTCCCCAGCTGTTTATGCTTCACCACCACTGGATCTAGCTGAAGTCACACCAAGGTAAATATTGCACTGTTTGCCCAGGCACACAAAGAATGTACACTTAGGTCTAAGATGAGCTTGAGCTTGGAAATAGCAGGATTTGAGGGGAGGCTGGAAGTCACATAAAAAATTAGATTAATGGAATAAAGGAGAACATGTGAAAGCAGAACAATATAATCAAAGACACAAAAATAAAGAGACCTTTCTGATATCAAAAGGGGCCAAAAAGGCCAAAATACAGGTTTAAGACAAATAAGGAAAACGTCTGGATGTCAAGGCAGGAAAAGTGGTCTTTTTTCCTAGACCCTGGGATGAGAATTAGAAGAAAACTACAGAATTTATTTCCTGTCTCTTCTACTGGTTCTCAACAGGACTCAATATATTCCTCAGAGGTAACATGGGATAAATTTCCATGCCTGAAATACTCCCTAAAATTGCTGTGAGAACAAATAGGATTTTTTTGTATACAGTCTGTATACAAATAAAAAAATACTTTTAAAGTTTATTGTGTTGTTTAGGAAGTAAGAAGCCTTGGATTATTTTGAACAAGAAGAATGAAGAAAGGAGAAAAGTTTAGAACATTCACTGTAGATATGTCATATAATGACTTTTGAAACAAGATGGTAAGGATTTCTGAACTTGGGAGCATGCAGTGAACAGTGAATAATAATTAATGTCTAAGCAAGACAGCAATACTATTTATCCAGTAAATCCCTGTGAAACAAGAATGGAATTCTCTAAAGTACATGCATACTAGACAAAAAAGGATAAAATCCTTCCTGAGATACAATGAGGGCAGCTTTGAGATACTGAGCACAAGGTCAAGTGAAGCAGAGAAGGAGGGATGTATAAGAAGATATGATGATGCTCTAAAAATTGGGAACAATCATAGGTGATATCACCCCCTTTCTATTTTATTCCAAGGAAATCCCCTCCACAGATGGCCTGGAGGAACCACAGTGCCATCACCGAGTTTATTCTCGCTGGGCTGTCCGACGACCCCCACGTCCAGGCTCTGCTCTTTGTCCTCTTCCTGGGGATTTACCTCCTGACCACGATGGGAAATCTAATGCTGCTGCTGGTGATCAGGATTGATTCCCGCCTCCACACACCCATGTACTTCTTCCTGAGTAACCTGTCCTTCATGGACCTCTGTTTCTCTTCTGTCACTGTGCCCAAGCTACTGAAGGACCTTCTGTCTGAGAAGAAAACCATCTCAGTAGAGGGCTGCCTGGCTCAGGTGTTCTTTGTGTTTTTCTCTTCAGGGACTGAAGCCTGTCTGCTCTCCGTGATGGCCTATGACCGCTATGCTGCCATCTGCCACCCTCTGCTCTATGGCCAGCTGATGACCAGCCAGCTCTGTGTGGGGTTGGTGCTGGTCTCATGGGGCCTGGCCTCTCTCAATGCATTTGTCATTGTGCTCTTGGCTATTAACCTGGACTTCTGTGAGGCCCAAACCATACACCACTACACCTGTGAGCTGCCTGCTCTTTTCCCTCTGTCTTGTTCTGATATCTCCACCACAACCAATATCCTGCTGTGCTCCAGTTTACTGCATGGGCTGGGAACCTTCCTCCCAATCTTCTTCTCCTATGCCCGTATTATCTCCACCATCCTGAGCATCAGCTCCACCTCAGGCAGAAGCAAGGCCTTCTCCACCTGCTCCTCCCACCTCATCGCAGTGATCCTGTTCTTTGGTTCAGGTTTTCTTTGTTATCTCATGCCTCCCTCGGGTTCCTCTTTGGATTTGCTCCTCTCCTTGCAGTACAGCGCAGTCACGCCCTTGCTGAATCCCCTCATCTACAGCCTAAAGAACAAAGAGGTGAAGGCGGCTGTGAGACGGACACTGGAGAAATGTCTCTAATGTAGTGAACAAAGACACAGTTACTAAGCAAAAATCACAAAGACTGTGTTCCTTTGCATTTCTTCTTTTGTTCCCACCTCTTCCCACACATAATGTCAGATAATTTGGAAGAAATATTGCAGAGCTTGTCTGAACAGAGCTTACTGTTCTTCAAAGGCAGTAGTTCTTGATTTGGGCTCCTCATTTGCAAAGTCTGCTCTATTGGTTGGAAGAGAACGTGATAACAATTTTCCACACAACAGGTCAATAAGACAAAATAATTAGGTTGAAAAGATACAACGATCATTTCAGGAGATTCAGCATCTGACTGAGGAGTTGCAGAAAGAATTAAAAACAAAGGAGGAATGGGCCACCATTCCTGACTAGGTAACTCAGTCAGATAAGCATCTGACTCTTGATGTAGGCTCAGGTCATGATTTCACGAGTTCATGAATTTGAGCCCTGCGTCGGCCTCTACACTGACAGTGCAGAGCCTGCTTGGGAGTCTCTCTCTCCCTCTGTCTCTACTCCTCCCCTACTCATGCTCATTCTCTCTCTCTAAAACAATAAAACAAAACAAAACAAAAAACAAAGGAGGAATTTATTAAACAGAAGTTAACTTTTACAAATCCCAACTACTTTTAAGTTTTTTTAAACAAAACTTGGGTAAAAAGAAAAAAAACCTCTATGCTAACACTCCAGTCGAAACTCTATGTAGAATAGTATGAACATGAGAACATTATATACTAAAGTTACAAAATATTGCTGGTGCAACCATTATTTTAATCTATCTATCCTTATATTTATTAATTCATTCATAAACAAGAAAAAAATTAAGGTTCTGAAAGCTCATATCCAAACAGTAGAAAATAACAAAACCTAACATAAGAAAAGGAGGATAAAGGAACTAAAATCACAAATTAATAAGTCAAAAAACAGAAAAACAGAATTGAGAAATAAATCCAGGCTCTAGTCATTCAAAAAAATCTATAGAATTTGGAGCACCTGGGTGGCTCAGTCAGTTAAGTGTCCAACTCTTGATCTCAACTCAGGTCCTGAACTCACAGTTTGTGAAGTTTGAGCCCCACATCTGCTACTAGTGCAGAGCCTGCCTGGGATTCTCTCTCTCTCTGCCCCTCCCTTGTTTTCGCTCTCCTTCTCTCCCTCTCTCTCTCTTTCTCCCTCCCAAAAATTAAACTAAAAAATTTTTAAAAGATCTATAAAATCTATAAGATCTATAAAATTTGATATAACTCTTTTCATATAGGCATAAAAAAAGAAAAAGAAACCAATAATACAACACCGATATAAAGAATAAAATTTTTAAGAAAATAGTAAGATTCATCCCAATAAATTTGAAAAGCAGGCTTTTGTTTAATTTTAAGGTATACGTAATTCAAGAAAAAGAAAATTGAGCCATTAGATGTATAAAAGCAAAAAAAAAAAAAATCAAAGAATTAGCTCAAATGGGCAACAAGCAGGGATAGTTTTTCAGACGAGTCCAAACCTCAATATTATATGCATTTTTTAGAGTACACAATAATATGGAAAATTGTCAATGCATCTTCAGAGCTAAAGTAACTCTGATTCAAAACCTAAAAAATTATCATCCTCTGGGACCCCTGGGTGGCTCAGTCAGTTTAGTGCTCAACTCTTGATTTCATCTCAGATCATGATCTCATGGTTTGTGAGATCAAGTCCTGCGTCTGGCTCTTAGTGAACAGCATGGTGTCTGCTTGGGATTTTCTCTCTCCCTCTATCTCTGCCTCTCCCTTGCTTGCTCTTTCTCTCTCTTAAAATAAATAAATGAAAACTTTAAAATTTGTTAAATTATCGTTTCCTAATGAATATATAGAGAAAAATTCTAAATGAAATATTAATCCACTGAATACAAAAGTACACTGAAAGAATAGCAATCTAAATAATAATCATGACCAAATAAACTTTGCTATTGGTTTGACCCCTCAAATCAATAGGTTAGAATGAGAATAATCATATTCCACCCCAATAGTTTCTTAACAGGCATAAAAGTAAAATTCTACAATCATTGTGACCCCAAATATTTAATAATAAAAAATTCTAATGATTCTTTCTTTCAATAAAAAATACTTAACATTAATCAACATGCAACCACATGCTTCATGATAATAACAGATATTATCAAATTGAAGAATTTACAGTTTAATAAAAGAAACAACATGGGATGCCTAAGTGACTCAGTCGGTGATGTACTAAACTTTGGCTCAGGTCACAATCTCCTAGTGCATGAGTTTGAGCCTTGCATTGGGCTCTCTGCTGTCAGTGCAGACCCCGCTTCAGATCCTCTGTCCCTCTCTCTCTCTGCCCTTTCCCCTTTCTCTCTCTCTCTCAGAAATAAATAAACATTTAAAAAATAAACAAATACAAAGAAAAGAAAAGAAACAATACTACCAGGGCACCTGATAGCTAAGTCAGTTAAGCATCTGACTCCTGATTCCAGCTCAGGTCATGATCTCATACTTCGTGAGTTTGAGTCCCATGTCAGGCTTTGAGCTGACAACACAGAGCTTGCTTGGAATTCTCTCTCTCTCCTTCAAAATAAATTAACATTTAAAAAATAAGGGGGAGGAGTGAAGATGGAGGAACAGCACGGAAGGGTTTTTTTTGCATCTAGCGTCCATGAAATACAGCCAGATCAACACTAAACCATCCTGCAAACCTAGAAAACTGATTTGCGGATTAACACAACAATCTGCACAACCTGAACCATAACTCAGCAGGAACACAGTGTGGAGAGGTGAACTGGAGGACAGAGAAGCCCTGGAGGGCAGGGAGCTGTTTTTGCTTGCAGAGAGGGACAGAGATGGGAGGAGACTATGGGAAAAGCATCATCCACAAAAGCAGCTGGAGAGAAAGTGGAAGAATATAAACAGCTGCAGGGACTGAACTAAAAAGGGAGAAAGGAGAAAGGAGAGGGTTTAAATTCCATTAAAACTCTATAACTAGGGAGTGCAGTGTCTGAAACTCTGCAGCTCAATGCCTGGTGGTGCTCTGGTGAGAAGGGCAAATCTCCAGGAGCAGAGTGAAGTCTGGGGGTCTGGAGGCCACACGAAGAGAATTGGTTCCCCTGCTGGGAGGACATTTGGTAGAGGCTGTGCAACCCCCCTGCAAGATGTCTGAACAAGAATTTAGAATCACATAATAAAAGTACTATCTGGGGTCAAAAATAGATTAGAAGCCCTTTCTGCAGAGATAAAAGAAGTAAAACTAGTCAGGATGAAATAAAAGATGCTATAATAGAGCTGCAATCTCAAATAGATGCCACGGCAGCAAGAGTGAATGAGGCAGAGCAGTGAATCAGCAATATAGAGGACAAACTTACAGAGAATAATGAAGCAGAAAAAAAAGAGTGAGACTAAGGCAAAAGAGCATGATTTAAGAATTAGAGAAATCAGTGACTGATTAAAAAGGAACATCAGACTCATAGGGGTCCCAGAAGATGAAGAGAGGGAGAGAAAGGGGTAGAAGGGTTATGTGAGCAAATCAGAGCAGAAAACTTCCTAACCTGGAGAAAGACACAGACATCAAAATCCAGGAAGCACAGAGGACTCCCATTAGATTCAACAAAAAACAACTATCACCAAGGCATATCATAGTCAAATTCACAAAACACTCAGGCAAGGAAAGAATCATGAAAGCAGCAAGGGGGAAAGAAGTCCTTAATCTTCAGGGGAAGACAGATCAGGCTTACAGGAGACCTATCCACAGAAACTTGGCAGGCGAGAAAAGAGTGGCAGGATATATCCATGTGCTGAATCTGAAAAATATGCAGCCAAGAATTCTTTATCCAGGAAGGCTGTCATTCAAAATAAAGGAGAGATAAAAAGTTTCCCAAACAATAATTAAAGGAGTTCATGACCACTAAACCAGCCCTGCAAGAATTTTAAGGGGGACTCACTAGGTGGAGAAAAGACCAAAAAAATAATAAAAATAATAAACACCAAAAGCAACAAACACTAGAAAGGACTAGAGAACACCACCAGATACTCCAACTCTACAAGAAACAAAACAGCAATAAATTCATATCTTTTGGTACTCACTCTAAATGTCAATGGGCTAAATGCTCCAAACAAAAGATATAGGGTAACAGAGATAAGAAAACAAGATCCATCTATATGCTGTTTACAAGAGACCTACTTTAGACCTGATGAGACCTTCAGATTGACAGTAAGGGGGTAGAGAACCATTTATCATGCTAATGACTGACAAAAGAAAGCTGGAGTAGCTATACTTAATTCAGACAATCTAGACTTTAAAATAAAACTGTAACAAGAGATGAAGGTTATTATATCATAATTAAGGGGTCTATCCACCAAGACCTAACAATTGCAAACATTTATGCTCCAAATGTGAGAGCACCCAAATATATAAATCAATTAATCACAAACATAAAGAAACTTATTGATAATAATACCATCATAGTAGGAAACTTCAACACCCCACTTCCAGCAATGGACATATCATCTAAACAGAAATACAACAAGGAAACAATGGCTTTGAATGACACACTGGATCAGATGGACTTAACATATATTCAGAACATTTCATCCTAAAGCAGTGGAATATACATTCTTCTCCAGTGCACGTGGAAAGTTCTCCAGAATAGAAAACATACTGGAAAACAAATCAGCCCTCAACAGGGCAAAATGATCGAGATCAGACCGTGCATATTTTCAGACCACAATGCTATGAAACTCGAAATCATGTGAAATCAAGAAAAAAATGTGGAAAGGTAACAAATACCTGGAAACTAAAGAACATCCTACTAAAAAATGAATGGGCTAACCAAGAAGTTAAAGAGGAAATTTAAAAGCACATGGAAGCCAATGAAAATGATAACACCACAGCCCAAAACCTCTGGGACACAGCACAGGTGGTCATAAGAGGGAAGATATAGCAATCCAGGCCTTCCTAAAGAAGGAAGAAAGGTCTCAGATACACAACCTAACCTTACACCTTAAAGAGCTGGAAAAAGAACAGCAACTAAAACCCAACCAGCAGAAGACAGGAAATAATAAAGATTAGAGCAGAAACCAATGCTATCAAAACCAAAAAAGTAAAAAATAAAAAAAAGTAAAACAGATCAATGAAAACAGAAGCTGGTTCTTCAAAAGAATTAATAAAATTGATAAACCCCTAGCCAGTTTGATCAAAAAGAAAAAGGAAAGGACCCTAATAAATAAAATCAAGAATGAAAGAGGAGAGATCACAACCAATACAGCATAATAACAAAAAATAATAAGAGAATACTATGAGAAATTATATGCCAATAACATGAGTAATCTGGAAGAAATAGACAAATTCCTAGAAACATACAAACTACCAAAACTGAAACAGAAAGAAATAGAAACATTGAACAGACCCATAACCAGTAAAGAAATCAAATTAGTAATCAAAAATCTACCAAAACCCAAAAGTCCAGGGCTAGATGGCTTTCCAGGAGAATTCTACCAAATATTTAAGGAAGAGTTAACACCTATTCTCTTGAAGCTGTTCCAAAAAATAGAAATGGAAGGAAAACTTCCAAACTGTATTATGAAGCCAGCATTACCTTGATTCCAAAACCAAACAAAGACCCCATTAAAAAGGAGAACTAAAAACCAATTTCCCTGATGAACATACACGCAAAACTACTCAACTAAGGAAGCAACAGAAAGAGAAACCAAGGAATCAATCCCATTTACCATTGCACCAAAAACCATACAATACTTAGGAATAAATATAACCAAAGAGGTGAAAAATCTATACACTGAAAACTATAGTTAGCTTATGAAAGAAACTGAAGAAGACACACACACAAAAAATGGAAAAATATTCCATGCTCCTGGATAGGAAGAACAAATATTGTTAAAATGTCAACACTACCCAAATCTACACATTCAATGCAATACCTATCAAAATAACACCAGCATTCTTCACAGAGCTAGAACAAACAATCCTAAAATTTGTATGGAACCAGAAAAGACCCTGAATAGCCAAAGCAGTCTTGAAAAAGAAAACCAAAGCTGGAGGCATCAACTCCCAGACTTCAAGCTGTATTATAAAGCTGTAATCATCAAGCCAGCATGACACTGGCACAAAAACAGACACTCAGATCAATGGAACAGAGCAGAGAACCCAGAAAATGGACCCACAAGCATATGGCCAACTCATCTTTGACAAAGGAGGAAAGAATATGCAATGAAATAAAGACAGTCTCTTCAGCAAGTGGTGCTGAGAAAACTNAAGTCTGGGGGTCTGGAGGCCACACGAAGAGAATTGGTTCCCCTGCTGGGAGGACATTTGGAAGAGGCTGTGCAACCCCCCTGCAAGATGTCTGAACAAGAATTTAGAATCACATAATAAAAGTACTATCTGGGGTCAAAAATAGATTAGAAGCCCTTTCTGCAGAGATAAAAGAAGTAAAACTAGTCAGGATGAAATAAAAGATGCTATAATAGAGCTGCAATCTCAAATAGATGCCACGGCAGCAAGAGTGAATGAGGCAGAGCAGTGAATCAGCAATATAGAGGACAAACTTACAGAGAATAATGAAGCAGAAAAAAAAGAGTGAGACTAAGGCAAAAGAGCATGATTTAAGAATTAGAGAAATCAGTGACTGATTAAAAAGGAACATCAGACTCATAGGGGTCCCAGAAGATGAAGAGAGGGAGAGAAAGGGGTAGAAGGGTTATGTGAGCAAATCAGAGCAGAAAACTTCCTAACCTGGAGAAAGACACAGACATCAAAATCCAGGAAGCACAGAGGACTCCCATTAGATTCAACAAAAAACAACTATCACCAAGGCATATCATAGTCAAATTCACAAAACACTCAGGCAAGGAAAGAATCATGAAAGCAGCAAGGGGGAAAGAAGTCCTTAATCTTCAGGGGAAGACAGATCAGGCTTACAGGAGACCTATCCACAGAAACTTGGCAGGCGAGAAAAGAGTGGCAGGATATATCCATGTGCTGAATCTGAAAAATATGCAGCCAAGAATTCTTTATCCAGGAAGGCTGTCATTCAAAATAAAGGAGAGATAAAAAGTTTCCCAAACAATAATTAAAGGAGTTCATGACCACTAAACCAGCCCTGCAAGAATTTTAAGGGGGACTCACTAGGTGGAGAAAAGACCAAAAAAATAATAAAAATAATAAACACCAAAAGCAACAAACACTAGAAAGGACTAGAGAACACCACCAGATACTCCAACTCTACAAGAAACAAAACAGCAATAAATTCATATCTTTTGGTACTCACTCTAAATGTCAATGGGCTAAATGCTCCAAACAAAAGATATAGGGTAACAGAGATAAGAAAACAAGATCCATCTATATGCTGTTTACAAGAGACCTACTTTAGACCTGATGAGACCTTCAGATTGACAGTAAGGGGGTAGAGAACCATTTATCATGCTAATGACTGACAAAAGAAAGCTGGAGTAGCTATACTTAATTCAGACAATCTAGACTTTAAAATAAAACTGTAACAAGAGATGAAGGTTATTATATCATAATTAAGGGGTCTATCCACCAAGACCTAACAATTACAAACATTTATGCTCCAAATGTGAGAGCACCCAAATATATAAATCAATTAATCACAAACATAAAGAAACTTATTGATAATAATACCATCATAGTAGGAAACTTCAACACCCCACTTCCAGCAATGGACATATCATCTAAACAGAAATACAACAAGGAAACAATGGCTTTGAATGACACACTGGATCAGATGGACTTAACATATATTCAGAACATTTCATCCTAAAGCAGTGGAATATACATTCTTCTCCAGTGCACGTGGAAAGTTCTCCAGAATAGAAAACATACTGGAAAACAAATCAGCCCTCAACAGGGCAAAATGATCGAGATCAGACCGTGCATATTTTCAGACCACAATGCTATGAAACTCGAAATCATGTGAAATCAAGAAAAAAATGTGGAAAGGTAACAAATACCTGGAAACTAAAGAACATCCTACTAAAAAATGAATGGGCTAACCAAGAAGTTAAAGAGGAAATTTAAAAGCACATGGAAGCCAATGAAAATGATAACACCACAGCCCAAAACCTCTGGGACACAGCACAGGTGGTCATAAGAGGGAAGATATAGCAATCCAGGCCTTCCTAAAGAAGGAAGAAAGGTCTCAGATACACAACCCAACCTTACACCTTAAAGAGCTGGAAAAAGAACAGCAACTAAAACCCAACCAGCAGAAGACAGGAAATAATAAAGATTAGAGCAGAAACCAATGCTATCAAAACCAAAAAAGTAAAAAATAAAAAAAAGTAAAACAGATCAATGAAAACAGAAGCTGGTTCTTCAAAAGAATTAATAAAATTGATAAACCCCTAGCCAGTTTGATCAAAAAGAAAAAGGAAAGGACCCTAATAAATAAAATCAAGAATGAAAGAGGAGAGATCACAACCAATACAGCATAATAACAAAAAATAATAAGAGAATACTATGAGAAATTATATGCCAATAACATGAGTAATCTGGAAGAAATAGACAAATTCCTAGAAACATACAAACTACCAAAACTGAAACAGAAAGAAATAGAAACATTGAACAGACCCATAACCAGTAAAGAAATCAAATTAGTAATCAAAAATCTACCAAAACCCAAAAGTCCAGGGCTAGATGGCTTTCCAGGAGAATTCTACCAAATATTTAAGGAAGAGTTAACACCTATTCTCTTGAAGCTGTTCCAAAAAATAGAAATGGAAGGAAAACTTCCAAACTGTATTATGAAGCCAGCATTACCTTGATTCCAAAACCAAACAAAGACCCCATTAAAAAGGAGAACTAAAAACCAATTTCCCTGATGAACATACACGCAAAACTACTCAACTAAGGAAGCAACAGAAAGAGAAACCAAGGAATCAATCCCATTTACCATTGCACCAAAAACCATACAATACTTAGGAATAAATATAACCAAAGAGGTGAAAAATCTATACACTGAAAACTATAGTTAGCTTATGAAAGAAACTGAAGAAGACACACACACAAAAAATGGAAAAATATTCCATGCTCCTGGATAGGAAGAACAAATATTGTTAAAATGTCAACACTACCCAAATCTACACATTCAATGCAATACCTATCAAAATAACACCAGCATTCTTCACAGAGCTAGAACAAACAATCCTAAAATTTGTATGGAACCAGAAAAGACCCTGAATAGCCAAAGCAGTCTTGAAAAAGAAAACCAAAGCTGGAGGCATCAACTCCCAGACTTCAAGCTGTATTATAAAGCTGTAATCATCAAGCCAGCATGACACTGGCACAAAAACAGACACTCAGATCAATGGAACAGAGCAGAGAACCCAGAAAATGGACCCACAAGCATATGGCCAACTCATCTTTGACAAAGGAGGAAAGAATATGCAATGAAATAAAGACAGTCTCTTCAGCAAGTGGTGCTGAGAAAACTGGACAGCGGCATGCACAAAAATGAACCTGGTCCACTTTCTTNTACATTCTTCTCCAGTGCACGTGGAAAGTTCTCCAGAATAGAAAACATACTGGAAAACAAATCAGCCCTCAACAGGGCAAAATGATCGAGATCAGACCGTGCATATTTTCAGACCACAATGCTATGAAACTCGAAATCATGTGAAATCAAGAAAAAAATGTGGAAAGGTAACAAATACCTGGAAACTAAAGAACATCCTACTAAAAAATGAATGGGCTAACCAAGAAGTTAAAGAGGAAATTTAAAAGCACATGGAAGCCAATGAAAATGATAACACCACAGCCCAAAACCTCTGGGACACAGCACAGGTGGTCATAAGAGGGAAGATATAGCAATCCAGGCCTTCCTAAAGAAGGAAGAAAGGTCTCAGATACACAACCTAACCTTACACCTTAAAGAGCTGGAAAAAGAACAGCAACTAAAACCCAACCAGCAGAAGACAGGAAATAATAAAGATTAGAGCAGAAACCAATGCTATCAAAACCAAAAAAGTAAAAAATAAAAAAAAGTAAAACAGATCAATGAAAACAGAAGCTGGTTCTTCAAAAGAATTAATAAAATTGATAAACCCCTAGCCAGTTTGATCAAAAAGAAAAAGGAAAGGACCCTAATAAATAAAATCAAGAATGAAAGAGGAGAGATCACAACCAATACAGCATAATAACAAAAAATAATAAGAGAATACTATGAGAAATTATATGCCAATAACATGAGTAATCTGGAAGAAATAGACAAATTCCTAGAAACATACAAACTACCAAAACTGAAACAGAAAGAAATAGAAACATTGAACAGACCCATAACCAGTAAAGAAATCAAATTAGTAATCAAAAATCTACCAAAACCCAAAAGTCCAGGGCTAGATGGCTTTCCAGGAGAATTCTACCAAATATTTAAGGAAGAGTTAACACCTATTCTCTTGAAGCTGTTCCAAAAANCTAATAAATAAAATCAAGAATGAAAGAGGAGAGATCACAACCAATACAGCATAATAACAAAAAATAATAAGAGAATACTATGAGAAATTATATGCCAATAACATGAGTAATCTGGAAGAAATAGACAAATTCCTAGAAACATACAAACTACCAAAACTGAAACAGAAAGAAATAGAAACATTGAACAGACCCATAACCAGTAAAGAAATCAAATTAGTAATCAAAAATCTACCAAAACCCAAAAGTCCAGGGCTAGATGGCTTTCCAGGAGAATTCTACCAAATATTTAAGGAAGAGTTAACACCTATTCTCTTGAAGCTGTTCCAAAAAATAGAAATGGAAGGAAAACTTCCAAACTGTATTATGAAGCCAGCATTACCTTGATTCCAAAACCAAACAAAGACCCCATTAAAAAGGAGAACTAAAAACCAATTTCCCTGATGAACATACACGCAAAACTACTCAACTAAGGAAGCAACAGAAAGAGAAACCAAGGAATCAATCCCATTTACCATTGCACCAAAAACCATACAATACTTAGGAATAAATATAACCAAAGAGGTGAAAAATCTATACACTGAAAACTATAGTTAGCTTATGAAAGAAACTGAAGAAGACACACACACAAAAAATGGAAAAATATTCCATGCTCCTGGATAGGAAGAACAAATATTGTTAAAATGTCAACACTACCCAAATCTACACATTCAATGCAATACCTATCAAAATAACACCAGCATTCTTCACAGAGCTAGAACAAACAATCCTAAAATTTGTATGGAACCAGAAAAGACCCTGAATAGCCAAAGCAGTCTTGAAAAAGAAAACCAAAGCTGGAGGCATCAACTCCCAGACTTCAAGCTGTATTATAAAGCTGTAATCATCAAGCCAGCATGACACTGGCACAAAAACAGACACTCAGATCAATGGAACAGAGCAGAGAACCCAGAAAATGGACCCACAAGCATATGGCCAACTCATCTTTGACAAAGGAGGAAAGAATATGCAATGAAATAAAGACAGTCTCTTCAGCAAGTGGTGCTGAGAAAACTGGACAGCGGCATGCACAAAAATGAACCTGGTCCACTTTCTTCCACCATAAACAAAAATAAACTCAAAATGGATGAAAGATCTAAATGTAAAACAGGAAGCCATCAAAATCCTAGAGGAGAAAGCAAGCAACCTCTTTGACCTCGTCTGCAGCAACTTCTTACTCAACACGTCTCTGGGGGCAAGGGAAACCAAAGCAAAAATGAGCTATTGGGACCTCATCAAAATAAAAATCTTCTGCACAGTGAAGGAAACAATCAGCAAAACTAAAAGGCAACAAATGGAATGGGAGAAGATATTTGCAAACAACATATCAGATAAAGGGTTAGTATCCAAAATCTAGAAAGAACTTATCAAACTCAACGCCCAAAAAACAAATAATCCAGTGAAGAAATGGGCAAAAGACATGAATAGACACTTCTCCAAATATCACTCATCATCAGGGGAATACAAATGAAAACCACAATGAGAATCCACCTCACATGTCAGAATGGCTAACATGAACAACTCAGGCAACAACAGATGTTGCCAAGGATGCGGATAAAAAGGGTCTCTTTTGCACTGCAAAAGAGATGCAAAGTGGGGATGCAAAGTGGTGCAGCCACTCTGGAAAACAGTATGGAAGTTCTTCAAAAAATTAAAAAGAGAACTACCTTACAGCCCAGCAATTGCACTACTAGGTATTTATCCAAGGGATACAGCCGTACTGTTTCAAAGGGGCACATGCACCCCCAAGGTTTATAACTGCACTATCAACAATACCCAAAGTATGGGAAGAGCCCAAATGTCCATCAATGGATGAATTGATAGAAAAGATGTGGTATATATATATACAATGGAGTATTACTCAGCTATCAAAAAGAATGAAATCTTGCCATTTGCAACTACGTAGTTGGAACTAGAGGATATTATGCTAAGCAAAATTAGTCAGAAAAAGACAAATATCCTATGACTTCACTCATCTGAGGACTTCAAGTCACAGAACAGATGAACATAAGGGAAGAAAGCAAAAATAATATAAAAACAGGGAGGGGGACAAAACATAAGAGACTCTTAAATATGGAGAACAGAGGGTTGCTGGAGGGTTTTGGGAGGGGGGATAGGTTAAACGGGGAAGGGCATTAAGGAATCTGCTCCTGAAATCATTGTCGCACTATATGCTAACTTGGATGGAAATTTAAATAAATAAGATAAAATAAAAAATAAAATAAAAAATAAAAAAGAAGACGACAAAATACCATTCAAAATACTTAAGATTATGCAGTTTCCCTCCAATGCAGTGAAAGGAGATTAGAATATGATGTTCAAATTTGGAAGGGAGGGATCCACCAATATTCAGAGTCACTAATGATTATCTACCCAGACATCTAAGAAATATCTATTAGAAATGAGAAGTTATTGGGGCTCCTGGGAGGCTCAGTTTATTGAGCTTCTGACTCTTGATTTTGGCTCAGGTCATGATTCAGAATCATGGGATCAAGCCCTGAGTCCTGCTCCTCACTAGGCATGGAACCTGCTTATGATTCTCTCTCTCCCTCTGTCCCTCTCCTGCCTCATACTTTCTCTCTAAAAACAAAAGAAATGAGAAATTATTAGTATTCCAAGAGAGTTCAGAAAGGCAAACAACTTTTAAATATTCATGCAATCAGTAGTTTCTCTGTAAATCAACATTAGTTAAACAAAAAATAAGTATCTTCTAGAAAAATATCCATTCACTATGGCAAGATTAATATAAAAACCTCAGGAATAAACTTAATAAGCATTCACAACTCATACGAACAAGGCAACAAAACTGAACTAAATTTCATAAGAGGTGCTTAAAGCAGCTGAGAATGTATTCATTAGGCAAGCTTTCATCTTCAAGTAACCAAAATGTGATTAGCAATAACATAAACTGTAAAAAAGATTTATCATTGAATTAGCAATAGGTCTGGAGATGGATGGTTTCAGAGTTAGTTGAGTAGTTCAATAGAATCATCAATGATTTGGGTTCTTTCCATCCATCTGCTGTGCCATCTTGATGCTTTGGATTTCATCCTGAGCCTTTTTTTTTTTAATTTGCAGACGTAACATTTTTAAAATGTTTTTTTATTTATTTATTTCTGAGTGGGGGGGGAGAGAGAGAGAGAGAGAGAGGCAGCATGAGCAGGGGAGGGTAGAGAGAGAGGGAGACACAGCGGGCTCTGAGCTAGTTGTCAACACAGAGCCCGATGCGGGGCTCGAACCCATGAACCGTGTGATCATGACCTGAGCTGAAGTCGGACGCTTAGCCAGCTGAGCCACCCAGGTGCCCCCGGACGTAACATTTTTAATACCCAACTTCCTTAACATGAGGTAAAGCAGTCTCAGGCAGGCAACCACTGGGAGTTTTTTCAATGTATGTGGTAATTACACAAGTAGAATGACGTTCAGTGTTCAGTTTCAGATGGAGTTAATTTAAAAGAGGTCAAAAACAAAGTTAAGAATGAATACTTCTTAGAAAAGCTTCTAATATTCACTTCCTGACAAATAAGTTTATACTGATGAGTACAAACCTATTTTCAGTCTCTGTTCTTAATCTGCTTACAAATTCTGCTTACAAATTCTCAGAACACAGAAAAACTAAGTTTGAACGCATTTGTAACAGTTTAACAATTTATGTGCCTTATTAGGATCTTTTTATGGAATGTTTTGAAACCAATCGTATTTCACTGCAAAGTCAGAAGAAGAAAACAGCTTTTTGAACGGCATGTTACAATGACCTGGGCAAAAGTAATTATCAACTAGTAATAACTAACACATGCAACAGATTGAGAAATTAAATCCTCTGCTATATGCTTTTAAATATTTTGTCCGACATGAGAAATGTTTCTATCAATAACATTCATCTTCCCACAAATTCAACTTTATTTCCAACAAGAAAACGGTTCTTTCTATCCAGATTTTTAGGTTTATCAGTGCAAAGTAAAACGAAGCAACCTCAGTAGAAATGGCTTATTACAAGGTTATTCTAGAAAGGTTTAATCCTCAAAATGTACTAAAAGATGTCCAAATCGTGAGAATAATCAACCTCGATGGCTTCCTCTGCGTCCAGCTTGGTCTCTCCGTGGCCTTCCTGCGGCTCGTCAAGGGAGGCCAGTGCCTCATTTGTGTCACTTGCGAAAGTTTCTCGTGATGTATCATCATCTTCTTGAAAATATAGATTTTTAATAGCTTGTTTCATCTTTTTTCCCAACACTTGTGTTCTCCTCTTTCTAGCAGCCTTTTTATTTTCATACTCCTTTTTATTTTCAATGTAGAAAATGTCCTTAATTTGCTCCTCAATGATGCTGGGAGTATTTTTTAGGAGATTCAGAAAGACTCCATCTGGTGTTCTTCTTCGACTACCATTCATTATAAAAAGGCCGCCATTTTGTTCAACTTCAGCCGTTTCCATCAGAAGTTTAATTGCCTTTTTGTGCCCAATTATCCTCACTACTCGTGCTATTAGATCTTTCTTTGGTTCCTGCAACTTGAAAGAAACTTCATCAGCCACTTTCTCTTGCGAATCTTCCTCTGTGATCTCATTCCGGCCTTTGTAGTTCATTTCTAGTCTGTCCCCTAGTCTGTCTTTGACGGGTCGTTTTCGTTTGAGATGACTTGCCCGTTTTCCTCTTCCTTTGATTCCATTTTTTTGCCACCCTGCACATATTCATCTAGCTCTTTGTCTAATTCTTTCGTATGTTCTTGGAGATTCCCTGTTAAGTTTCTTAGCAAGCAAATAATTGTCGGATTGTCTGCTTTTGTCAATAGTACCCTCCATTCCCAAGATAGCAAGTTCAGGGGCCACCGCATCTTGATTCTGTTCTTGTAGCACAGCACCCCATATGTTGTTAACCTTCTTCCCTCCAGGAACAGGTGCTTTCTGGCTGCTCTGGCCAAACTGAAAAGGCTCTGGCTTGGGAGGAGGATTAAAACATTTCTGTCGCTTGCACTTCCAAAGGGATCTGTCATCATCTGAATCAGAAAAACTCTCCTCACTGGAATCCACGCTTTTAACAGTCCGATAATATGATACCGGTGCACATGGCGCTGCCATAGCCTGGAAGGGCCTCGCTATGCTGTCCCCACCTAGCATTTTGGGCACCTGCAGCGGCCTGTCGCTGGGTTGCGACCCTCAGGTCGGAATCCGAGTCGGAAAGCTGCCCATCTTCCACGTCGCTGGCGTCCTGCGCCATCTTCCCACGGAGTGGTCATCCTCAGTCTTGTTATAGGGTAAGCATTAAGAGCGGTTATTGTTTTCTCTTTTGTAATGCAAGGGTCTGCCTTAGGCTTTGATTGTCCAAGCAACTTGAATAAACACAATTAGATAGGGAGATCTTGGTTCATTTCCATAACTGACCATTTGAGCCTCTTATTTTTGTTTTTTCTCTTCCCACATTTTAAATCCCACTCTTGTGTTAAAATTCACCAACAGAGAGTGAGCCCACAAAATCCCAGATCCTCCACCCTCAACCCCAATAAAAGAAGAATTGTAGGCATTTTCTCCCTCTCCCTTTCCTTCCCTCAACGACCTCACTGACCTCACCGTGCAGCTCGAGGGGTATCATGTGATTTCAGGTCTTGTAAGTAATAAATCTTTATTTTTTCAAAGTTTCCCGATAGTTGTCTCCGAAGGACATCTTGCAGTCATAACAAGAACAACAAGGGGCCACCTCGTTGTAAAACTGGCAGGGAAAGGGGAAACTGTGGGAAGCTCACCCAGACCCAGGCATTTTTAGCTGAGAGTTTAACTGTGCATAGGCTGAGGCTGGCCCTAAACACTTGCCCAGGCAGCTTCAGTTCTAGACATCTGATCTTATAAAACACAAACCAAAGCTAAAAGAAGGAAAACTATTACTTTAGCCCATCCTTGAACTTTACATAAATGAAACCATTCTAAATGCTGAAAACTTAAAATACTTAGTCTTCAAGTCCTGACGAGAAGGTGGTAAAATTCAATCTCCTTGCATTTGTGTTTTGCTTTCTATATCAGGAAAAAGAACAGGAAATGCTGTAATTTTTGTCTCTCAATTTACAAAGGAATGTTCTCTAGATGAAATCACCTTCAGCTTGCTACTTACAATTATCTATTTGCATGACCTTGAGGAGCCTGTTTGTATGACAGTTGTGTTTGCATGACCTTGCTGCTTACAAGTATCTACAGTATTTGCTTGTCTACAGCATTAAGAGGTGTTGAATTTTAAAATCCTGAATTTGCTAAAAGGGAAAAAAAAAAAAACTAGAAAAACAGCAATAAGAATTGGTCAGGTCCCCAGAGCAGTTGAACTACGCCTCATATGTGAAATCTAATTTGCTAGTAGAGATTTTAGACAAATGCACATTTCTAAATGGGACTTTCAGTGATTAGTCTTGAGGAGAACTAGTTTGGACCAATTTAAACTTGGGCAGTCTACACCTACTGACTGGTTTCTCATGCTCTGAAATACTCTCTTCCATAAATATGTAAAATCAGTATCAGTGGCAGTGGTGGTGGGTAGAAGCCAGACTTCAATGTGTTAAGTAAATAGAACACACTTAAAAAAGCAGTAAGTTCACACCACATTCTCAAGGTGTTTAGACTTAGAGAATGAAAGAGGAAATTGACAAGAAGGGGTGCCGAGGTCAAAGACACTTGTAACAATGAGAAAAAGAAATGGCTATACTTACAGATGGTGAGAGAGAAAAAATGGAGAAGAAAAAATTGAATATAGAGATATGGAAGGTTCAAATAGAAAAACTGCCAAGGAAGCATTTTATATTAGGCCAGTTAAACCCAATCCCCCCTCCTACACTAATCACTAAGACCAAGACAGTTTACACCCAGGTAATAGGCCTATCAGAGAACAGAGCTTGGGGCACTACACCTCAGGTGCACTGAAGCCCAGACTTTGGATGGTCATCCCTAAAACACACACTTTTTTTTGCCTCCACTGTTTTTGATCTACCCAATGTCCTTTTTCTCTTCCCATTGGTACTGCACTCTAGTGTTAGGTTCCCAGAGTTCACTCCCAACGTCATAATAGCCAACTTAAGCATTACTGTTGGTAAGCCATCCAGGAACCTGATCTCAAATTCCTATAATGTCTACCCTAAGGCACCGTTGCTCAACTTGTACAAATAAGGTGACCTTCAAGATCCAACAATTTATCTTATCTGAATGGTTCCACCACTGCTGTTTCTAACCTCTGATGGAAATCTTCTGTCCTGCTAGCTCCTCACCTTTTCACCTGCAGTACGGCTTTCTAAACACTCTAGTTTTTCAGTCCATCCCTTTATTCTGTCCATGACGATCACTCCACAAAAGCTTCATTTTAGTTATTTCTGTGCATTGATTTAGCAGCTCCTGTGTCTGTGACTTTCAATGTGTCTTGTCTGCTTGTTCTTTCACTGCTTTCACAACCCCCACTACTTTCCCCATTTCTGTGTCCAGAACATTAGCCTCTATGGAATTCTGGTTATGCTTCAAACATAGCTTGACACTCAGAACTAATAGTCTCCTTCCTCCTTAAATATAACAAGATTGTAGTAGATGACCTTCTTTACACTTGACATAAAATCACTTAATCATTTCTTCCATGCTCAAAATTCTACCTATATCTGCACATAACTTTAACACTTTTTCAATGCCAGAGAAATATTCTATAAGGACATCTTCTATATCTACAATGGGTGTATGTGTACATGTGTGTGTATATTTGGGTTGTGTGAATCTTTTACCACCTTTCCCTGGACCTTACTTCATCACTGTTTACCATTTTATTCTGCATTCTTAACTTTGTCTGCTCTATAGGCATAAACTATACCTATAGGTATAAACACTTTCCCTTAGGCATAAATATAGTAACATGCTATTTCATCCCATCTTAAAAAATCAAATGGTTATTCTCTAACACTCTTGTCCTCAGCCTTATCTCTTCCTATATTTAAACTCATGTGCATCTATTCACAAAATATAGTTTCACAGGAGCACTGGGGTGGCTCAGTAGTTGAGCATCCAACTCTTGATTTTGGCTCAGGTCATGATCTCACGGTTTGTGGGATTGAGCCCCAAATTGGACTCTGCACTGACAGCACAGAAACTGCTTGGCATTCTCCTCTCCCTCTCTCTCTACCCCCTTCTCAAAAAAAATGAATGAACAATATATACATACATATATATATGCATATATATATATATACATATATATATATCAACAACTAACATTGTCAAGGTACAAAGATGAATAAAGAAAAATAACAGATACATAAACAGGTAACTATATTTCAATAATGTAATTTTGATTTCAGACTGAATACAGGGTACTTTTAGAGCTGAGAAGATGCATACTTACACAATCTTGATTGGGAACATGGAAAATTCATGTAAATCAATGGATTCATTCTTGAGAGATGACCCTTGAAGTGGTGCTTCCAAGTCCTTCAAGCTTTCCCATCAGTAACTGATGCAGTTTGACAGTACTGATGATCCTTTTTTTTCTCTGGTAATTTGACTTGGATCCTCTGGATATCACTCCTGAATCGAAAGGAAACTTCACCTCAGTCTATTTGTCATGTCCACTTCCTTACTACTTCTATAAATGATGTATTTCCCACAATTCTGACCTTGGGAAACTTTTCTTTCTATATACATTCTTTCCTGGCATTATTTTATTCACCACTATGGTGACTCTCTAATCTAAAGTCCAAACTAATCTCCTGACCATTGAGCAACACAACTTACCAGGTGTCATACACTCATTTAAAATGCAACATATACAAAATAGAGTACATTTATTCATACTTTTGCATAACAAATACTTATTAAAATACTTACTATGAACCAAGCATTTCAAAAATCTATCCTCCATTATGTCATCCCCATGCATTTTTTTCATTAATAAGTGTGAAACTCTCATAGTCCTATTTGTTGCATCTGACTAATGGCATAAATTAAATTGTGAATATTACAAGAAACTTATTACATGAAAATCATGCTTTGCCACCAACTGTCTAATCTGATACAAGTCACTTTTATTTTCTCATTTAGAATGGAAGGCTACAAAGAATACAAAAATACAAATTCTAGGGAGTGCCTGCATGACTCAATCGGTTAAGCGTCCAACTTCAGCTCAGGTCATGATTTCGCAGGTCATGAGTTCAAACCCCATGTGGGGCTCTGTGCTGACAGCTCAGAGCCTGGAGCCTGCTTTGGATTCTGCTGCCCCTCCCCCCTCTCAAATACAAATAAATATTAAAAAATTGTTTGAATATTAATTCTAAGGGATAAATGCACCCTGATGTTCATAGTAGCATTATCTACAATAGCCAAATTATGGAAAGAGCCCAAGGATCTATCGACTGATGAATGGATAATGAAGAGGTGGTGTGTATGTATCATGGAATATAACTCAGCCATAAAAAAGAATGAAATCTTGCCATTTGCAGTGACATTGATGGAGCTATAGAGTATTATGCTAAGTGAAATAAGTCAGACAGAGAAAGACAAATACCATATGATTTCACGCATATGTGGAATTTTAAGAAACAACCACAGGGTGGGGGAAGAGAGAGACAAACCAAGAAACAGACTCTTAGTTATAGAGAACAAACTGATGGTTACCAGAGGGGTGGGGCAGGCTATGGGTGAAATAGGTGATGGGGATTAAGGAGTGCACTTGTTGTGATGAGCACCAGTTATTGTATGGCAGTGTTGAATCACTGTATTAGACACCGGAAACTAATATTACACCATATGTTAACTAATTGGAATTTAAATAAAAACTTAAAAATAAAATAAAGGGCTAAAACCAGATTGAATATTTTCAAACCTATTTTAGCCCTGATTATATTCTTTTTTTAACTCCTACAGAAAAACATAAACAAATAAAAGTGATCAAAGTAGAACTTCTTTGGATTAACAGGGGGCTCAAGAAGATGTAGCACCACTCACTTATGCACGCCTTTTCCTTGTCTTCCAACAAGACTGAGCCAAACCATTACCACTCCATCAGCTGATCCACCTCTTACCCAGTCACGTCAAGTCCTAAAGTGCCTCTTACCTTATCTAAATTCATATTTTACAGATGTTATGTCAGTCAAGGATCAATGCTTTCCAAACATCACAAAAATCATACTAAATTCGCCTTTATTACAAGGACTATTTGCTTCCTGGAATGGAGGTTTTTTTTTTTCTGACATGCTGTCATATATTAAGCATTTAGTTAGGTTTGGATTTAACCTTTCTCAGAGGATGACATTTACAAGAGCCTGAGAGAGACAAAGGGCTACAGGGAGACAGACCCAGGGGCACTGGTCTCTGGCTGTCCTCCTGGCGACCCAGAAACACCAAATGGAATAGTCATCCATGCCTCACCCCACTCCAGCCCTAGAGCACTCCACCACCCCTGCAACATGACAGCCAAGACACCCACTACTCAGAGGCCCTGGCACAGATGTCTCCTCCAGGAAGCCTTCCCTGATCCCCTCCAAAGTTGGCTATAAACAGGTACTGGAAGATGTGGTTAGACAGTTAAAACACACACACACACACACACACAGGAGCACCTGGGTGGCTCAGTCAGTTGAGCACCCAGCTTCTGCTCAGGTCAGGATCTCACGGTTCGTGTTTGAGCCCTGCGTCAGACACTATGCTGACAGTTTAGAGCCTGGAGCCTGCTTGGGATTATGTGTCTCCTCTCTCTGCTCCTCCCCTACTCATTCTCATTCTCTCTCTCTCAAAAATGAATAAACATTAAAGAAAAAAGAAAAAATAAAAATAAGCCAGTAACCACAAAGACAGGGGCCCCAAAGGAGAGCATTCATTCCCACTCACCAGCCTGGGCCCATTTACCATGTCTGCAGATGACGCCTGTGTACCCCACCACTTGTGAATCCAGCCCTGTTGGGGTGTAAAGTCTGTTGAGAGTGACTGTGCTGATCACAGCAACGTAGCAAATACTTCTGGAACAACACTGAACATTAAGTGGACAAGGCAGCTTCATCCTCACAACAGCCCCTTCCAGAGACCTCCATTTCACAGCTTAGGGGATGGAAGGGCAGAGACATGAGGTTCCCTGCCCAAGGTCACACAACCAGTCACATGACCAAGATCACCCAATCCTTCTCCAAGCCCAGATCTTAACCATAACGTGCCACTGTGGTTGGAGGGGGTTGGAGAGATTATTTTGGCCCCAACCCCAGCCATGCCTGCTTCACATGGTCAGCCTAGAGCTGGGAGCCCAGAATTCAGGGTAGGCCATACATACCCCTCCATCCCCCAGACACCCAGCATAACCACTCATGCATGGGCAGACACACCCAGTGGTCAGGGAGCCCTGTCCTCCCATCTCCTGGCCCTCACTGTGTGTTAGGGTGATAGGGTTGCCGCGTCACAGGCACCACTCTGGGCAGGACTGTGGCTGCCTGGAATCAGGGACATGCGTGTGTCCATCTGTTCTGTCCTGTCTAGTTGCCACCACAGGGCTCATCCTCCTTGTCCTTTGGGGAGCACTCTCCAGAAGCACTCACCATCCTGGAGAAGTGTTCAGAAGCCGTGTATGGGCATCTGGGAGCTGTACATGTAACATGTTTCATGTTAGTGAAAACTGACCTCTGTTCTCTGGAGTGGAGATATGTAAGGCAAAGACAGAGTTTGGGTACAAAGTAGAAAGATAGTTATGACTTTGCCAAGTGAAGGAAGCTACAGCAGGCTAATACCTCCACAACTGCAAGCCCACGCTGNCTAGGAAAAAACAGGATATGGGCAGCTTTGATATGAGACCGGTACATGGAGCCAGCCACGTTCATCGTGTCTTCCAGGTGGTCTCATGACTATGGCTGGCACTGACCATCCAGTCCTCTTACTAAATATACACAGAGCAGCCGGATGTCAACATCGATACTGAGATCCTGGAACAAAGGATTCTACAGAGAAACGAGTGAAGGGGACAGCGAGGCTTCAAGAATGAGGAAGAGAAAATTTTCTTCAGTTTAAAGTCGAGCCTTGCCAAAACACTAGTGTGTCCATCTTAATTTCCAACCACCGTTGTTTTTGTGGCAGTTTTAGTCATGCCACCTGGGAGCCAGGGGAGCCGTGCGGGCACAGGACAAGTGGGGTCAGTAGGGCCCCCTTATCACCCATCTACCCCCTCCTGGCCCTGCCCACGCCCATCTGTACACTGAGGTGAGCTAAGGGTCCACACAGATGGTCTGGCAGGTGGAGTACAGCTCCACAGGGACCACGGGCTCCATGGCATCCTCCACCACACCAATGATGAAGGGTAACACGCCCTCTGTGCTTGTTACTTATATCGGAGTCCAATAAACACTGATGACTCTTCTCTGCCTTAAAGCAGAAATATAAAACTTTGACTTCAGACATTTCAAAAATCCTCTGTATGACCTTCTAAAAACAATTCATTACATACTTGAGTTACTATTCTTTAATAAACTCCTTTAAAAATTTAGTATATGTTTAAAATAGAAACACTAGAAACTTAGGGCTGAATAATATTCCCAGAGTGGAGTTATTGCCGGTCATTTAATTATTATAATGGACAATCCTGTTGGAGGAATGAGGAAAACGGTAATGTCCACTGGAAAAGAGCTGGAGTTCAGGCATTAGTATGTCACAGCTCAGCTCCCTCGATGTTTTCTACGGGCCTTCTCAGGCCAATGATGTCATGGGGGGAAATGTCTGTTTTCCAGCAGTTTTTCTTCAAATCTCTTTCTTATTCTCTTCTTTTTCAGCACCCCCACTCCCACCCCAAACCTAATAATAGTCTCTTCTAGGCTTTCAATAATTGCCTCAGCTCAGAAACTTGAAATACTGCCCTGGAGAGGACCTCTGTGCCTCCTACTCAATTCACCTTTCTAGTTAAGTGCAAACGGCAGTTAGAGGCCCAAGCTCAGCTCTGGGCTGTGACTTCAGGGAATATAGAGCACCGGGCCAGCTTCCTCTGGGGGCCCAACCCAGCCCTCAGCTCCTTAAGTACAGATGGCCTTCTGACTGATTCTATTAGATTGTTCTTTCTTTAAGTGATGCTCTCCGAAGAGTATTCAGGATTACAGAGGAAATAAATGAAGACAAGGCACGTTACTGCACCTGAGATCGTGTGAGAAGGTATCCGTGAAATGTGTGCCTGTTATTCAGAATAGGAACTTCTTTAGAAAAATGGTCCCGGTCTTTCCACATAACGGCCTGCATTGCAGAACGACCCCGCTGGAGGTTAAGGTGTTCTGGAGAATAGTCCTGATTCTGTGATATATCCGGTGCTTCCAGAGCTTGAACCACTCTAAGTTCCTTCACTCACTGACAGCAAAGAGAAAAGGCTCTGTACTCTGTGAAGAGACACCGGTGACGGGGGTTCTCTTCTCGGGACTTACCTGCCAAGAAGAGTCTGCTTGTGATTGGGAAGACAGAACATGTGGAGTCGCCTCCTCCAAGAAAAGCCAGAGGAATGGTAATATCTCATCTGGTGCTCTGGTGGTCCCTCTATTTTTCTGCCTATAACGTGCTGCGTATGTTTTAACTCTGATTTTAGTTTTTCCTCTCCCCCATCTCCATCCCATGATCCCTTCCATCTGTCCTAAAATCTGAGGTGTCTGCTCCACCCGTTCCTTGTCTCTAAGCTAAAGTTGGGAACATCTTAGTCCTTGGCAGACCATCTCTCTGGATGGGACTCTGATATTTTTTGCTTCTCTGAATGGTGCATCTATACCAGCTGCCTTGGACACCTTCTCTTCCTCCCTGCTTCACACTGAGGACAGTGACACTTTAAAATCTAGGCATAGAGGTGCCTGGATAGCTCAGTCAATTAAGCATCCAACTTCAGCTCAGGTCATGATCTCACGGCTCGTGAGTTCAAGCCCCAAGTTCGTCTCTGTGCTGACAGCTCACAGCCTAGAGCCTGCTTTGAATTCTGTCTCTCTCTCTCTCTGTCCCTACCTTGCTTGTGCTCCCTCTGTCTCAAAAATAAACAAATAAACTTTTTTTAATGTTAAAAAAATTAAGTCTAGGCATAAATCCCTCTCATGCTTCAGGACCCCAAGGATTGCAAAAAAACTAACACCTGGAATGAAACAAGGGTATCAGAGAGAGAGGTACTAGACTGTCAGAGGCACTTATTTTCCTACTTGCTCAGTACAACAGTTGGAAGCACAGTAGGCTTTTTTTCCTTGTTATGGAAGTCACCCTGAGAACTAGTCACTGTGAATAGTGCCAGGAAGCAGAGGAGAGGACATCTCTGAGCATCACTTTAAGTAGATGAAGTTTGTCTTTGGTCCCTCCTGCTCCCAGGGCTGATATCTTGCTTCCCCATTCAGATTCCTCCCCTGTGTACCTAGGGTCCAAATGCCACAGCCCAGCTCACAGGATCCCTCCAGCACCTTGTCTAGTCTGATCTTATGCACACACCGTTCACTCATTTCCTCATTCCAAAGACACATTTAAGCAGCCAGGGTGTGCAAGGCAGTTTTCCAGACACCTAAAGAATCTCTCATTTAATGGAATCCTGTCAAACAGCTTACCCTTTGGGCATGGTTGGGTAATTTAGATAATAGCTCCAGCAAAGTTGTTCTTAACTTTGGCCTCGATCCTTAAGTCGGTGGAATAAATCTGTGATTTCTGTATGAACAGCTGAATTGGAGAAGGTGCTGATTTTAGTTAACTTCCTGAGAGCCATAAAATTATTAATATACCCAAAATCCTCTTTCATCTCTCTGAAAGAGAAATTGATCGAATGACTAGGTGTCTGATGGATATAAAGCATCTGTGCCGGCAAAATGGCAACCCAGACATTTATCTAAGATGCTGGTGAAATCCTCCTTTTATGTCTCCTGCCCTCCATGACCAGCCTCCCTGTCTTTCCATTTTGTCTTCTCCTGCTCACAATCCATGTTCTAAATCTGGCATCTGTCTTCTATACCTCAGGATAAAATGAAGCCAATCGCTTCCCTTCCAAAGAATAACTGGCAGTTTGCTTTATTTTTATGCTTCACTGGTCTAGGATTTAATTGTCCCTGGACATTAAAGAAGTCTCAGGCATCAATTTGAGGTATAGTTTAGGGATGGTGAGGGGGAGGGAGATGCCTTTGTGACAACTTGAAAATCACACGAGAGAAGTCACCATCGCCTTCTTTCATACAAAATGTGGATGTAGGGCAGGAGAGGAAAGGATTCTCCATATATGCTACAGTGCTCTTCAGATGAGAGAGCTTGAAGCCCCAGCAGACATTGTAGCCAGGTCCCCCTTATGAGTGAAACTGGAAGAAGGGAAGCAATTTCCAAGGTAGCCGTATCCATAAATATTTTGAAATACAGGAATCTTTGGGAAGAATGGTATCCACATATTATTTTTACTTTGCTTGTATGGATTCAAAATACAGAGTTTGCTTTCTTCCTTATCTACAATTTTATCCATGCAGGACCCTCAAAAGTAACTTCTCCAGTTATGCTTTACCACCACTGGATAGAAGCTAGTGCCCTGAAGGCACACAAAGACGAACATCACCGTATCTGTCCTGGAACACAGGTAACCTAGACCTGGGTCGAAGATGGACATAAGTGGGGCTGATGGATTTGTTAATGGGATCAGAATTTAAGCTCTTCATGAAGTAAGTTAGCACCTGATGATAAGATAGCTGGCAAAGCTGAAAGAGTCAGAAGCAGGGCTTTCTGAATCAGTAAGATTAAGTATTTCTGTGAAGACAGAAGCCTACTATGGGGTCAGTCTCTGGATTGACAGACAAAAACAGAATGTTGCTTAATTAGCCTCAGAAGTCCAACTGAGGAAGGAATCTTCACATTACGACACAGTCTGAGAAACTAGGGTTCAAAATGATTCTTAGTATCATGATGAACATAAATTGCTCACCATCTGGTCCTCTTGGTTACACATAGGTCCTCTGATACCTAGAGCAAACAGATGCAAAAAACACATAAAGAAAATTTTAAGACCCTTCACTCTGACCCACAGGGGGCAATAAAAGAATAATTCATCCACAATAAAACACAAACAGCTTCTGGCACCAATGCTCTGGATTCTACAAAAATGACACCACAGGAGAGGCTGTGGCATGAGGCGATACATTCTGTGTAGATAACAGCGTCCCGGAAATTCAGCCGCAACAGCCTCCATGCAGCGTGAATGGGCAGCCTGGCGACTCTGGTGGAAAACAATGTCAGCAGGACTTCTGTCGGGTGCTAGTGCCATGGGGGCCGCCGGAGTCAGGGAGGAGACTGTGCTGAGGGAAGTCCAGAGATCTTGTCTGAGGCACACAGGAGATGCCATGGGGAGGCTTCCAAAATAATTGGACAGAAATCTGAGAGGTAATCAGAAGCCAATGGGCGGACAAGAGCCAGAGAAATGCTGATTTGTGATTGTTCTTGTCAAGGTGTGATCTATGTTCTCAAGGAGCTCACAATCGAGAGGGGAAAACTAAGATCGATGTCTAACCTAAGACAAGACACACTATTCAGACTAATAAGACACCTGGGACTAAGTGGCCCAGTGATGTGAACAGAGAGCTGGGCAGTCAGGGCAGGCTATTAGGAAAAAGGCAGGTTTATAGGTGACATTGGAAGACCCAGGAGAGTCTGGGTCAGTGGGATTAAGAGGAGAACATATGGAGAAGAATGTGAGCAAAGACACGGAAACAAATAGACCTTTCTGGTATCAAAAGCAGCCAGAATGGCCACAAGTTTAAAGGCAGATGAAGAAGAATTTGAAACATCTGAGTAAGAAAAGTGTTCCTTATCTCTGTGCCCTAAGCCTAGACATGGGGCTGAAATTAGAAAAAAACAGTGTAATTTATTTCTACTTCTACTATTTTACTTCTATTTGTTGTCAACATGACATTACAAAATATCCCTTAATATCAGACTTCTCTCATGTAAAAATATGGATAAAATTCCTTACCCCACGGCTAATAATTCCTTATCAAGTCTTACAGAATTGCCTCGAAACAATTGAGATAGTGATTAAGAAAATGCTCTGTATTTAATAAAGTCTTACTAAAGTTAAATGCTCTGTTCATAAAGTAAAGAGCAAGGGCACATTATGACTTTCATGGGTCCCAGGCATTTTTGCCTCCCTAGGCCCCTTTTCCATTAAAAAAAAAAAAAAAAAAGATATTAAAATGTTGCAGTTCTAAAGATGAATATAAAGCAGATTTTTCTGATCTTAAAAGAAATTTAGAAATTTTTCATCAGCCATGTAAGAACTGTGGCCCGAGGCACTGGACCTACTGTACCTAATGGATGTCAACTCAGGTAGGGAGCCATTGGAGGACTTTGAACCAAAAAAATGTGATTGAGAAATTGAAGAAAGAAGGTTTAGAAACCCACTGCAGATATGTGCTAGAGTTTTCGGGATTTCTAAAGTCTAGGAAGAATTAGTAGAATCTAAATACTATGAACGTGTAGGTGAACCAAAGACATTCATTTTTCCAGTGAAATCCCTATGGAAGAGGCAGAATTTTCTCTGAAGTACGCAAAGACTGTGACCCAGGGTTGGTGATAACAAAACAGGATAAAAACTTTTCCTGAGATGCAGTGAGGGCAGCTTTGAGGCATGTATGGTAAGAGGGGTGATGACCTGAAGGAGACAGATCTCATCCCTATTTCTATTTTATTCCCAGGAAATCCCCTCCACAGATGGCCTGGAGGAACCACAGTGCCATCACCGAGTTTATTCTCGCTGGGCTGTCCGACGACCCCCACGTCCAGGCTCTGCTCTTTGTCCTCTTCCTGGGGATTTACCTCCTGACCATGATGGGGAACCTAATGATGCTGCTGGTGATCAAGACTGATTCCCGCCTCCATACACCCATGTACTTCTTCCTGAGTAACCTGTCATTCCTAGACCTCTGCTTCTCTTCTGTCACTGTGCCCAAGCTACTGAAGGACCTTCTGTCTGAGAAGAAAACCATCTCAGTAGAGGGCTGCCTGGCTCAGGTGTTCTTTGTGTTTATCACTGCAGGGACTGAAGCTTTTCTGCTCTCGGTGATGGCCTATGACCGCTATGCCGCCATCTGCCACCCTCTGCTCTATGGCCAGCTGATGAGCAGCCAGCTCTGTGTGAGGCTGGTGTTGATCTCATGGGGCCTGGCTTCCCTCAATTCAGTTGTCATTGTGCTCTTGGCTATTAACCTGGACTTCTGTGAGGCCCAAACCATACACCACTACACCTGTGAGCTGCCCTCCCTCTTCCCTCTGTCTTGCTCTGATATCTCCATCAACATTGACATCTTGATCTGCTCCACCTTACTGCATGGGCTGGGAACCTTCCTCCCAATCTTCTTCTCCTATGCCCAGATTGTCTCCACCATCCTGAGCATCAGCTCCACCTCAGGCAGAAGCAAGGCCTTCTCCACCTGCTCCTCCCACCTCATTGCAGTGATCCTGTTCTTTGGCTCAGGTTTGATTCGCTATCTCATGCCCACCTCGGGTTCCTCCCTGGATTTGCTCTCCTCTTTGCAGTACAGCGCAGTCACGCCCTTGCTGAATCCCCTCATCTACAGCCTAAAGAACAAAGAGGTGAAGGCGGCTGTGAGACGGACACTGGGGAAATACCTACGCTATTTTAGGTAGTGAACAAGGAGGCAGAGTGTAGGAGAGAAGTTTGTTTTGCCACCTGCTTGAACTTCAGATAGAAGAATTCTGCGGCACCTAGGTGGCTCAGTTGTTGAAGCCTGACTTCAGTTCAGGTCTTGATCTCACAGTTCATGAGTTCAGCCCTGTGTTAGGCTCTGTGCTGTCACCCTCTCTCTGCCCCTCCCTAACTTACATTCTGTTTCTCCCAAAAATAAATAAACATTTAAAAAACATTTTTTAAAGAAGAATTCTTTTTTTTAAAATGTTTCATTTATTTCTAGGAGAGCGAGAGAGAGAGACAGCATGAGCAGGGGAGGGTCAGAGAAAGAGGGAGACACAGACTCTGAAATAGGCTCCAGGCTCTGAGCTGGCAGTCAGCACAGAGTCCGACGCAGGGCTCGAACCCATGAACCGCGGGATCATGACCTAAGCGAAAGTCGGACGCTTAACCAACTAAGCCACCCAGGCGCCCCCTAAAGAAGAATTCTTGACCACTAACTTGAAGGGAGCCCTGTACCATCCTCTCCCTCGCTCTCCCAACAACAGAAAGTAAAATACATGAAATTATATCTAGTTATCTCTGTGGCTTATAAAGGTCTATTTTTTCCTCTGCTCCTTCACACCATAGCATCACTTCCTGCATAGAGCTCACAACTCGATATTGTGTCTCTTGACTTAACCAGTAATGTACTTGATCTCGTCACCCTTATTATTTTTTGTCCTACTGATCTACTTTATTAAAGATTTATCCATTTTATTGTCCTCTGTAATATTTAGACAATCTTTACTTCTCCTTTATAATTTTAAGTTCATCTTAAATCTGTGTTTATGCAGTTCAACTTTAAAAAAATATGTTGAACCTCCCATGAAAGATCATAAATTTATTTTACTTTAACAATCTTCCTCCTCCCTCTGCCACTTAAATATCCTTACCCAGTTTTTGTTTTTGTTTTTGTTTTTCCCACTTCCGGATTTTCTGTGCCTAGATATTATCAACAAGTTATTACATCTACATTAGGAGCTGTTGCCAATTAAATTCTGGATTTTAATCATAATCTATATTTAGGCTTCATTTTATGTTTAAACATATTTAATATTCACTGGCATCCCTTTCATAGCACATTCCCCCACTCTACTTTCCCTTTGGCACATCAGAGCATAATGGTTAGTTGCTTTGGGAGCCTGAAAAATTGCAGGCTATTCCAGAACCTATTCTGTACCTTGGTTTCCTAAATATAAAATTTGGATAATAATAGTATCTACATCATATAGTCATTTTGAGGATTAAAGGAAATGGTACACAGACCACAAGAACACTAACAGCCACCATTTGAGTGTCACCAATCATTATTCATGAGTTCTTTCTTTCATTCTGTTTTTATTTTGTTGTCATGTATACTCCTCTAGATTTTTTTAAAAAGTGGGTATTGTGAAATATCTTAAGACCTTGCATATCTGAGAGTCTCTTTTTTTTTACTCTACATATGAAAGAGAACTTACCTTGCTGCAGAATTTTGAGGTCCCCTTTTTTTTCTTCTGTACATGTTATACACCATCATCTGGTATCTAATGTTCTTCAGAATGGTAAGACCAACATAACATTCTTGCACAAACATTAGGTAGAAAACAAAATAGCACTAAGAAAGAAAAACAAACAGTAAAAAAAAAATGAAAAGAAAAATTTTTTCAACAACATTGCAGAAAACTTCAATAACGGAAATATAGGAGCGCCTGGGTGGCTCAGTCGGTTAAGCATCCGACTTTGGCCCAGGTCATGATCTCATGGTTCGTGGGTTTGAGCCCTGCATCAGGCTCTATACTGACAGCTCATAGCCTGGGCCTGTTTCAGATTCTGTGTGTGTGTGTCTCTCTCTGCCCCTCCCCCACTCATGCTCTGTCTCTGTCTCAAAAATGAATAAACTACAATAAAAATTTTTTAAAAAAGTAATAGAAATATAAACTCATCACTTAAAAGGAAAAGACTTTAAGATTGTGTTATAAAAGCTATATGTTATATACAAAATAAAGAATTCAAAATAAAGATTTTGTAATGGATAAACTTGCAGAATCACTATGCTGTACACCTGAAACTAATGTAACATTGTATGTCAGCTGTACTAAAAAAAAATCCAATTATCTTAAATAATAAAAAATTATAATCTCAAAAAAGACTTCAAAGTGACTCATGAAGGTTGAGAGTTTTAAAAAATTGTTCAAAGATCTAGGGGCACCTGGGTAGATCAGTCAGTTGAACGTAAGACTCTTGATTTTGGTTCCATTCATGATCTCAAGGTTCATGGGATCAAGCCTTGCATGAGGCTCCATGCTGATTCTACAGAGCCTGCTTAGGATTCTTTCTCTCCTTCTCTCTCTACCCCTCCTCTGCTCACTCTGTCTCTCTCTCAAAATAAATAAATAAACATTTTAAAAATAAATAAAATAGGGGCTCCTGGGTGGCTCAGTAAGTTAAGTGTCTGGCTCTTGATTTCCACTCAGGTCATAATCTCACAGTTCATGAATTCCAGCCCAACATCTGGCTCTCTGCTGTAAGGGCAGAGCCTGTTTAGGATCCTTGGTCTCCCTCTCTCTTCCCCTCCCCACTTATGCTCTCTCTTTCTCTCAGAAATAAATAAATAAATAAATGAAATAATTGTTCAAAGAGATATCTAAACTAGAAAATGCATACAAGGAGAAAGCGGTTATCAAGTTCTCATTATCAGTCAAAACTGAATTTGAAGCAAAAAAAAATTAGAGGTGCCTGGTGATTCATTCGCCTGAGTATCCAACTCTTAATTTTGGCTCAGTTCATGATCACAGAATCATGGGATGGAATCCCAACCTTGGCTGTTGCTGAGTGTGGAACCTGCTTAAGATTCTCTCTTGCTCCCTCTCCTGCCCCTCCCCCACACCTTTGCACTCTTGTTCTTGCTCTCTCTAAACTAAGAAAAAAAAAGTTAGACATAGAATCTAACATAACAGTCAAGCATGTAGTAAGTGCTCAATAAATAATGTGCTGATTAAATGATTATTACTGTGAAACTTGGAAGTGTACAACCACAGTGACATTTATAAACTACAAAGAAGATAAAATGACAGTGAACCTGAACTGCTCTAGTCACATAGCATAAAATACTATAGGTAAGAACAAGGGAAATTAACAAATTTATAATAATTATGGAAGATTTTATACAGATTTTCAGAGTTCTTAACAAATTAAATAGTCAAAACAAAAGTAATGACAAGGGAAAAAAGGATAATATAATTAAAACTAATCTTCTAATAAGAATATATCTAAATATATTTACATACACACACCCTGCATTATAAAATTTCAGAAAGTCAAGGTTGAATAAAATGAGGAATGGATTGACCAGGAAGCAATCAGGGAACTTTCTAAGCTGTCAACAAGAAAATTAAAAAGAAGAACCCCTCCCTTTTAGAGCGGAGCATGTGACCCACCCTGCTTTCTGAAATTTCTCAGGAAACTTATGGTAGTAATGTGAATGAGCCAAAATTTTATCTCAAACAGACCCTATTTCAAATCGTTGCCCAAACATGTAGTATCAGTGTGACCTCAGATAAGCTATTTAAGGGGCACTGTCTGGCTCAGTTGGTAGAACATGCTTGATTTCAGAGTTGTGAAGTCAAGCCTCATGTTGGGTATGGGGATTGCTTTTAAAAACAATTTTTAATAATAAATGAGTTATTTAATTTCTGTGAGTTTCTCTCTAAAATGAGTGTACTCAGAGGTTCCGGGGTAGCTCAGTTGGTTAAATGTCTGACTATGGCTCAGGTCATGATCTTGCATTTTGTGAGTTGCCCCTCATCGGGGTCTGTGCTGACAGCTCAGAGCCTGGAGCCTGCTTCAGATCCTGTGTCTCCCTCTCTCTCTCTGCCTCTCCTCCACTCATTCTCATTCTTGCTCTCTCTCTCAAAAATAAACATTAAAAAATTTTAAATGAGTGTAATCATACACATCTCCTGTGAATTTTTAATTTTTTTTTCAATGTTCATTTATTTTGTCAGGCACAGAGCCTGACATGGGGCTCAAACTCACAGACAGCAAGATCATGACCTGAGCCCAAGTTGAAGGCTTAACTACCTGAGTCACCCAGGCACCCATCTCCTGTGAATTTTATAAGGATTCCATGATATTATGTAGAGACCTAGGCACGTACCCGTTATTCTTATAACTATATATAATCCAAGCCTATAGATAGACTGAAATTATTTCACTTTTTTTAAAGTTTATTTATTTTTGAGAGAGAGAGCTGGGGAGGGGCAGAGAGAGGAGAGAGGGAGACTCCCAAGCAGCTTCCACATTGTCAGTACATAGCCTGACATGGGGCTCCAATCCACGAACTGTGAGATCATGACCCGAGCTGAAGTCAGATGCTTAACTGACTGAGCCACCCAGGCACCCTGAGATTAATTCACCTTTAGTAAATATTCACCAAGAATATATAAAGTACATGTCTTCCTGATGGCCATACTTTAGCATGCCCATGTGGTAGAGAATCAGTGCTTTGTTGACATCTACTATGTAGTGTAGATAAGAGACAGACATCATAGCAGAGAACCCAGCTGGAAGACTGGGAGCATTAGAAAGCAGAGATAAGGATGAAATATTTTAAATATCCCTGGTCAAGGTATAAAATGCACTGATTAATGGTTTGCTTTGTATCCATGGGTCCAAGGTGACTTTTGAAGTGGCTTATCCCAGTGTGTCACCATTGTTTATTGATAACAACGAGATTGGTTGTTTGTATCTGGTCTCAGTGAGACCTCACAGAGACCTCTGCTATTGAGGCTGGTTACATAGCAAGATCTATATGATTAACAAGGTATAAGGTAGTTCTAGAATCCTTTTGTGCTTCCTGATTCCAAAATGTTCCATGCATGTCCTGCCGTGGAAAGAGGACAATTGGAGCCAATGCCAGGTGTCTCTGGATGACTTGCTGCGGGATAGCTTTTGGCTATGAGGTTATCCTTACCTGATGCTGTTGCTATGCTGTGTCCCTTTCTGCAACAACCGTAGATTTGTAAGCACTGTTATTTCGGGTCCTGTGAGTGTCCTTTAACAAACACTAACTACTGCCATTAGTTCAGTTGGTATCAGAAACAGGATTAGAAGTGGGGCGCCTGGGTGGCTTAGTTGGTTAAGCGTCTGACTTCAGCTCAGGTCATGATCTCGCGGTCCGTGTCGGGCTCTGTGCTGACAGCTAGCTCAGAGCCTGGAGCCTGTTTCGGATTCTGTATCTCCCTCTCCTTCTGACCCTCCCCTGTTTATGCTGTCTCTCTCTCTCTCTCAGAAATAAATTAAAAAATAAAAGAAACAGGATTAGAAGTCCACTGCCTAACTCATTTTTTAACTAAAAATATGGCTAAGGTATTATTTAGACAGAAAAACTGTGGTTCTGCTAAAGGGGATAGAGGTGAATCACTGATGCCAGATGGTTGCCAAGTCACCCTTGATTTGAATTAGCACATGTTTTCAAAGCAGTTATGATAATAAACCTTCCAGTGGAATCTGAAAATGATAAAACCTAAGCCTCAGATCTAGCAAAATGGATTAGCAGGATCTGCTAAAACTCAGTTCCATGGTTGCTGCATTCAATGTTAGCAAAAATAGCTCAATCTCCTTTGGTTGAGCTTCACCCTCTCTGGCCAGGAGATGGCGCTTCAACCAAAGGAACCTGGGGAAGATATACCTGCTAAATTAGCTATATCTGTGAGACCAACTACTACTAAAAAGGTGATTCAGGTGGGACAAATTGACAATGGAGAGCAAGAAAACATAAAAATAAGGGATTGTTGAGTGGAAAAAAATGTGACTTTGCAGTGTGCTAAAAACAGTTCCCTGATGAACCTTTGTTGAAATGGCTACTAATAATTTTAGACCCGGGGGCAAAGTCCGCCTCCTGAACACCGCTAAGTGGAGGAGAATGTTTGCTAGCTCTTGAGCGAACGTTTGGGCTTACCTTGAATCTTCGAATCGCTGCTACTTTTGCGGAGATGGTTTGTGCAGCAGCTCTCCGTTTACCAGGCTGGATGGAGAAAGTGATGTGTCACACATGCCCAGTTACGTCGGAGCTCCTGGGTGTGGTGTTTCACATACATGCTGGTGGTTTCTAATCAAGAGAGAAAGCATGTGCTGTATGGCCCTGTGGAAGTAAGATAAGTGAGCTCCACCCAGTCCTCTCCCCTTCCTATGAGGCAGCCTTTGGCTGTGATGCATAGCCTCATTTTAATGCCGCTGACTTTTCCTATAAATCTTAGATTTGTAAGATTTGTCATTTTGAATCCTTGGAGTTTTCTTTATCAATGGAAACATGTCTAACTCTTGCCATTAATAACTTTTTTTAAAAAATCCATATCCTCTTGCCCTCAGGGAGTTCGCGGTTTAGTGGGAATTGAATAGCAGTTATGGGCTCAACAGGCAGACTGCATGGATGGCAAGGAAGGTTTCTCATGAGCCATAAGAAATGGTTGGTTGGTCATATAGGCCTCTGCAATGAAGTCTGAATGAGCAAGGATTATTTTACCCTATACCCATAACCAAAGAGACCACACTGGGGACCTTGAGAAAGGAAAATTAGAAGATATTTGAGTTTCAGAAAATTTCATCTTCAGGAAGAATGCATTATGAGAACTCAAAAACTTGAATGAAATTCCCATAGGAACTTGGAAGCAAAAGAAACAGATGTCTCTCTCTGAGCATTAAGCAGTAATTCACAATGGATTAGGTCAGTGAAATGCAAAATGAAGATATGGCATAGCTGAATATTAATATATTCAATATGTTATTGTATCCAGAAGTGTACAAAGGATCAGCAGCTTGAACATGTCCCACCGAACTCTAATCCCAAGTTCAAACTTCCCAGTTCTCTTGGGCTGAGCTGCTGCTGCTACCATCAGGAAGCCGGGCCGGTGAGGCTCAGGGCCCATGGGAGTGCTGTTAGGAGCAGCGTGTGCAGGCGTTTCTCTCCAGGAATTGAACATGGATGTTCCTGGGAAGACTAGCACTCCGGTGATGAGCCTATAGGTCAAGGTTGGCATTACCTTATGCAAAGGGATTTCTGTCCAACTACCAAACATCTAAAGAAGAACAGGGCACCTGGGTGGCTCAGTTGGTTGGGCATCTGACTTCGGCTCAGGTCATGATCTCACGGTTTGTGGGTCTGAGCCCCGCATCGGGCTCTGTGCTGACAGCTAGCTCAGAACCTGGAGCCTGTTTCAGATTCTGTATCTCCTTTTCTCTCTGACCCTCCCCTGCTCGTTCTCTCTCTCTCTCTCTGTTTCTCTCTCTCTCCTCAGAAATAACTAAAACATTTTTTAAAAAAAGAACTCAAACCAAAATAAGTCTTCCTTTCTTGAAGATGGGAAGTCACATGGAGCCTGGAGTGCAGAAGTATGTGTCTGGAGATGGGATGGCAATTTACAGGCTGCTACAGGCACATGGGTGTGGACTCTCCTCTGCCACAAGAATGTCGCCACTTACAGAACTCAAACAGCCGGACCTTGACCACAGTGAGTAAATAAAACAGTATAGAGACACAGAGAAATAAACATCAAGTAGGATAATCAGAACAAACCACAAAAAATGTGGAAAGAGATAGAAATAGATGGACCTAAGCAACCACCACAGAAAAATACAAACAGTGAAGGCATTTAAAGAGATTCAAGTACAGTAAAATAAAAGACATTCTGGAAACAAGAGCTGTAATTTTCCTATTTAAAAAACTCAGACTTCTGGTTTTGGCTCAGAGTTGTGGAGGACTAGTAAGCTATCACTCCTGCTCTTACAATAAGAAAAAAGTTGGGCCATTCTTCACAGGGCTAGAACAAACAATCCTAAGTATGAAACCAAAAACCCCCAATACCCAAAGTAATGTTGAAAAAGAGAACCAAAGCTGGAGGCATCACAATTACGGGCTTCAAGCTGTATTACAAAGCTATAATCATCAAGACAGTATTGTACTGGCATAAAAACATACAGAGATCATCAGAAATGGACCCACAAATATATGGCCAACTAATCTTTGACAAAGCAGGAAAAGAGTATCCAATGGAAAAAAAATAGTCTCTTCAGTAAGTGGTGTTGGGAAAACTGGACATGCAGAAGAATAAAACTGGACCACTTTCTTACACCATACACAAAAATAACTTAAAATGGATGAAAGACTTAAATGTGAGACAGAAAATCATTGAAATCCTGCAGGAGAGCACAGGCAGCAACCTCTTGCCACAGCAACTTCTTAATAGACACATCTCCAGGGGCAAGGGAAATAAAAGCAAAAATGAACTATTGGGACCTCATCAAAATGAAGGAAACAATCAACAAAACTAAAAGGCAACCAACGGAATTGGAATGACATATCTGATAAAGGGTTAGTATCCAAAATCTATAAAGAATTTACCAATCTCAGCACCCAAGAAACAAATAATCCAGTGAAGAAGTATGCAGAAGACAGGAATAGACACTTTCCCAAAGAAAACATCCATATGGCTAACAGACACATGAAAAGATGCTCAACATCACTCATCATCAGGGAAATACAAATCAAAACCACAACGACCTCACACCTAACAGGTGTGACAATTTGGGTTAGTTAGGAAATCTGTTTTAGGGAGATAAAGACTAAATTGTTATAGAAGGGGTCTTCAAATGCAGTGCCTCAGACAAAATAAAAGAACTATTTTTTTTTTCTTAAGTCCAGAGATGTATGGGTGGTCCCAAATGTAAGACACCAGTTCCTTGTATATTAATGATTTGTTATCTCCTGGGGACTTGGTCAATCACCATTCAATCCTCATCCATGGTAAAGGCTGATCATCTGTCCTCAGTACTGCCCTTCCCTTCTGCCTTTCAGTAATAGAAATTTCCCATGTTTTAGACATATGACTGCTCATATAATGCAGAGACACATTTTCCAGCTCCATGTAGTCCAAGCTGGATAGCAGTCCAGGAGCTGATAATTATTGAAACTGGATGATGGCTACAGAAGGGTCAATACACTATTCTTTCTACTTCTGTATATGTTTAAATTTGTTTACAATAAAAAGTTTTTATAACAATTAAAATTTGTTTTTAAAGTTTTTAATCTATTTGGATTTTATTTGAATTACAATAAATAAAATAATTTGGGATGACATGATACATCTTTATTTTCTTCTTTTATCATTAAAATATCTTTAATATCTTTTTTCATTTTCATATATCTTCAGTATCTTTTTCATTTTCTTTTATCATAATCTTATTTGTATAATCATAAATATGATTTAAAACATAATGAAATGAGAAGGAAGGATGCACGAAGGGAGGGAGAGAGGAAATTCCAAGTTTTCATACTAGGAATCCTTAAAATTTTATATTTTTATCTTTTTTATTGATTTTTATTTTTATCTTTAGACACTATTGGCCCCTCATGTATGATGCAACCCACTGAAACAAGAGTGATTCAGAAGAGGAATTGCCACTGAAACAAGAGTGATTCAGAAGAGGAATTGTTGGCCCTGGAGAACTCATTCGCATTTAGAGCAGACCTCCTGCTTAAATGCCTCTCCAGGGAGCTCCGTCACTCTCCAAAGTCTAGAGCTGAGATCAAGTCCCTCTGGCCATTGTTATATGGGAAGCAGAGTTAAGAAGCCTTCCCCTTAGACAGAAGACTATAGGGATGTTTCTTTGCTAGGAAGTTCCACACCTGAATTTTCTAAAGGAAAAACAAAGTTGAGGGAAGCCCACAGAAGCGCTAGCCATATCTGGGGCTTTTGCTCTAGTGTTGGGAAGGATGCCATCCTGAGAGCATCACTTGTTGGCCTAGGGTGCCCAGGTAAAAACAAATCTCCTTCTCATTCATATACATCTTCTCCTAAAACTACCCAGTCTGGGAACCTGTTAGTGTCAAGCCATGAACAGAGAGATCAGATCCTCACTTATCACCTTCCTGAGTTATCCATCAAAGAGAAAGGTGACAAATCTACCTTGTTCTGGTCTAGACCAAACCCTATCACTGTACATTTTACCAGGTATTCTTGTTCTCAGTGTTCTTGCATTCTCTCTCTCAATCTCCCCCCCCCCTCTCTCGTTGGCTTTTACCATCCCTGTGATGCATAGAAGATGGTCCAAGATTGACTTGGCTTTATCCAAATCCCCTGGTACCAACTCAGAGAATAACACAGTCTTCATGGACTTACATGTTAAGTACTGAGATTACAGAACAAACAGTAGACAATATAGATTCACAGAAAGCCTAGAATGGGAAGACCTTGGCATAGCTGATACACACAACCCTCACCCCCATTTTGAGGGCTTCCTCCTGCCTGGCTTCCATAAAATCAACACACTTGTGTGCCACTTCTGCTTGGGTTGACGCAGAGGGAAGAAAGGATCTTTATTTAGTACCAGTGATGCCCAAGGAAGTTGTCCTTTAATCTTTAGAATTGTTTTTTTTTTTTAAATTTATGTTTATTTATTTCTGAGAGAGAGACAGAGTGAGCAGGGGAGAGGCAGAGAGAGAGGAAGACACAGAATCAAAAGCAGGCTCCAGGTTCTGAGTTGTCAGCACAGAGCCTGATGCAGAGCTCGAACTCACAAACCACAAGATCATGACCTGAGCCGGTCGGGCGCTTAACCAACTGAGCCACCCAGGCGCCTGTAGAATTGCTTTTTTTTTTTTAAACTTTAGAATTTCTAAGCTGGAATGGACTTTAGAAACCATCTAGTTTTCCCAGATTTTTTAAATGTTTATTTATTTTTGAGAGAGAGAGAGAGACTCAAGCAGGCTTCTTACTATCAGGACAGAGTATGGGGCTCAAACTCGCGAACCATGAGATCATGACCTGAGCCGAAATCAGGAGTCAGACGCTTAACCAACTGAGCCAACCAGGCACCTCCCAGATTTTTTAAATAAGAAACTCAAGTGACTTACTCATGAACTTACTATGACAGAAAAAGGTCTTGCACCATCTTTAGGTTTTACAATATCCCTATCAATCACTCATTCATCATGATCTGTCAGCCACCTAATCAGTCCAAATGTTCATCACTTATTCACTGTACTGATTTAGAGCTCTCCTGTGGTTTGAGTTCAATTCCTTCTGAAACTGGAAAACAGTACTTCTCAATGCTCTGGAGTCTGTTCCCAACTGCCTTCCTTTCCTTCTCCAGTCTGGATAATCTCTATTCTCTTCTCTTTCCTTTCTAGGTCCGATCATCTACACTCTTCTTTCCCACCTTCTCCACCTTGGCCAATAGTTTCCTACCCTGAGCCAGGAAGGGCTGATGAGCCGTGAAGCTTTACTTCCAATACCTCATCCCCAGGCATGCTCTGAGACTAATAACTCATTTGATCATTCTTCTCCATTCTTGCCCCTCTGAAAGGGAACTTAAATGCTCCATGGAAGTTGGCAACATAACCACAGTCACTGAATTTGTTCTCTTAGGATTCTCCAACAACCCTCAGATTCAGGCTCTGCTCTTTGTGCTCTTTCTGGGGATTTACCTCCTGACCCTGATGGGGAACCTGACAGTGCTACTGGTGATCAGGGCTGATTCCCACCTCCACACGCCCATGTACTTCTTCCTGAGTCACCTCTCCCTCCTGGATGCTTTTTATTCCTCAATCATTGTCCCTAAACTTCTGGAGAACCTTCTTTCCAAATGGAAGACTATATCCCCCCTTGAGTGTTTTACTCAGATATCTTTGGTCATATTTTCTGGAGCCACTGAAGCTTGCCTCCTTTCAGTCATGGCCTATGACCGGTTCCAGGCTGTGTGCCACCCACTGTTGTATGTAGTGGCCATGAACAGGAAGGTATGTAGTGGCCTGGTGGGAGCTTCCTGGGTCATAGGACTGGGAACAGGCCTGGTTAACAGCATCCTTCTGGGTCAGCAGCACTTCTGTGGCCCCAATCTTGTCCGCAGTTTTGCCTGTGAGCTTCCCCCAGTGCTCCTGTTGGCCTGTTCCGACCCTTACATTAGTGTTGCCTCCATCCTGACCACCATGGTGATCCTGGGCCTTGGCACCCTTGTCCTATTGCTGGGCTCCTACACCCGTATCATCATGACAGCCCTGGGGATCAACTCTGCCACGGGTCGGAGGAAGATCTTTTCCACCTGCTCTTCTCATTTTCTTGTGGTCACCATCTTTTATGGTTCAGGAGTTTTCAGGTATGTCATACTATACCTCCTAAATGTAAATGTAGGGTATCTCTTGTCCTAAAGTGGCATTGGTCTGTAGAGCAAGGCATTGCAAAGTAGCAGGAAAATGACTATACTGGAATTCAGAAGGCCTGGGTTCTAGTTCTGGTTCTGCTGTGGACTAGCTGTGTGAGTTATAAAAAATCCATTTTCTTTCTCAGGTCTCAATTGTCTAAGTCTGAAAGATGTGCTTATATAAGGACTAGAGACTTTCCTACTTTCACTAACCTATGATTAATAGTTCTCAAAAGGAAGTCATAGAGCCCTTGGTAGATTATTATTCAGTGCCAGAAAAAAAATAAAAATAAAAAACATCATCCTTGAAAGAGATGACATCTTTCTTTCCTACTGAAAGATGATGTCTCTGAAGCTACTTTTACATGGTCAGGCTCAATTTTAGTATGTAGAGAAGAGAAATATTATTAACTCCACTTTCAGGTAAGGAACCTAAGTTTCAAGAATAATGAGGTAATTCCTCAAATGTCCCAGAACAAGTTAGTAATCGAGCCATAATATAAACCAAGTCCCACTGACTTCAAACCTCATGTTCTTTCCTACCATGCTCTCTCAAACATAAGCAGCTCTAGCTGACAAGTCCTCACCTACTAGGGGCAGAATAATTAATGGTCCATGGTATCTACTAGTGAACTGGAGATGGATTTGTTCAAATTGCTCCATATTTCCTCACATGGTTGTTACTTGGAAAGAATGCAAGGGTGGAAAAGGATAATAAGGAATAGTTGAGAAGAGCTCAGCTGAGGCAGTGGGAAAATCTCTTTATTTCTATCTGTCTCATTTTCCTCATATGCCATAAGGAGACAATAAGATTTCTCCTACCTACCTCACAAAAATGTTAGGAGGGATAGATGAAAAATAATGACAGTAAAATGAATATGTTTTTAAATCAAGCCCACTTGAACCCACAAAGAACATTCCAATGATGATGGCACTGTTACAAAAAAAAAAATGTATTGCTTCTTTGGGAAATACTCCCAGTAATCCTTAACGAAATTCACTCCAAGATTTATTATTATTTTGGATTTGTATCTTGTACTTAGCATATTTTTATTTTCCACTTTATTTACCAAGCTTGGCTCCTTTTCTAAGCCAAAGAAAAATGTACCTAAAAGGACAAATGCTTGTTCCAATAAGCATTATATAAAATAATATGCTGTGACTGAAGGTAATTCCCAGAGTGTAAATGTTGGGAACAATAACAGCATTATTAGAGAAGCATACATTTTGCAAGAAACAATCCTCACAGGATGAGAAGATACATGGTATATACAGGGAAAAGAAGAGAAAAAAATCCTCATATTTTTATCCTCATATGTTTATCAAAACTATTAAGAAAAGGTGCTTTGAAGCAGATGAAGTACTAAAGAAATGCATGAAATTATTAGTTTTGTTCCAATCTGCAGCCCTTGACATGCCACAGAATTTTCTTTTTTCTCGGGGCAGCTCTTATAATGCTCTGCATAAGAAAACTCATGTTTGGAGGCATTTGAAGGTGGAAATGATGGTCTCATCAGTGATCATACAGTCATATCTAGATGCTGCTACCATTGGTAGTCAATTCAGCTCTGAGGACCCACTTTGCAGAGACTGGGATGGGATGGACCATGCCTGCCAACGTGTATTGTGGCCACTGTTCTGAGCTCAGTTTACTCCTCTGTGCCATTCCCTTCAAGGTACATGACCCCAGCATCTGGCTCAGCTCTGGAGCAAGTGCTCTCTGTGCAGTACAGTGTGGTGACCCCATTGCTAAACCCCCTCATCTACAGTCTGAAGAACCAAGAAGTGAAAGCAGCCCTCAGGAGAGTGATGGCCCGGAAGCTTGGGCTTACCTTTTAACCAAGCTCCACTGCCTCCTCATAACAGGAGAAACAGTGGTGCAAAGGAAGAGGAGGCAGGAAGACCTATCACCAGCTATCTCAGTGTTCTTTCTTCTAAAAACAGAAGCATTAGTTCCTCTGACCCCACTGTCCTCCTCCAATGAAGTGAGATACAAAAACCTCCACAGAGCACATGACACCCATCCACAGGGGGCTCAGTCACCACTCAAGAAAATTGCCACAAAGAAGTGTAGAGGTTCCTCAAAATATTTAGAACTACCATATGATCCAGTAATTCCACTTCTGGGCACTTATCCAAAAGGAAATTATGTCTAGATGTCAGAGGAAAGTAGCATGGAGGAGAAATTGGAATAGAAAGGGAGAAAGGGAGTCTATATTGTTGAGTCATCACACAGCGCTCCATCAGAGGATGGACTCTGACAGCCCTGCCCTGAGCCTCCACTGCTCACCTGAGCCTGGACCACTTCAGATCCCTGCCTGGTTCAAGACTTGTTCAGGCCAAAAAAAAAAAAAAAAAAAAAAAAAAAAAGACTTGTTCTAGGTCTAAAGAAGGATAAGGAGTTGGAGAAACAGAGCAGATTCTCAGCTGCCACCCATCTCCCTTTCAGCTCCCAAGACTGTTCTCAGGAAGAGAACAACAGCACTTTCCTGTCTTGCTTCTATTGAAGGCCAAGAGGTCTGCACCAGTCAGGACTACTTCCATGTGCCAGCTCCATGGCTTCCCTCTGTACTGAAATTCAGGCTAAGATACTCTCTGAAAATAAATTTGTTGTCAATTTCCTCTAACAAAGTCCTCTTCAGATTATGGACTCATATATGGTCCACCTACAGGTGACATTTCCTGGTCTTCTCTGTGGAACGAAAGCTGGAGCAATGAGACTGAGCACAGGTCCCAGCCTCTGCTGCATTTCTGCTCTGTCCACTTGGCGAAGCAGGTCCCTTATATTTCCAGACTATTTGCCTTCCTGAAAAGTAACTAAAGCAGGGTAATAAGTAAGAAGTAGCTACGTGAGCTCAGTAGGAGGAATGGCCATCTGACCCTGTCCTCCCACACCCACCCATACAAAGGGGTCACTCCTAAAACCTGTAGAGTTGGGTAAATCCTTTGGTCCCATAGGGGAATACTCCTGGGAGATACATCACATTGTGTTTAAATTCACACTAAAATCACATCATGAATACCAGGCTATTTCCTGAGAGTCTCTTTTCATAGTATAGGAGAGGGATGACCTCTCCACCCCTTCCATGACACTATCAGTCCCTAAACAGGCCATAGGGACTTCAGTTGGAAACTGATTGTCTCTGAAACAAGAGAAGTATGATCTCACTGCCAAAAGCCCCTTTTGGTATAGGGGTGGGAGGAGTGCAATCAGGTATATTAGGCATCTAAGGAAGACAGGAAGTAGAAGATAATTCAGCTAATTCAGAAATGTGGTAATTTATTTTTTTTCTTCAAGTTTATATTTAAGTTCCAGTTAGCTAATATACAGTGTTATATTAATTTTGGGTGTAGAATTTAGTAATTCATCACTTACATACAGCACCAGTGCTCATCAGAACAAGTACACATGTTTGTCTTTCTCTGACTGACCTATTTCAGTAAGCATAATACACTCTAGCTCCATCCAAGTCGTTGCAAATGGCAATATTTTATTATTTTTGATGGCTGAGTAATATTCGTGTGTGTGTACCACATCTCCTTTATCCATTCATTAGTCAGTGGACATTTGGGCTCTTTCCAAAATTTGGCTATTGTTGATAATGCTACTATAAATATCAGGGTGCATGTATCCCTTTGAATTAGTACTTTTGTATCCTTTGGTAAATACTTAGTAGTGCAATTGCTGGGTTGTAGAGTAGTTCTACTTTAATTTTTTAGGAACCTCAATGCTGTTTTCCAGAGTGGCTGCACTAGTTTCCCCATTACCACCAACGTTTTAAGAGGGTTGCCCTTTCTCTGCATCGTCACCAACACCAGTTGTTTCCTATGTTATTTATTTTGGCCATTCTGACAGGTGTGAGGTGATAGCTCATAATAGCTTTGATTCATATTTCCCTAATTATGAGTGAGGTTGAGCATATTTTAATGACCTTGGTAGCCATCTGTACATAAATGTGGTACTTTAGACTGGAGTTTTGGAATGCTGGATTGTCAAAGCAGGAAGGGATATCAAAAACAAAAAAATACCTAAACCAAAACCCTCCTTTTAAGATGAGGAAATTGAAGCAGAGGGGACAGAGATGACATGCCCAGGTTTGCACCATCAATGAGTAGCAGAAACAGACCTTAGGACTCAATATCCTGATTCTTCTCCTTTCACATTTCTTATATTATTAGGATAAATCCTCCTTAAAAATAAGCAAAGCAGAGGCACCTGTCTGGCTCAGTCAGTAGAGCATGTGACCCTTGATTGTGGGGTTTTGAGTTCAAGCCCTATATTCGGTATAGAGATTACTTAAAAATAAAACTAAAAAAAAAGTAAGGGAATCAACGAGAAGTAATGGAATGCAGGGCTCAAACCAAAGGGCCCCAATGTCCAGATTCTTCAATTGCTGAGCTTACTATAAGGGTCTTCTGTTCCTCTCACAGAATTTTGTGAAGGATATTTCCTTATTTCGAGGGTAAGGGATATAAAAAAAAAAAAGAAAAGAAAAGAAAAAAGAAAAAACAAAATAAAACCCACCTGGACCAAAACCCTCCTTTTAAGAGATGACATGCCCAGGTTTCCTAAAGTGTGAGACTTTAGGACTGAACTCTCCCTCAATCCATTCAGGTCACCCTTTTCAGATCCTTGATGTCCTTCTCCCATCCCACATCTCTGTCAGTCAAAACCCAACCCATATTTCAAAACCAGCTTAAATGCCACTCCTTTCATGAATCCTTCCTTGATCTCTTTTTCCACAGCACACCCCCCAATATAAAGTATCTTTTCTCTTATGAATGTTTGGAGCACATTTCTAAACTCTCTCATGATGTTATGACATTATCCCTTGTATTATAATTATTTATTAATGTTTATCTTATCTTTCCTACTAGTCCTTGAGGGAAGAGACCTTTTTGCCAATTTTTTACTCCCTCTATAGTTTCTTGAAATGTTAGATGATCAATAAGTTTGTTGAATTGAGTTGGAACAGAAAGTAACCTCCATCTTTCTATTATAATTTCAGCCTATTTCCTTTCCAGTAGAGATGGATGGTGGCTATGACTTATGGCTTCAGTATCCACCCACTCATGCTATTTCCTCCTCCTCCCTCTAGGAAGAAAATACAGCCAGCCATTCAAAATCAGGCCCTTTATTCAAGACAGAGATGGAATCCATTGTGTGGTCAAAGTGCCATCAGGGGTCACTAACAAAGGGTCAAAAGTCCAGTGTACCAGTCACACATCCCTGGAGAATCATTCTCAAGTGTCCAATGGTGTTACTACAGGGTTCAGGGCTCAGAGACAAATCAGCTTCAAGGGGGTAGAAAGAAGCAAACTGAGGTAGCCTTAGGGGAGAGGCATTCCAGGAACGTACAGAGGGCAGAAACAGCAAAGACAGCAGGCACTCACAACTCACAGTGCCACTGTTCCAGCTTCTCAGAGCAGAGTGGTTTATGGGCCAACCTGATAATGGAAAAAGAGACAGGACAAGTTGGATGACTGGATCTTAGCTCAAACTTCCATCTAGCTTAATCCCCAAGACAGTCAAGGTGGAAGAGTTTGGATGAAAATTACAGAAGGACATTCCTAGCCAGATGGCAAGGGACACTTGTGAAGTAGGATCCACTTTTAAAACTCCAAAAAAAAAAATTATAGGGCTGGAAAAGTCATGCAGTGGTATCAAGGGCTCGCTTCAGTGTCTAGGACTAAAACAAGCAGAATTAGATGTCCATGTCCAGGTGAAGGGAGCCATAGGTCTCAGCCTTCTCTTCCCTATGCTTATTAGGAATATTGTTAAACAGGAGTGGTGTGAGGAAGGCTTGAAAAATTGGAAACCTGAATCTTCTTGATGAGTTTTGTTTTGAAAACGACATTCTAAATTAAATGCCAGCAGATAGAAAGGGAGGGCAGTAGTGCTGGACTAAAGGAGTGAAAAAAAGGAGGGCAAGGGAAAAGTATAAAATAGAATGGGGATTTACCAGTAGTCAATTCCTTCCTTATCCAGGATCTTCTTGGCACAAATCATGTCATCAGTAAGGTCATCATCCAGGAACTCTGGCAAGAGTTACAAGGAGAGGAATGAGAGAGCTAAGTATTACCCAGAAAGATAATGTGTTTCCCTCTTCCCTGGATCTATTAGGTCTAGCCCTTCTCTGAACTGGAGACTTATGCCTGTTGCCTTTATGAGAAAGGCAATACAATAATGCTCCCCATTCCAGATAAAGATTCCCTCACTTCTCTTGGACGTCTTCAGAGAACTGTCAACTTCATCAACTGACTTACTCTGAAAATGCAGGCTATTGGACTTCAAGAATCCCAGACATCTCAGATCATCTACCTGTGAACTCCAGGGACTGTCTGGGGATTTAGTGAACATGAAAATTCTGTCAAGTCAAGCCCCATAGTTGAAATGGAGTATAAGGCAGTGAAGCCAGGAGTGTCCTTGACACCAAAAATGAGATTATCCCAGAGGTAGGCTCCAGGAAAACAGAGGAACAAGATAAAAGCGGCTACTCACTGTCACAGGAGATGTCACAGATGTTCCTTGACTGAGGGATCTGGTTGTCCCTGCACCAAAATTTATTATTGATCTGGAAGAGTCCATATTCTGTGCTGCCGTTGTTATTGACTATGGTTTGTGTATCATAACCACTAGTATGAAATATGGTACAGATCCCTGAGAGAAAGACGAGAAGGCGGTATCACAGAGGTGACTAAAAATTATGCATTTATAGCATAAATGAGAATCTATATTACCAGACATAGAAAGGCTCTCTAGCCAATCTCCAAATATTGCAAACCACAAAGTATACTGATGAGATGAAAAGAAGAGTTCCAAAAAAAATATAATAAAAAGATTAAGCAGATAAGATAAAATGATTATTCGATAATTGGATAAAAGTGGAGAGGAAAAGGTGGGTAAAAGAGAGACACAGATGAAGAATGGATGTAGCAAGGCAGCAGAGAACTTACATTCAGGCAAAGCAATGCCTCCATAGCCATCCATGTCTTTCAGCACCTGGGACAGCTCACATTTTGTAAATTGCTTCCCCTGGATGGCAGGGAACATGATGCCAACCAGGAGCAGAGAGACAAAGGACATCATTTTGGCTGCCCCCAAGAACCTGAAATGGGGGCACCAGACAGCTTCACCTCCTTTTATTTGTGGAGAAAGCCTCAGGGGCACTGGCACCAAGCCCTACATCCAGGAAGAGGATGAAGAGAGACTGGTCATGCCAAAACAGAAACATTGAGCCTGCCAGCTTCCTTTTGTACTTTTACCCCACTTTTCCTTCTCCTCCCCTAATCTCTAGTCCATACCAGTTATTGTTTTCTGCCCAGGAAGAGTTCCAAGCAAGATTCTGTTCCCATTTGGCTTTGTTATGTACCTTTGTTTCTTTAGATTTGGTTCTAGGAAGCAGATGTCCCTAGCCTACTTTAGGAACAAAGGAGGCCTCAGGGGTAATACAAGTGAGGCAATCAGAAAATAAACTAAGGGTCCTGGCCAAAACACCCTCCCCTCTAGAGACATACAGAATATGGAAAAGGAGTGTCTGTCATTACATGCCATAATACCAGGATCGGAGTTGGCACTTGTCCAGTCAACCAAGATATGGAAAAAAGGAAGAGTCCCTTGACATGGTGGTTCATAGCTGGGGGCTCTGGAGTAGGGATATACCATAGCAACATAGACTATAAGAATCTGATATAACTTGGATCCAGAGACTTCTTATTTTAGGAAAACAGTATAACAGTATCTAGCTCTCCTACAAGCTATTATCCAGGCTCTCCACCCCCAACCACCACTACATAAATAGCCAGATACTATATTGGTGTTAATTATGACATTATGTAAATCCAAAACAAATAACTTGTAGAAGATTTGTGCATGGGTATAGAAACTTGTAGACAGCCTCAGAGTTGGCCAAGATGGTTAAAAAGAGAGTAACCCAAGCCAGTGTAAAGAGGACTTTGAGCACCTTAAGATTAGACTAAGATATATCTAGAGCTTATAAAACAAGATTCTGGATCTGATCTTTTTAAGAACAGTGACCCTGAACAACTAAAGTTGAGAGTACTACTTCTGAATAATTTCTCCAACTTGCTGGCATCAAGCTTCATGTCACGTGCCAATAGCTATCAGCCTCCTTTCATGCCAGAGCTCATCCTCTTTATTCTGATCTCTAAACCTGGTTTCTTATATTGCAGTGGGTATCTGTCCCAACCAAACTATTAAAGACTTCCAAACTGAAGGTATTCCAAATTGTTATATCCCACAACTCCCTAGATTGAGAGCAAACTCCCCTCAGTTTTCTCTATATCATGGATAACCAGTATATGAAGCTGCATGAGTGAAATGAGTGTAGAGGATCTTGGTGCCAAGAGAGATGACCAGAAAGTCCTGATAGCAAAGAAATACATGTTCAGAAACACAATGGAAGGGCTGCTACTGCATTTCTCCTCCATTCTATCCAGAGGCATTGGAGGGGTGTGTGAAGGACAGGAAGGAGTAGGAATTCTGTCACACTAAGTAAGTATGGTTGAGAATATGGCTGGGAGTAGAGGATGACCTTGAACCGGCTGAGAAAGGGACAGATAAGGAAAGCTAGGCCAGCTTGCCTATAATTTGGTTGTATCTCTGCCCTTCCCTGAAGCAATAAAAAGCAGTATCCAGGTCTGTGCAGCTAAGCGCAAAAAATAAATGTGCCTCGGGCAAGAGGAACTATTATTTCCCTAGAAATGTTTGTAAAATAGCATATCTGAGGGTCATCTGAAAAAGAAGATGGAAGACGTGTAATGGGAACAATTACCAACATTCAGAGAAAAAGATGCAGATTCTTGGAGATAGACCAAACAACAATGACCACAGCACTGAAAGAGGAAGTAAGACATGGGACAGCTACCTTTCCAGACAGGTAAGATGCTCTGTGTGCAGGCTGAGATCTGAATCAAGGCAGTGAAGAGGCATTTGCAACACATGGATTTTTCAGCTAGGAAGCTATATTTATTCTCTAAGCTGGTGCCATAAAAATCAGGCTTCTCAAACCAGTCCCATTTGAAGGACTTTTAGAGATTAAGGAAACAGAAGCACCTGCTTCAAAACACATTTGGCAGTTCCCATCCAAAACTATAGTTTGTAGATGCATGGTAATTTATAGAGAGAGGCCAGGACTACTGTTTGGAGGAATGCCCTAGATCTACAATAACACTGATCACTACTTCTTCTAGTTAGTATACTCACCTTGTTATACTTCTCCCATAATCCAGGTAAATTACTACTAGGTAGACAATGAAGCTAAATCTTGGACTCTGACACATAAATTTCAGACAAATTGTTCATTGAATTAGAGAATTGTTTAAAGCAAATAAAATTTGGGGGCACCTGGGTGGCTCACTCTGTTAAGCGTCTGACTTCATCTCAGATCATGATCTCATAGTTCATGAGTTGAGCCCTGTGTGGGGCTCTGTGCTGACAGCTCAGAGCCTGGAGTCTACTTCGGATTCTGTGTCTCCCTCTCTCTCTCTGCCCCTCTCCCATTCGTGCTCTGTCTTTCTCTCTCTCTCAAAAATAAATAAACATTTTTTTAAAAGCAGATAAAATTTGGAGAGTGATTTCATTGATGCTTTTCTTTTGGGGGTTGCTTGTGCAAGAGTCCTTGCACAGTCACTTAGCACTATGGATTCACATCCTGTATTTGCACCAAAGGCATGCTTGCAATTTACATAGGATTATTTTGAATTGTTGTATTGGTATTATATTTCTTTTTTTTTTTTTAATGTTTTATTTATTTTTGAGACAGAGCATAAATAGAGACGGGGCAGAGAGGGAGGGGAACACAGAATCTGAAGCAGGCTCCAGGCTCTGAGCTGTCAGCACAGAGCCCGACCTGGGGCTCGAACCCACAAAGTGTGAGATCATGACCTGAGCTGAAGTCAAACGCTCAACCAACTGAGCCATCCAGACACCCCTGTATTACTATTTCTATAATTGCTCTTGCGCATAAAAGAATGAATGGTTCGTTTTTGGGAATTGAGAATAGTATCAACAAAAAATGTAAATATACAAATGTAAATCACAACTCACAAATTATTTTAATATATACTAACTAAAATGAATTTTACCTTTTTGATCAATATTAGCTAAAACAAATTCATATCCATGCAATTACCAAGGATGTAATGGAATTTTTATGCAAATCTTACCTGTTTTTTCATTTAAAATGTCTATTTTTAAACAAATCAAAGAGCACCTGACTGACTCAGTCAGAAGAATATGTGACTCTTGATCTAGGGGTCATGAGTTGGAGCCCCACACTGTGTGTAGAAACTACTTAAATAAATAAACTTTAAAAAATAAAAATAAAAAATAAGCAAGCACATACTTATATAATTTTACATCAACACCTCTGATAAAATCTTACATCCTGTTTTTTGTTAATGTGGTACTTTTTTCCTTTCCTTTTTGGATTGGTTTCTTTCTCCTTCTCTTCACTTCTTTCCTGCCATACATTGTCCCATTGACTCATATGAACAATTTACCATCTACCCATCCAAATTTTTATAAGTTATATTTATAAACACACATACTGTTTTGCTATTCATTTGAAAATTTTTAATCCATCTGAAATTCTATCTAGGCTCCTTCTTCTGTTCAACTTGTCATCTTTGTCTATTTTAACACAAATACCTAGTAGACTTAATTGATTTGATGATTTGATATCTGGTATGACAATTCTTCCTTGTTATTTTTTCTTAAGAAAACTAATCAAACTTTTTATTTTCAAGAAAAAAATTTTAACTTACATAAAAGTTGTAAAAATATTATAATAACTCACATATACCCTTCCTGTAGATTCACCACTATCAACACTTTGCCACATTTGCATGTTCTCTCTTACATTCTTTTCTCCTCTGGCTTTATTGAGCTATAATTAACATTTAAGCTTAAGGTGCACAATGTGGTGATTTGATCCACATATATGCTGTGAAGTGTGAAGTGACTGCCGCAATAAGGTTAGTTCACATCTTCATCCCCTCACATGATGACCATTTGTGTGTATGTATGTGTATAGTGAGAACATTTAAGATTTACTTTCATAGCAGCCTTCCAGTATATAATACAGTATTGTTAACTACAGTCACCATGCTGTACTTTAGATTCCCCAGAACTTATTCATCTTATGGACTTATTCATCTTATAACTGGAAGTCTGTACCCTTTGACCAACATTTCCCACTGCCCCAACCCCTCAGTCCCTGGTAATCACCATTCTACTCTTTTGTTTCTGAGTTTGATGTTTTGAGGTTCCACATAGGAATGAGATTATACAGTACTTGTCTTTTTTTGACTTATTTCATTTAGTATAATGCCACTCAAGATCCATCCATGTTGTTGCAAATGGCAGTATTTCTTTCCCTTTTAAGGCGGAATAATATTCCATTGTGTACTTGTGTGTGTGAGGGTATATAATATTCTCTAGTCCTTTTTAGATCATCTATTGTTTTTTAATCTTTTTTATTTATTTCTGAGAGAGAGAGAGAGAGAGAGAGAGAAAGACTGTGTGAGCAGGGGAGGGTCAAAGAGAAGGGGAGATACAGAATCTGAAGCAGGCTTCAGGCTCTGAGCTAGCTGTCAGCACAGAGTCTGATGCCTGGCTCGAACCCACGAACCATGAAATCATGACCTCAGCCAAAGTCGGATGTCCAACCAACTGAGCCACCCAGGCGACCCTTTTTCTTTTCTTTTCTTTTTTTAAGATAATCCATTGTTGGTGTATTATATACCTAATAATTTTTAGAAAATAACTTTTTATGATGTTAAATCTTTAATCTCGGAATATATGTATTTTTCTTTCATTCAGATTTTATTTTACATATTTCACTAAGATTTTATAGTTCTTTTTAAGTTCTTTATACATATTCAGTGTCTTTTTAATTAAACTTATTCCTAAATATGTGACACTTTTTGTTAATGTGAATGAGATATTTCCCCCTTTCTATTTCCAGGTATTTATAAATAGTACAAAGAACAAGTACTTTTTTGTAAATATATCTTCTACAAAGCCAACTCACCAAAATACATTATAAATTCTAGTACTGTTTCACTAATTTAGGGGGGTGTTCTAAGTGTATAATCATACCTCCAAAAGTGATAAGCTCTCTTTTAGTTCTTTGGCTTTTAGCAAAAGGAGACTATGAGGGAAGCTGTCTGTCTCTGTCATGGCTCATGGCATAAAAAAATTAGCAATTACAATAATACTAATGTTCTCCCCTGAGAATATAAAGCCATTGGTGTGTTCCCACTCAGGTCTGAAGTTCAGGTTTACATATCCACAACCAGGCAAGGATGATTCCTTCCACCCTTTACAGGACAAAAGCACTCATTCCCCCAGCTGCTAGGGGGATTATTTGCAGACAGCATTTGGCTGAAACCCTCTCAGAGAATTATTCTCAGAGGAAGAGAGCCCCTTTGCCTCAGCAGGGTACAACACTGCATGGCCACCTCAACCCCACAACTTCCCATGAGATTGGCTAAGCACCTTGTTGTGACAGCAACACAGTTCAGATTCTCCCTCTGACCAATTCTATTTACTTCACGTTCCTACCTACCCCTCCTCCCAAACACACAGGTGTTGATTCCAAAAGCACTTTCCAATAAACTTCTTACACACCAATCTCCCTCTCACAATCTGTTTCCTAGGGAACATGATGTATAACAAAGATAATAATAACAGTTGGTGGGGCTAGACATTCCTAACCAAAATTATTGAAAATAATGTTAAGTCAGGGGGTGCCTGGGTGGCTCAGTCGGTTAAGTGTCGACTTTGCTCAGGTCATGATCTTGCAGTTCATGAGTTCGAGCCCAGTGTCAGGCTCTGTGCCGACAGCTCAGAGCCTGGAGCCTGCGTCAGATTCCGTGTCTCCCTCTCTCTCTGCCCCTTCCCTGCTCATGCTCTGTCTCTCTCTGTCTCAAAAATAAATAAACACTAAAAAAAATTTTTTTTAAATAATGTAAGTCAGGCAATATTCAGAGTAAAAGTTACCTAAGGTCTTATATAAGATAATAGTTAATATATTAATTTAACTTTATTAAAAGTTTATTGGTAAAATTTTCAAATCAACTTCTAAAAGAACAGAAATATGTGAATTTCCAAACCCACACAAGAATAACATAGAGTGAACTCCCCTATGACCCAGCAATAGCACTGCTAGGAATTTACCCAAGGGATATAGAAATGCTGATGCATAGGAGCACATGTACCCCAGTGTTCACAGCAGCACTCTCCACAATAGCCAAAACATGGAAAGAGCCTAAGTGTCCATCAACAGATGAATGGATCAAGAAGATGTGGTTTATCTATACGATGGAATACTACATGGCAATGAGAAAGAATGAAATCTGGCCTTGTGTAGCAACGTGGATGGACCTTGAGGGTGTTATGCTGAGTGAAATAAGTCAGGCAGAGAAGGACAAATATCATATGTTTGCACGTATAGGAAGATTAGGAGGAACTTAACGGAGGAACAAGGGGGAGAAGAAGGGCGGAAATGGTGGGGGAAAGGGAGAGAGGCAAACCATGAGAGACCCTTGAATGCTGACAAAAACTGAGGACTGATGGATGTGGGGGGGAGGGGGATGGGCATGGAGGAGGGCACTTGTGGGGATGAGCACTGGGTGTTCTATGGAAACCAACTTGACAATAAACTATTTGTAAAAAAAAAAAAAAAAGAATAACATAGAGTAAGAAAATAACATACAAGCAAAAAATAGAACTAAAATACCATAATAGAGTTAAACTAAAAAACAGTAACAAAGATTTATGGAAAATTCCCCAAATATTTTGAAAGTAAAAGAACACACTTGTAAATTATCAACTGACCAAAGCAGAAATCGTAAGGGAAATTAAATACTTTGAACTGAATAAATATTAAAATGTAACATATTAAAATCTGTGGGATGTAGCTAAAGCAGTGCTTAGAAGGAAACTTATAGCATTTAATATTTATATTAGGAAGGAAGAAAAGTATCAAACCAGTAATCCAAGTTTCCTTTGATTACATTAGCCCTTTAAAAAGAATATTGGAAATGCCCATCCAGTCTTACATGGCAGTGTTATGAGGAATGAAAACTAAGCACTAACATGTAATTTCCTCATCCACGTGAGCCTTTACTTGTTGCCCATGGAAAGGGGGCAGAGTCCAAATAATAGAAGTAGCCTGGAAATTCCTGGCCACAGCCATCAGAGAAATCAATCAAGACCTTTCAAGATGAAAAGCACATGCGCCTGAGGAATAACTTTCAGAAACACAACTCTAACGGAATGCAAGATGAAACTCCCACTTTGCAACTGTATTCAAGAAGACACTAACCCTTGAGGGTGGAAGGGGTGTACAGGTGAATGCTTTTATTACAAAGAACCAAACTGTGACGAATGTTATGTCAGAATTAGAATGATAGGCCAGTCTGAAAACAAGAGCAACCTCTTATTGTATGTGACAATCACTGGGAAATCTGTACCAGGATTTCAAATTGGGTGAGAAGTAGATGGGTAAGAAGGAGAGATCAAAATCCAAGAAAGATTTCAAAAGATAAGCGCCACATAATAACAGGTTAGTATTCAGGCAGATGGAAACAGGACAAGACATATAAAGGTCAGGAATCCTGTGGCATTCACCTTTCAACATGGCTGGATCAAAGAGCACCTATGGAAACGGTTTCTATCTTTAAAGGAGCTCTTGGATGGGGCACCTGGGTGTCTCAGTTGGTTAAGTGGACGACTTCAGCTCAGGTCATGATCTTGCAGCTGTGAGTTTGAGCCCCGCATGGGGCTCTGTGCTGACAGCTCAGAGCCTGGAACCTGCTTCAGATTCTGTGTCTCCCTGTCTTTCTGCCCCTCCCCAACTCATGCTCTATTTCTTCTCTGTCTCACAAGTAAATAAACATTAAAAAAAAAATTTACATAAAATAAAATAAAGGAGGTCTTATCACTTCTGAGCTGACAACTATGGGAGCTCTGACAATCCAGCCTTTCCTCTGCTCAGGATGACTTTACCATATATTTTCTTTGTTGATGGAAAATTTACATACAATTAAATGTGCCTATTTTAGACATATAGTTTGACCAGTTTTGATAAATATATATACTCATGTAACACCACAGTCAAGATTTAGAACATTTCCATCACTCCAAAAAGTTCCCTCATATCCCTGAGCAGTCAACGCCTGCTCCCCGATACAAGGTAAGCTTTGATCTGTAACTACAAATGAGTTTTGCCTGTTCTAGAAATTCATGTTAATGGAATCCTGTTTTATGCCTGACTTCCTTCCCTTAGTATAGTATTTTATATTCATCAATGCTACTGTATGTAAACATGGTTCATTTCTTTTTATTACTTATTAGTTTTCCATTGTATGAATATACTACAATATATTTATTTGTCCGTCTCCTGGTGGACATTTGAATTATTACTCAAGATCTGTTTGTGTCTGCAGTAGACAGTGTTGCTGATGGTATAGAAAGTTGTGGTACTGGAGTTCCACCTAGTGTCTGTTTGTGGTACTGCAGACTCAGGTGCCTGACCAAGCCATATTTTCAACAGCCCCCACCCACCCTGACACCCTACTGCTATCAGTACTTAGATTCAGGCAAGACAGAAACCAGCCCCTTAGCAGCACCNATTCAACTCCTTTCCCTCCCAAGGAATAATTCAGGAATTGAGGATTTCCTCCCAATCAGACCATGCCATGCCATGCCTTGCTGAGAAGGGCTCTGGTGAGTGAATGCCAAGAATTTTCCTGCTGGAGCTTCAGTGTGTTTGGCTGAGATCCAGGAATCACTCTCTATTATCTATTCTCCCTCTCTTTCAGAGAGAGAGAGAGAGAGAATGGCCTTCACAACTCAAGCCAAAAATATATTTATTTCCTATCTACCCATGTTTGGGATATGTTGGTCTCAAAAGATTAGACATTAACAGTTTGTACCCACATTCAAGAATACACTTGAATGACACAAGCTTTGAAATTTCACAAAACGACAAATGGCTGATTGCTACAAACATCCACCATTCTTCCTTGAATATAAGAAAAGAGCAGTAGAAGATAACATTTCTTCATAACCATTTGGAAAGCAGGGTGGTGCCATTGTACCCAGACTCGAGGCAGCTCTGTCTCCAGCTAGAATGGAAGCTGCAGGCTAGTCTCATGGAGTCACAGGAGACTCAATGAACCTGGAAGTAGGGTCTCCCGTTCCATTGGGTCTGCCATGTTTTAATGAAGCAAAGCACTCGACTTTTCTTGTTTATGTTTTTTCAGATTTGTCATTTTGTTGAGTGGTGAAGAGTATAGCCATTTAGTAGCTGAAAGAGAAGAGAAGACCAGAACTCCCAAAATCTAACAGGAAGATTCTCATCCAGGAATCTGGTTTTCTCACAAAGGCAATTTGTTCATATACTGTTGTTAAATCCTTGTCTCCATGGGGGAAGGAGGGTCTGGGTTTCCTATTCTGCGATATTGCTGGTACCCTTTATTGCCTCATTTTTCTCTGCCTAGTGGTCACATTTCCCTGCTTCTTTGGAATTATGCTAATTGTTTTACTGGATGCTGGACATTATGGATGTTCTGTTGTTGAATGTCTCAATTTGCTGTCTTTCTTTAAAGAGTTTTGACTTGGTATTGGTTAAGATACTTGAGGTTCAAAAACAAACAAAAAGCAGAAACAGATTCATAAACACAGAGAACAAACTGGTGGCTGCCAGAGTGGTGGACGGAAATGTACAAAATGGGTAAAGGGGATGGAGAGATCAGGCTTCCAGTTATGGGATGAATTCTAAACCCTTTGCCATCTTTTAAATTTTAAATTTTAAATTCTAGTTCACATCGCCCTCACTCCATGAACTTCCCTACTTTCTCCGTTCTCAATACATTATGTGCTCTTTTGCAGCAGGGATCACATTCCATATTGCACCACAGTTACATGCAGAAAGAAGGATCTTATTCTTGACCATCCAACAATGCCTGCCACATTGTGGAGGTCAAAATATATATTTGTTGAAGCTAAAACATGGAAAGAGCCTAAGTGTCCATCAACAGATGAATGGATTAAGAAGATGTGGTTTATCTATACGATGGAATACTACATGGCAATGAGAAAGAATGATATCTGGCCTTGTGTAGCAACATGGATGGACCTTGAGGGTGTTATGCTGAGCGAAATAAGTCAGGCAGAGAAGGACAAATATCATATGTTTGCATGTATAGGAGGATTAGGAGGAGGAACTTAATGGAGGACCATGGGGAAGAAGGGGGGAAATGGTGGGGGAAAGGGAGAGAGGCAAACCATGAGAGACTCTTGAATGCTGACAAAAAACTGAGGACTGATGGGTGTGGGGGGGAGGGGGAAGATGAGCATGGAGGGGGGCACTTGTGGGGATGAGCACTGGGTGTTATATGGAAACCAACTTGACAATAAACTATTTGTAAAATAACAAAAACAAAAAAATTTATATATATATATATTAGTTGAGTAAATGAGATACCCCAAAATATATTGTCTTCTTATCAGTGGAAATATATAAGAAAAAGAGAAATGACCCTCCTACCTAGTGAAATATTAGAATATGGTCTAGGATCCCTCCCAACTGAAAGCTTCAATGAAAAAAATGGTTAGGTAAAATTGTGCCACATCTGTATAATGAACATTACATAACTATTTTTTATGTTTATTTTTGAGAGGGAGAGAGGGAGGAAGGGGAAGAGAGAGAGAGAGGGAGGCAGAGGATCTGAAGTGAGCTCTGCACTGACAGCAGAGAATCTGATGTGGGGCTCAAACTCACAAACCACGAGATCATGACCTGAGCTGAAATCCAACACTTAACCGACTGGGTCACCCAGGTACCCCTTACATGACTATTTTTCATGGAGGGATATAGTCAATGCTTACCATATATTAGGTGAAATATTGGGATTAAAGTTACATATATGATAATAACTATAACTATGTAAAACATGCATAGAAGGACTAGAAGGAAATATATTTTTAATTAATGGAGTTCTTTTCATGTGTATGTGCTCTTCACATTCTTTTACTGCCATGATCCAAAATCAGTCTTGAAAGACAATTGGACTGGCTATCTATTTACCTTTAGGGTGTATGATGCAGGATGATCAGCTATTCCAAAAGCCAAACTTTATCTTGATTAGATATCCTCCAACATTTTGTTGCATTAACTAGCAGCCTTATTGAGAATACTAGTTCATATAGTTATCTGCAAGCACATTTTGCAACAAGTTTATCCTGCAGGGTTCACCAGGAAGTTTTACTGCTCACAGTGAGATGTTTTAAGAGTTCTTTATTGAGATTTTGTTTCTTAATGACTGAGGCCATTGTTTGACAACATTCACCTTTTATTTTTTCCAGGATGAAATGTGGACAATCAACAGGAACCAAATTAGGGTACATTTTATGTATGTCTGTACATCTATGTGTCTGTTCCATAATACTTCAAACCAGAAGTTAGCAAGCAACTGAAGAAAGTTTTTATGAACCAGCTTAATCATATTTCCAGGCCAACCCATCACAGTTTTCTTCTTTTTCTTAATATCTTCCATTTATTCATCTCCTCAGTTATCCAAAGGCACAGCTGTGAAATACCAGTATTGAATTCTGGCTCTCCCATTTACTAACTGTGTGATCCTGGACAACATACATGACATCTCTGCACTGTAGTTGCCCGATATATGTAAACTGTAGATAATGATGATTGACTCCCATGATTCTTATGAGGCTTCAGTGAGATAATTTTGTAAAAGTCTGATCAGAGTGTCTAGCACATACAGACTATTCAATAAATGGTCTCTTTCAGTATCATTACTTTGCTCTCTGGTTTTACCACATCCTCCTCCCTATATTCTCTCCATTCATTATTGATGCTTATATCAGTGAGTTGGAAGGAAAGATACAAGAATCTTGTCCTAGGGGCACCTGGCTGGCTCAGTCATAAGAGCATGAGACTCTTGATCCCAGGGTCATGAGTTCAAGCCCCATGTTGGATGTATTGATTACTTAAATAAATAAATAAATGTTTAAAAAAAAAAATCTTGTCCTGTGAAGATGAATTTTTCCCCAAGCAAGATTTCTGCATTCTGGAGGACTGGCTCTGGGTGAAGGAGCTGTCTGTCCACGGTAATATGAATTCATCATCAGGGCATGGGTAATCGAAAGTAGTAAATAGATAACTCTACTAACCAATTTTTTTTTTGTTCATTGCTGTATACCTAGAGTCTAGAACAGTACCTGACAGTTCATAAATACTTGGTAATTATTTATTGTTATTATTTAATTTTATGACACATTTTAAAAAACTTTTTCCATCCAAGATAGTTAGCATATAATGCAACAATGATTTCAGGAGTAGATTCCTTAATGCCCTTTACCCATTTAACCCTTCCCCCCTCCCACAACCCCTTCAGTAGCCCTTTGTTTGTTCTCTATATTTAAGAGTCTCTTATGTTTTCCCCCATCCTTGTTTTTATATTATTTTTGCTTTCCTTCCCTTATGTTCATCTGTTTTGTGTCTTAAGGTCCTCATATGAGTGAAGTCATATGATATTTGTCTTTCTCTGACTGACTGATTTCACCTAGCATAATACCCTCCATCCACATAGTTACAAATGGCAAGATTTCATTCTTTTTTGATTGCCAAGTAATACTCCATTGTATATATATACTACATCTTCTTTACCCATCGATGGACATTTAGGCTCTTTCCATACTTCAGCTATTGTTGATGGTGCTGTTATAAACATTGGGGTGCATGTGCCCCTTCAAAACAGCATACCTGTATCCTTTGGATAAATACCTAGTAGTGCAATTGCTGGGCTGTAAGGTAGTTCTCTTTTTAATTTTTTGAAGAACTTCAATACTGTTTTCCAGAGTGGCTGCACCAGTTTGCATTCCCACCTGCAGTGCAAAAGAGATCCTCTTTCTCTACATCCTTGGCAACATCTCTTGTTGCCTGAGTTGTTCATGTTAGCCATTCTGACAGGTGTGAGGTGGATTCTCATTGTGGTTTTGATTTGTATTTCCCTGATGATGAGTGATGTTGAGCATTTTTTCACATGTCAGTTGGCCATCTGGAGGTCATCTTTGGAGAAGTGTCTATTCATGTCTTTTGCCCATTTATTCACTGGATAATTTGTTTTTTGGGCGTTGAGTTTGATAAGTTCTTTCTAGATTTTGGATACTAACCCTTTATCTGATATGTTATTTTCAAATATCTGCTCCCATTCCATCAGTTGCCTTTTAGTTTTGCTGATTGTTTCCTTCACCGTGCAGAAGCTTTTTATTTTGATGACGTCCCAATAGTTCATTTTTGCTTTGGTTTCCCTTGCCACTGGAGACGTGTTGAGTAAGAAGTTGCTGCAGCCAAGGTCAAAGAGGTTTTTGCTTGCTTTCTCCTCTAGGATTTTGATGGCTTCCTGTTTTACATTTAGATCTTTCATCCATTTTGAGTTTACTTTTTGTATGGTATAAGAAGGTGGTCCAGGTTCATTTTTGTGCATGCCGCTGTCCAGTTTTCCTGGCACTGTCTTTATTCCATTGGATATTCTTGGGGGGTTTTGCGGGTTTTTTTACAAATAGTTTATTGTCAAGTTGGTTTCCATATAACACCCAGTGCTCATCCCAACAAGTGCCCTCCTTCATGCCCATCACCCCCCCTCCCTCCCCTACCCCCCATCAGCCCTCAGTTTGTTTTCAGCATTCAAGAGTCTCTCATGGTTTGCCTCCCTCCCTCTCCCCAACTATTTTTCCCCTTCTTCTTCCCCATGGTCCTCCGTTAAGTTCCTCCTAATCCACCTATACATGCAAACATATGGTATCTGTCCTTCTCTGCCTGACTTATTTCACTCAGCATAACACCCTCAAGGTCCATCCATGTTGCTACACATGGCCAGATACCATTCTTTCTCATTGCCATGTAGTATTCCATTGTATATGTAAACCACATCTTCTTGATCCATTCGTCCGTTGATGGACACTTAGGCTCTTTCCATGTTTTGACTATTGTTGAGAGTGCTGCTATGAACATTGGGGTACATGTGCCCCTATGCATCAGCACTCCTGTATCCCTCAGGTAAATTCCTAGCAGTGCTATTGCTGGGTCATAGAGGAGTTCTGTTGTTCATTTTTTGAGGAACCTCCACACTGTTTTCCAGAGGGGCTGCACCAGTTTACATTCCCACCAACAGTGCCCGTTTCTCCACATCCTTGCCAGCATCTATAGTCTCCTGATCTGTTATTGGATATTCTTTCCTCCTTTGTCAAAGATTAGTTGACCATATGCTTGTGGGCCCATTTCTGGGTTCTCTATTCTGTTCCATTGATCTGTGTGTTTGTTTTTGTGCTGGCTTGCTGATTACAGCTTTATAATACAGCTTGAAGTCTGGGATTTGATGCCTCCAGCTTTGGTTTTCTTTTTCAAGACTGCTTTGACTATTCAGGGTCTTTTCTAGTTTCATACAAATTTTAGGATTGTTTGTCCTAGCTCTGTGAAGAATGCTGGTGTCATTTTGATAGGTATTGCATTGAATATGTAGATTTGGTAGTATTGACATTTTAACAATATTTGTTCTTCCTATCCAGAAGCATGGAATATTTTCCCATTTTGTGTGTGTGTGTGTTCTTCAGTTTCTTTCATAAGCTTACTATAGTTTTCAGTGTATAGATTTTTCACCTATTTGGTTATATTTATTCCTAGATATTGTATGGTTTTTGGTGCAATGGTAAATGGGATTGATTCCTTGATTTCTCCCTCTGTTGCTTCATTGTTGGTGTACAGGAATGCAAGGAATTTCTGTGTATTGATTTTATATCCTGCAACTTTGCTGAATTCATGAATCAGTTCTAAGAGTTTTTTGGTAGAATCTTTTGGGTTTTCCACATAGAGTATCATGTCATCTGCGAAGAGTGAAAGTTTGACCTCCTCCTGGCTGATTTGGATGCCTTATATTTCTCCGTGTTGTCTGATTGCTGAGGCTAAGACTTCCAATACTATGACTTCCAATAATATGTTGAATAACAGTGGTGACACTGGACATCCCTATCTTGTTCCTGAAGCTAGTGGGGAAGCTCTCAGTTTTTCCCCACTGAGAATGATATTAGCATCAGGCCTTTCATATATGGCGTTTACGATCTCGAGGTTTGATCCTTCTATTCCTACTTTCTTGAGGGTTTTTATCAAGAAAGGATGTTGTATTTTGTCAAATGCTTTCTCTGCATCTATTGAGAGGATCATGTGGTTCTTGTCCTTTCTTTTATTGATGTGATGAATCACATTGGTTGTTTTGCAGATATTGAACCAGCCATGCATCCCAGTTATAAATCCCACTTGGCTGTGGTTGAATGATTTTCTTAATGTATCTGGTTGGCTAGTATCTTGTTGAGGAGTTTTGCATCCACGTTCATGAGGGAATTTGGTCAATAGTTCTCCTTTTTAGTGGGGTCTTTGTCTGGTTTTGGAATCAAGGTAATGCTGGCTTCATAGAAAGAGTTTGAAAGTTTTCCTTCCACTTCTATTTTTTGGAACAGCTTCAAGAGAATAGGTGTTAACTCTTCCTTAAATGTTTGGTAGAATTCTCCTGGGAAGCCATCTAGCCCTGGACTCTTGCTTTTTGGTAGATTTTTTACTACTAACTTGGTTTCTTTACTGGTTATGGATCTGTTCAAAGTTTCTATTTCTTCCTGTTTAAGTTTTGGTAGTTTGTATGTTTCTAGGAATTTGTCTATTTCTTCCAGATTACTCATTTTATTGTCATAAATTGCTCATAGTATTCTCTTATTATTGTTCCTATTTCTGCTGTGTTTGTTGTGATCTCTCTTCTTTCATTCTTGAGTTTATTTATTTGGGTCCTTTCCTTTTTCTTTATGATCAAACTGGCTAGGAGTTTATCAATTTTGTTAATTCTTTTGAAGAAGCAGCATCTGTTTTCAATTATCTGTTCTATTGGTTTTTTGGTTTCAACAGCATTGGTTTCTGCCCTAGTCTTTATTATTTCCTGTCTTCTTCTGGTTGGGTTTTAGTTGCTGTTCTTTTTCCAGCTCTTTAAGGTGTAAGGTTAGGTTGTGTATCTGAGACCTTTCTTCCTTCTTTAGGAAGGTCTGGATTGCTATATCTTCCCTCTTATGACCACTTGTGCTGTGTCCCAGAGGTTTTGGGCTGTGGTGTTATCATTTTCATTGGCTTCCATGTACTTTTTAATTTCCTCTTTAACTTCTTGGTTAGTCCACTCAATCTTTAGTAGGATGTTCTTTAGTCTCCAAATATTTGTTACCTTTCCACAGTTTTTCTTGTGGTTGATTTCGAGTTTCATAGCAGTGTGGTCTGAAAATATGCACGATATAATCTCTATCTTTTCTGTACTTGTTGAGGGCTGATTTGTTTTCCAGTATGTGATCTATTCTGGAGAACATTCCATGTGCACTGGAGAATAATGTATATTCCACTGCTACAGGATGAAATGCTCTGAATATACCTGTTAAGTCCATCTAAACCAGTGTGTCATTCAAAGCCATTGTTTCCTTGCTGTATTTCTGTTTAGATGATCTGTCCAATGCTGTAAGTGGGATGTTGAAGTCCCCTACTATTAAGGTATTATTATCAATAAGTTTCTTTATGTTTGTGATTAATTGATTTACATATTTGGATGCTCTCACATTTGGAGCATAAATGTTTACAATTGTAGGTCTTCTTGGTGGATAGACCCTTAATTATGATACAATGCCCTTCTTCATCTCTTGTTACAGTTTTATTTTAAAGTCTAGATTGTGTGATTAAGTATGGCTACTCTGGCTTTCTGTATTACAACACATTTTTTTAATTTTTTTTTTAATGTTTCATTTATTTCTAGGAAAGAGAGAGAGAGACAGCGTGAGCAGGGGAGGGTCAGAGAGAGAGGGAGTCACAGACTCTGAAACAGGGTCCAGGCTCTGAGCTGGCAGTCAGCACAGAGCCTGACGCGGGGCTCGAACCCACGAACCACGAGATCATGACCTAAGCGAAAGTCGGGCACTTAACCAACTAAGCCACCCAGGCACCCCACAACACATTTTTATATAAAAACATAATTTAATACGTAGAAAATAGCATATACATCCTTTATTTCTACTTTAAACTTACAGATAACACTTCAGAAAAAAAGTTGAAATTAAAATAAATCTTAAGCACACACTGGATATTTTTATTACAATTATCATAAATTCTAAGCCATGGGGCCTGGGTGGTTCAGTCGGTTAAGCATATGACTCTCAACTTCAGCTCAGGTCATGATCTCACAGTTTATGGGTTTGAGCCCCACAGCAGTTTGTGCTGACAGCACAGAGCCTACTTGGGATTCTGTCTTTCCCTCTGTCTCTGCTCCTCCCCCACTCACACTGTCTCTGTCTCTCTCAAAATAAGTAAATACAAACTTTAAAATAATAAAATTTTTTAAAAAAATTCTAAGCCAATAAACACAAAGAGTCTTTCTACCTAGTTAGAAAGGTATTCTTATCTTTATCACCTGACATATCCCTCAGGCTCTTGACACAACCCAAGACCTAGGCAGACATATTTTATTTTCAACTACTCCCTCAAAGAGAATATGCTAATTAATTCCTTGCAGGTCACCTTTTCCTCATCCAAGTTTTTCTATTCTGCCCACACCTGTCAAGGTAAGACACTTGTCCAATTTCTTCCAGGAAGGGCCATCCAAGATGGTTACTGGAAAAACCCAATCCTGTCATGACCCTGTGCTGTCCTCCTCCTGGCCTAAGACCTGCTTTCTGTTTTCGTGTGGAAGGAACTCAGTGCTACATTCCTTCTTTGCATCTGTCAGTCAGCTGTATTTACTATCTGCCTCTGCTTTCTTGTTGGGGCCTGACCTGGTTTTATATTAATCTGTGATGTTAAACTATCAAACTAAACAGATTTTCTACAGAATTATATGGCAGTTTCCTCCTGCCTCCTCACTGCTAAGAGGTTAAAGCCAGACCCCACATACTAATTCCTGCCACAATAGAAAGACTGCTGATCTAGTCATTAGAGGTCATACTCTGGATAATCCATCCCAACATTGCAAGACCAAATCACAGCATACCCCCATTTCACCCTGGGGTTCATTCTAAGCATCAGATATTCAATAATAAGTTAATATTTGCTTTGTGAATTATAAAGTATTAGATAAATGTTGGTCTTAATTGCGGCTATTCCTATGCCTTTCCAGTCTTTCTCTATATCATAAGAAAGAGGTCATTAGTCAGTGAAATACCTGGATGTGGTCCCTGGTGGACCAGAACATTCCCCTGGAACCAAAACACAGATGCAGCTGTTTCAGTTAGTTCAAAGCTACATCTCCTCCCCAGGGAGGCTCTTCTTCATCCCCCACAAGGGAAGGAGGCTGCCCTGCTCTAGAAAGGCAGTAGTGTCCATAGCAGCACATGTAAAATAAGGACAATAGTGTTCTGTGAGCACTCTGGAGTAGGGAGAAGCCAATAAAATGGAGCCTCCATAAGAGTGAAGCAGAAAGTCCACAGAGCTGTCAGCTGGCAGAAGAATTTAGACTGGAGGTAAGAATAACCAGGATAGGGGCGCCTGGGTGGCTTAGTCGGTTAAGCGTCCGACTTTCGCTTAGGNGGCTCCCTTTCCACTGAATCTGAGTATCTAGAATGTATCTGGCTCAATACTACTCTCTGCCAACAGAGAGAACCACCTCTGACCCAACCTAAACAAATGCAGAAGAGAGCTTGCCATATTTTTAAAATATCTAGTGTTTGTTCCAGTAGGTCCCAATGAATGGGACCCATTATTTGCCAACTTCTGAAGCCTCTAGGAAGGACCTTTATTTCCTCGCCTCTGATCCTGTCCAATGAGCCTCGCTTTATTTTAATACCCCAATATCATGCTGTAAATAACAATAGTACACCCCATAAGAATCACCTCTTTGAAACCAGCACAGGAAGGTGAGTATGGGTTTTTCACCACCATCAACCCTTATCCTTGTTCTGCCCTCTGAGCACCTGTGGGCTAACTTTAGTCCCTCTTCTTCATAAGAATCCTTCCAGGGGGCTAGGAGAGGAAGGAATTAGATGAAGATGATCAAAAGGTACAAACTCCAGCTATAAAATAACTAAGTACTGGGGTGGGACAGGGAATCCTTCCAGTACCTGAAAACAGCTATCATATTCTCCCATTATTTTGTCATTTCCAGAATAAACATCACCACATTCTTCATATGTTCCTCATACTTCACAGCTCTGAAGTCCTTATTCATAACACTTAACAAAATCTCAAATCATTTTCACATAAATGGCTAGTTTTCAACTGACCATTAAAGACTACAAGCAAATTTTATATGTGCCCCTGCTAATTTCGTCTTGTTTTTAGTCTAGCATTCCAAAAGACAAAGTTATTTCAAATTATAATTCTATCACCTATAATATTGGTTTCCCCTCTCTGTTTCATATCATCTGAAGTTTGATGAGCCATGCATATTTGCTGTTTATGGAAGTCTCTGCCAAAAGAGATGAAGAAGACAAGAAGACAAAGCCTTCTCCTTTTTACTACATGTTTCTCCAGATTTTCAGTCATTAATGAATAATTTTGGTATATAGTAGCCAAACTAAAAGTATTATCTTTAAGCTCACAGTCATCATCTTTTCTAAGAAGCTTTACTGAAATCACTATGTCCTTTTTCTACTCCTTTCTCCTGATCTACTAAATTATTAATACTACCAATAAGGGACATTATGTGAGGTTTGACATTATAATAAGCATTATTTAGCTTCTGGTCATGTCTCCTTATGAGACTTCCACGTACTCTATAAAGCATATATTTAATAATTTTACCAGGGGCCAAGGTCAAATTAACTAGTTAACAAGAGCAACAGTAACTTTTTTGTCATAAGCATTGACTCAGAGACTTGACAAGACTTAAGAAGCTTTGGATCCGTTGGCTGGGTGGTTGTTTTGGTTTGACTAGTTTTACTAGTTTCTTCCTTTGCTGCATCTTTTCTGCTAAACCTAGGGTCTATTCCATTCTCAATTTAAATCTCTTGCTGGCTCTTTAAGAAGTCACTAGTATGCAAAAGATAAAATATGTATCTAATACATTTGAAAGTATTCTGTTCCTTCAATGTCTATATCCCCTATGTGACCAAATGTGTGTCTGCATGATGTAAGCCCAAAACCAGAAGGAAGAGTAAGACTAGGGAAGGAATACAAAAACCCTGTGTTCTTGCTGCCATCTGCTAATGTGGCATGTCACTTTCTTTTTTTTTTTTTTTCCTTTAAAGTTTACTTCTTTATTTTGAGAGGGGAGGAGGAGAAATAGGAGGGGCAGAGAATCCACGCAGGTTCCGCACTATCAGCCCAGAGCCCAATGTGGGACTCAGTCCCATGAGCTGGGAGATCACGACCTGAGCCAAAATCAAGAGTCAGACCCTTAACTGAGCGAGCCACCCAGGTGTCCCTGGAATGTTACCTTTCTTAACTTCAAAAATGAGAAAACACTATCATGTTGGGATTTCTGGTTTCTTCCCCCTACCATACACATACGCATAAACATACACACAGACACACACACCTACCTGGCTTCCATCTCCAACTTTCATCATGGTTGAAACTCTGAGTGACAATATATCAATATTCCCTCAGTTAGGGAAGGACTTAGAGATTCCTTCTCTATTTTAGCAATCATTTAAATGCCTCTTTCCCAGGGTGCCTGGGTGGCTCAGTTGGTTAAGCGTCCGACTTCGGCTCAGGTCAGATCTCATGGTTCATGGGTTCGAGACCCGCATCAGGCTCTGTGCTGACAGCTCAGAGCCTGGAGCCTGTTTCGGATTCTGTGTCTTCCTCTCTCTCTGACCCTCCCCCGCTCATGCTCTGTCTCTCTCTGTCTCAAAAATAAATAAACAATAAAAAAAAATTAAATGCCTCTTTCCCTAGCCCAAGCATAAATGGCCAGATGCTGCAAGTTTTTTATGGCAACTAACCACTGGAAAACTTATGTAACTAATTAATTAATTTATTCATTTATTCATTCATTCTACGACGACTCATCAAGGTCTTCCTGTGCGTTTGATGTTATTGTAGTATTGTAACAACTAAGAGAAGGAATCTTATTACAGGGTAGAAATGTCTAAATAATTGACATTAGGGGAGATAAATTGACTGAGTGACCTGTACAGAGAAAACAGGGCAGCAAGCCAAGAAAAAGAAGGTATTCTCAGCTTTCAACAAACTGTTTAGATTCTGGGCACAGTTTGAAAACAGCTTTACTAATAGTTACCAAGCTACTTGTCTAAGGAAAAGGAATGGCTTCCCAGGGGAGTGGGATCTGAGTTAATTCCGATCTTTCTATATTGTACCTCACATAGAATAAATGCTATAGATTTCTCATCAAAATTTCCAAGTTTCATTTTCTTGGAAAGGGAAAAATAGTATGATAAGAGGGGCTAATTCAGGAATGTGCATGACCTGAGAGTGGGATCACCTCCCCACTAAGTAATAGGTACTACTCCCACCCCTCCAGAGGAGCTCACCAGGTGTGGTTCTGCTGTTGACACTCAACCAAGACTGCCATTAAATAGCTTACTGATGACTGGAAAAGCCCTATGCTGCTCTCTGATACCGATATTTCTATCACTCAGGAAGGATTTGAGAAAGCACTGTAGCAGAGTAGACTATGGAAGGAGATTTGGAGTCAAGGAAACCTGGATTCACATCATGACTTCATAATAACTTCCTTGGAATAACTGACTTAATCTCACTGGGTCTCAGTTTCTCCTCTATATACAAGAGACAATAAAGGTTATCTTAAGTGTTTGCTGTGATGAATAAATGAATAAGCCAAGCATAGTGTGCGGTCCTAATAGAATCTTGGTTAAAGTTAACCTTCTTCTAGGGGTGCCTGGGTAGCTCAGTTGGCCAACTTCAGCTCGGGTCATGATATCGCAGTCCATGAGTACAAGCCTCTCATCGGGCTCTGCGCTGACAGCTCAGGGCCTGGAGCCTGCTTTGGATTCTATGTCCCCTTCTCTCTGCCCTTCCCCTGCTCATTCTCCCCCTGCCCCCCTCCCTCTCTGTCTCTCTCTCCTAAAAATAAATACACATTAAAAACTTTAAAGTTAACCTTCTTCTCTTGGACCCAGATCTAGATGAGGAAGCAGTCCAGTGGTGACAGTGAAAACCAGACCACCTGGCTGATCCTGGTTGGCTTTGGGGAGCTACAGCACCTGGGCTTCCTCCCCTTCACCCTCTTTTTAGCCACCTATGTGGTAACAGTTGGGGGCAACGCCCTCATCGTGTGGCCTCCAGTCAGACCCTCCACACACCCATGTACTTCTTCCTCTGCCACTTCTCCTTCCTGGAAATCGGCTACACCTCCAACATCATGCCTCGGCTGCTGCAGAGCTTCCTGGAAGGGAGGGAGGCCATCTCACTGGTCAGCTGTCTGGTCCAGTTCTACATGTTTGCCTCGCTGGCTGCAGTTGAGTGCCTCCTGCTATCTGCTATGTCCTATGACCGGTACCTGGCCATCTGCCACCCACTTCGCTACCCTGCCCTGATGAGCACCTGGCTGTGTGGCTGCCTGGCTGCTGGAGCCTGGGTCAGTGGCTTTTCTTTCTCTGCCTTCACTCTGGCCCTCGCAGCCCCTCTGACCCTCTGCCCTGGCAGCAGGGAGATTGACCACTACTTCTGTGACTTTGCTCCAGTCGTTGGGCTATTCTGTGGAGATGTGAGGATCATGTGGGGAGCTGGGGTGAGCATCTCAGGCTTTCTGACACTGGTGCCCTTCCTGTTGATTGTGGCATCCTATGCCTTCATCTTAAGGACTGTGCTACAAATACCTTCAGGCCATGGTAGACAGAAAGCTTTCTCCACCTGTTCCTCCCACCTCAGCGTGGTCGGGGTATATTATGGCACCCTCATTGTGGTCTATGTAGCCCCAACAGACCACATGGCCCCCATGCTCCGAAAGGCCTTCTCTGTCCTCTACACTGTATTCACCCCTATGGTCAACCCCATTATCTACAGCCTCAAGAACCAAGAGGTAAAGGGGGCCCTTCATAGGTTCTGGGGACAGCTCATCCCAAGCGATACCCCTCTGAGGGGGAAAGGACAGCTAGTGACTTCTTCCTGGATTCCAGCTTAGCCCCCTCCTCGAAGTCTAGAGGACTAGAGACCATGGTGAAAAGAAAAATACTGAGGGATTGAAACTAGATGTCTGACAAAATAAGGTAACTTCATTTTTCCAGTTGGAATGGGGTAAGGATCAAAATCTCATTCCTTTTTTTTGTTTTGTTTGGGGTTTTTTTTTTTTTTTTTTTACAAATAATTTATTGTCAAGTTGGTTTCCATATAACACCCAGTGCTCATCCCCACAAGTGCCTGCAACATGCAGAAGAATGAAACTAGATCAATTTCTCACACCATACACAAAAATAAACTCAAAATCTCATTCCTGATACAGGGCCTGAATATTATAGACAGTCCATAAATATTAGTTGACAAAAATGAATGAATGAATATGGAAAAGAATGCAAAAGAGAGCAGAGCACAACACCAAGTGGGTAACATTTATAGATTATTAATCTAAGATGGCAAGACTAAGATTGGCAGATAGAGAAAGGAGGGGTAGGGAGATGGTAATGAGGACCACAATTAAGATCTCGTGACATGCTTCAAATGAAATCTCAGAAACAGAGACAGACTTAAGTGTAAAGTCTGTAGAGTAGTGATGTAGGTAGTGATGGTGCGAGAGCCAGTTCCCCTGCATCCAGAGAAGGCATCCCCTTGTGAGAGGAGGGGTCAGCCATTCATGCCTACAGCCCAGGAGGCCAATTGGGCCACTGCTCTGGGAGTTCCCATTAGTCTTCCTGTTGTTGATGTCAGACAAGTAGGAAGTAGAGAAAAGGAAAGAGACAATTAAATGAGAAAAGAAAGAAATTAATTAAACTCAATGAGAATTCTACAGTTTTCCCTCTATCAGAAAATCTTCGAAACCTTTTAAAAATGACACCAAAAAATTTCTTATTTTTTTATTTGAAATGTATCAACATGTTTCTCAAGGTATGGGAGGTTGACCACCTGGTACCAGAATGATCTAGAGTAGCTGTTTACAAATGAGGATTTCTAGGCTTTTCAGCAGACCTACAGAATCAGAATCTCTAGACGCGAGGTCCAGGGATTTGCATGTAACAAATACCACAGGTGATTCTTGGTGTAGGGAAAGGGCATGGCTCTCAGGGGTGAACAAGGATAACAGCAGAAAAACTGACCCCCCACCAAAAAAAAAAAAAAAAAGGAAATATAGTTCCCAGTTCTTCATGGATGTCAAGAGATGCAGCCCTAAGTGATGGGTATCAGACAGACAGGGAGATGTTCAGAACGTACAGGACTAGCAAGAGGGTCTGGAGGAAAGTAGAAAACCTGGGATAGCCGGCCCTGTCTGGGTGGCGTGGGAATACAGAGCAGGAAAACACAGAGAGAAAATGTCCCTGCCTGGAACGTTGCTTGGGAAGTGGCCAGAACCTAGGCTGTATATGAGTATTAAAAATGTCTTTGTTGGGGGCGCCTGGGTGGCTTAGTCGGTTAAGCGTCCGACTTTCGCTTAGGTCATGATCTCGTGGTTCATGAGTTCGAGCCCCGCGTCAGGCTCTGTGGAGCCTGTTTCAGTCTGTGGCTCCCTCTCTCTCTGACCCTCCCCTGCTCACGCTGTCTCTCTCTCTCTCCTAGAAATTAAAAAAAAAATTTTTTTTAATTTTAAAAAATGTCTTTGTGGTGTTTATTCTTTGAATTAAAGTCAAAAGTGAAATCCTGTGTTATGACGGTGTCTTGGAGGCCAGCACAGAATATAGAGGATGCACATCAGGTTCCCCAAGCAAAGAACCCAGCAGCTTCCTCGGGATGCATGCCTCACATGCCCAGAGGTGTTCCTTCACCCTCTGTGTGAGAGGCACTGAGAACAGAGTCTCAACCTTGGTGTAGACCCAGGTTGGGAATTGTCATGGAGGCACGGGAGGTATGGGTCCCAAGGCCTGCACAAAGGATGTGGCTGCACACAAAGGATGTGTTTTGACAAAGTTCCAAGCCCTTCTCATTACCCCACCACCACCATCATCTGACACACCCTGCCAAAAGCAGTCCCGTGCCTATTCCTGAAGCCAGAAATTCCTAAAGTGTCATTGTTTTAATCACTGGTCAAATGCATATGGTACTGCGGTAGAGGAAAGAGACACCTATCTATGTTGGTCCGTGCTCTACCCCATACCAACTTCAGCAAATTACTTCACCTCTTTGAGCCTCAGATTCCCAATCCATAATATGACGGCAATAAGGCAGTAAGACAAAGACAGACATACTTCACAGGGTTGTTGTGGCAATGAAACTAAATACATATTTAAAAAGTCCTCTATCTCTGTGTTTTAGTTGGCCTGTGACACATTTTAACAAATATTAACATCCTCCCTCACCCTCCCTTTCCTCAAGGGAAGCCGGGAGACACCCTGTCCCTTTTGGTCACATCGCAAAGGGCCAGCCCTTTCCTGGAGTGGAACCTGACTGCATAGACACATGAGGCACAGCTGCTCTTTCTCCTTACCCAGCATCAAAGGGTTGAGAATTCTGGGAGGACACCAAGTCATAAGAAAACTGGATCTAAATAGAGGAGAAACCCCGGAGGAGAGGGTCAGAGAAGGAAAGTAGAAGAGGAGAAGAGAAGAGAATGAGGAGGAAGGAAGACAGGGAACAGGGAAATGACAAGACAGGGAAGCGAAGGGACAATAGAAGGGAAAGTAAACAGCAACAAATGGGAGGGGTAAGAAAGGAAAGAAGTAGGAGAAGCAAAGGAGAAAGCAACAGTTCCGGAAGCCATTCCCACATTCCTCCACTTGGACCACACGTTTATGTTCCTAATGAAAAGGTAGGGGCACCTGGGTGGCTCAGTCGTTTAATCATCGGACCAGATCTCAGTTCAGGTCTTGATCTCAGGGTGGTGAGTTCAGTCCCTATGTTGGACCCCCATGCTGGGCCTGAAGACTACTTTAAAATAATAATAATAATAATAATAATAATAAAGGAAGCAGATTGGGTTTTTAATGGATTGCATTAAAATGTTTCAGTTATTAACAGGATTTATGCTTAATACTGCACTGTAAGTCCATGCTTTGAGATACCCTACATACAGCAAGCACACAGAAATAAATGAAAAAATGCAAAAAGAAAAAGTGTAAAAGGCGTGCAATAGCTAAGAAAAAAATATAGGGTGTTTGGATGGCTAAGTCAGTTAAGCGGACTCTGGCTTAGGTCATGATCTCAGAGTCTGTGGATTCAAGCCCCATGACAGGCCCTGTTGACAGCTCAGAGCTTGGAGTCCACTTGGGATTCTATATCTCCCTCTCTCCAACCCTCCCCTGCTCGCACTCTGTCTCTCTCAAAATAATAAATGAACATTAAAAAAAATAAGCTATAAAAATAAATTAAGTAAATAAATAAATATCTCCAGGGGCGCCTGGGTGGCTCAGTCAGTTGAGTGTCCAACTTTGGCTCAGGTCATGATCTCACATTTTGTGAGTTTGAGCCCCACGTCCCTGTCGGCGCAAAACCTGCTTCAGACCCTCTGTTCCCCTCTGTCTCTCTGCTCCTTCCCCTGTGTGCTCTATTTCTCTCTCAAAACTAAAATAAACTTTTTTAAACTTTAATAAATAAACAAATATCTCCATGGGCCATAAATACAAGGAAACTAATAAAAGCTGTGAGTAGGGCTAAAGCTGAAGACCTGCTAGATTCCAGGTTTAAGCAAGAAGAGACAGCTATGAGTTCAGCTCCTGCAGGTTAACAGAGACCAAAATTTCTCCACTTGCAGTAGGAACCAGAGCCAAAGTCACTCTAGAAAGGAGGAGCTGGGAACAGGGTCTCTTTTTATTAAAGAGAAACGGGGAAAACTGATGCCGGCTCCTGTCTCAGGCAAAAGCTTATCCAGAGCACATCTAAGGAGGCAAGAGGGTACGTAACTTCATGACCAGGAATTGAGAGTGCACACGTGTGTTCTCACACTCAAAATGAGTCTGAGATCCAACATTATAAAATACTTGGAAAAAGCCTAACTCTACAAAAAGTAGCCAAAAAAAAATCAACAGTTGGAAGATAAATTTACACTAGAGAATATTAAAAAAAATCACATGTCTGAGAAAAAGACAAGTACCATATGATTTCAATGATATGTAAAATCTAAAAAAACAAAAAAACAAAAAAACAAATGAACAAAAAGAGCAGAAACAGACCCATAGATACAGAGGATAAACTGATGGTTTCCAGAAGGGAGAGGAGTAGGGGAATGATCTCACAGTTTGCGGGTTGGAGCCCTACATTGGGCTCACTGCTGTCAGTGCGGAGCCCATTTCAGATCCTCCGTCCCCCTCTCTCTCTGCCCCTCCCCAGCTTGTGCACACACACACACTCTCTCTTAAAAATAAACATTAAGAAAAAAATCTTTAAAGAAAATATTGATATAGTGATAATTCTTCCTTCACAATGTCTATCCATCTAACGGAAATCAAGACCTTGTGTTCTAATAAAAACAATCAGCTTTTTAAAAAATTTTTAACGTTTATTTATTTTTGAGAGAGAGAGGGTGTGGAGGTGCAGAGAGAAAGAGAGAGGGAGACGCAGAATCTGAAGCAGGCTCCAGGCTCTGAGCTGTCAGCACGGAGCCCAATGCGGAGCTCAAATTCACAGATTGCAAGATCATGACCTGAGGTGAAGTCAGACGCTTAACCAACTGAGCCACCCAGGCGCTCCAGCTTTTTTCTAAACATGTATATCTTCTCTTAAGTCTGTTTTTCTGGAGAACCCTGACTAATACAAGATGTTTGATAATCACTGATCACACAGATATTAGAGAGAATTCAACTAGAGTTGGAGGTTTAGATCTGATGACTTCTTTCAGACACAGAGATATTAGAAACTTAGGTTCTAGTGGTCTCCTGTTCAACCTATAGTTTACTGATTATTGATGCCAGATAATCCTCAGCTTTCTCCACATTGTGGAATGATGCCCATCATGGATGCCCCCACTAGACTGAGTGGGAAAATATCCTCAGCAGAGCACAGATAATGAGCCAAGGTTCAGCAATGCACTCAAGGACAAACCCCTCTGGGGACATTCCAACAAAAGCATGAGGTTTGAAAATCATACTTGTGGGACACCTGGGTGGTTCAGCCAGTTGAGCATCTGGCTCTTGATTTCAGCTCAGGTCATGATCTCAGAGTCAAGGAATCAAGCCTGAGTCAGTTCCACGCTGAGCATGGAGCCAGCTTGAGATTCTCTCTCTCTCTGTCCCTCTTCCCCTCTCCCCCATTAGCACACTCTCTCTCAGGAAAGGAGAGGGAAGGGGAGGGGAGGGGGGAAGGGAGAGGAGGGGAGGGAAGGAGAGGAGAGGAGAGGAGAGGAGAGGAGAGGAGAGAGGCGAGGAGAGGAAAAAGAAAACAATACTTTTTCCTACCAACTCCCTTCTCTCCCCATTTCACCTCCTCCCTGCATTTGCTCAAATCCAGGACCCACCCCCACCAAAATGAGACTTTATTCCTGGTATTATTCTTGGTTACATCCCCTTCCCTGAAGTTCACCCTGGCTGGGCCAGTTTGGGGAATTGGCCTTGGACAGCAATGTCCTTCCCGGCATAGCTGCCAGCATTATTGCCCAACCAGAGACATCTTTGTGCCCGAAGGGTATAAGAGACTACAGCATCCTGGACATAGCAGACTGGGGTTCCACCAGCTACCGAAATGAGGTCCATTCTGATAATCTCCCTCCTTGGCTGCTGCTTTGCAGCATATGAGGCCAAAATCTTTTCCAAGTGTGAGCTGGCCCGCAAGCTGAAGGCAGAGGGAATGGATGGCTTCCACGGCTACAGCCTGGCGAACTGTGAGTATGGACTTCTCATCATTCTTTCTATCTCTTCCCCAAGAGTCCTTCTTCCCTGACCAAGCAATCTCTCCCTTTTCACTTTGTGACTTACTCGTTTGTCAGGGCTCTCTTCCACTCCCTGAATGCTCCCATTGTCTCCACCTCTGCTGCCTTGCCACTCCTATCAGGATCTCCTCTTCTCTCTTTCCACCAGGGATCATCTGATCTATAATAGAGTTTCTTCTTCTGTTCCCCCAAATCTCCTTCCTACCCAGTGGCCTGGAATACTTCCTTGGACCCACCCAGAGACTCACCTAACAACTTGCAGCTTTGCTCCCACCACCTTGGCTTTCATCTGCATCCTTTTTAGTCCAAGTCCCTGCAGCAGAGCTGGTGCTGCCTCCCACCCTCTCCCCTGCCCTTTTGTCCACCAAAAACTAACCTCCATCTGTTGAGTTTGTCTAAAGTCTGTTCTATCTGTATCACGAGAGAGTGGGAAGGGAATTGTGAGAACAGAAGGGGAGATGATGACAAGGTGCAAGGATTGAGAATCTCGGTCACCCATCTCATTAGTCACAACACATAAAGTTATTTCAATTTCCCTTGGATATCTTCATTTTTATTCATGCCAAACATATCTTTTCTTGTCCCCCTAAAGGATGGCTTTTTTGGGCTCCCTTCTAAGATGCCCCTCCATTACTTCTCCACCTCTTCCCTTCCATATACTTGGGGATAGAAGGCAAAAAGTGAATATACAAGGCAAGAGTTGGATATTTGGCTGGGAGATGAGGCTGAAAATGTAGACTAGGAAACAGACTGTGACTGACTGATTATCAGGCATTTCAAATGCATTTATTTAACAAATTGTGGGTGTGGAGCCTATTTAAAATGTGTGTGTGTGTATGTGTGTGCGTACACACATATATAAATCTAACACTGAGGATCTCATTGTCTTTTCATTTTAACCTTAGGGGACTTTCTTGCAGTTCTTGTATAGCAGAAGTTGTGTCTCATCACAAAACAATCCTCCTTTTTAGCCACACCTTTTGTTCTCTCTGACACAGGGGTCTGCATGGCTGAGCACGAGAGTAACTTCAACACCCGGGCCTTCAATGGGAAAAATGCCAATGGCAGCAGTGACTATGGGATCTTCCAGCTCAACAGCAAGTGGTGGTGCACAAACAACTCCTACCCCTCAGCAAATGCCTGCAACATAATGTGCAGCCGTAAGGACACCTTCCCCTCTGAAGGCTGGGTGACATGGGGCAGGTGCACTGCTCCCTAACACCTGACCCTCAGCCAGTGCCATAGAAGCTGAGGACAGGGAAGAAAGGGGCCCAAACAGTCCTCCAGAGAGCTCCTCCTGCCAAAAAGGAGAAAGAAAGATACACTGATCTCTGACTAAGCCTTACCTTCCTGGGTCCCCATCCCTCAAGACATGTCATCCTGTTCCTGGCACACACATGACTGCATCACCAGTCCACATACCCCACAATAGCACTCTGGACACACTAAGTTTTTCCTGAAAACACAGGCTCTCCCGGGTCCCTCAGGTATGTCCTGGATGCCCTCCAGAAGGAACAATGTTCAGAGACAGATTCAAAGCAAGGCAAGAAAACCTAGGCAAACAGAAGGCAAACCCACCAGGACTCCAGAGATAGTTTCTGACTCTGGCTCCATTTCCTCTGGGAAGTCCCCTCAAAAAAGTCATTGATTAATGAAACAGGAAAAGGGATGTTTCCCTCCCTGCTCAGCCACTTTTGCTTTCAGGGTTTCTGGATGACAACATCAGTGATGACATTGCCTGTGCCAAAAGGGTTGTGAAAGATCCTAACGAGATGTCTGCCTGGTAAGCAGAATATGCAGAGCAATGACCAGCCACGCTGCTAGGGATGGACCCACACAGTATTCGGGATGCTGATAAAATAATCAGCATCTCTGCCATAGGATTCTCCCTGGGGCTTTGTAGGGAGCTGAGACTCTTCTCCCAATGTGAAATGAGGCAAAGTAATATTGTGATGCGCTCACCCCAGGCATCCCTGTGGCACACATTCTTGGATGCACAAACCCTCCCTATCTGAGTCTCTCCTATAGCATAAACTGAGTCCAGCCTGCAGACCCTATATTCCCTCTCATCTGAGCCCCTATACACTCCTGCCCTGCCCCTGATCTATGCTATATTTCTCTATTCTTAGGGTGGCCTGGGTAAAACACTGCAAAGGCAAGAATTTGTCCAGATACCTGGCCAATTGTAATCTGTGAGACTGTCACTGAATATGGCTCCTGGAGAAAGTGGCCCAGAAGGCAGGGTAATTCCTCAAGGCTCTTGGAAGCTCTGAATTTCCACCTCCCACCCCCATCTCTGCCTCCAAAATAAAAGTTATTCAAGTTCAGTTATCTCAAGTATCATGTTTTTTATTTATTTATTTATTTATTTATTTTAATTTCTGAGAGAGAGAAAGACACAGCTTGAGCATGGGAGGGTCAGAGAGAGAGAGGGAGACACAGAATCCAAAACGGCTCCAGGCTCTGAGCTAGCTGTCAGCACAGAGCCAGATGCGGGGCTTGAACCCATCAACCGCGAGATCATGACCTGAGCCGAAGTCGGACGCCCAACCAACTGAGCCACCCAGGCAAACCCAAGTATCATGTTTAAGGGCTGGGTTACAATGGAGACTGGCTACCTGCTATAGACACCGGGAGATCCTGATCTCTCCAAGCCTATCGCTGAAGTTCCCCGTATCTCCTCTGGAAAGCGAGTTAAGGAAAATCCTTTCCTGAGAACTGCGTGAGACTGAAATTGACAGTTGAATATAGCATTCTTGATGCAAGTTCTTATGAAATTCATTTAGTAGAGGTGGCTGATATTATTCTCCATCACCAGGAAGGAGAGTTCAAAACGAAAGAGAAAAAAATTGTAGGAGACATTCAGTTTAGACATAGAGTAGGACCGGCAGAATGTCAGGATGATCATGTTGGCTATGGTAAATGACTAAGCTGCTATAACAGAACCCCAAAAACATGGAGTTCTCACAAAACAGTCCAAGGTGTGTAGACAAGGTCCTTTGTCCCACACAGACATTCAGAAATTCAGATTCCTTCCATCTTCCATCTCCACCATCCTTTAAAGAAACGCTATTCAAAGTGTGGTCCACAGACCAGCAGCATGAACATCTGGATACTTGTTAGAAACGCAAATTCTTGGGATACCTGGGTGGATCAGTCATTTAAGCATCCAACTCTTGATTTCAGCTCAGGTCATGATCTCACAGTTTGTGAAATTGAGTCCCATGTCAGGCTCTGCACCAGCAGCGCAGAGATTGCTCGGGATTCTTACTCTACCTTTCTTTCTGGCCCTCCTCTGCTCGTGAAAGTGGTCTCTTTCTCTCAAAATAAATAAATAAAACTAAAAAGAAAATAAATGAAAAGAAAATTCTTGGGCCCACAGCAGATCTACTGAATCACTGTTTTAATCTCTGTGGTTTTTAAATTTTTTTTTTTTTTTGAGAGAGTACATGCAAGTGGGGGAGGGATAGGGAGGAAGAGAATCTTAAATAGGCTTCACACTCAGCACAGGGCCCTACACAGGGCTTGATCTCATGACTGTGAGATCATGACCTGAGCCAAAATCAAGAGTCGGAAACTCAACCAACTGGGCCACTCATGCACCCCTTAATCTCTGTTTTAATAAACTCTCCAGATGACCCTTATGCATTAAAAAAGAAATGAAAAGCACTGCCCTAGGGTATTGTCCTACAAGGACAAAGCTAGATTGAAGACACTCTGTGCTCTAAATTGAGGACAGGAAGTAAGTTTGGAGAAACACACATGCAATGTTTTAAGTTCCAGGCCTGAAGGAGGCACATGTCACATCCTTTTATACTCCAAAGACAGAATATAATTGCAAGCCACTCTCAGATGCAAGGAGGCTTAGGAAATATAGTACCAGCTAGGCAGCCTGGGCCCTGTTAACAATAATAATCCTATTATTACAGGAAAAAGGGAAAATGGATTTGGATGGACAACTAGTAGTTTCTGCCACAGTAATTAATAAATCATTTAATAAAGTAAATCATAATCACATTCCTATGGTGTAAATGTTTCTATATAACAGTATTTTTGCGCCCCACCATCCCTTTACATATACTTTGTGGACAGGTTCTTCCACCTCTGAATAAAAACTCAGGCAGGTACCATGACATTCGTGGTCACCCTCAGGTAATGAGAGTATACCAATTCTGTCCAAGGAATTCTCCCGTCTTCTCTCTAGCTCTTTTCTTGGGATCTCCAACATCTTTTATAGACTGTCAATGGATGATTCAACAAAAGATGAAAAACAGATTCCCACAATCTCCTTTTTAAATATTTGTGGTCTCGTAACCATCCAAGCACCCTGTGCTAGAATGAATTACTATTCCCAATTCTTTACCCACTCCCTCCATCATGGGATCTTCCAGAGCACTACAATGGACAGAGTACCCACCCACCACATGGATGTTGACCTTGGTTATGTGACTTGCTTTGCCAATAGAATGTTAGCAGATGTTGACACAAGTAGAAACTAAAAATGTGATTGCATGGTTTCTCCTGGCTCTTGTGCTCCTGTGACTGCCAGACAAAAGCATGCCCCAGGTACTCACTGTCCCCTCACCCTCACCTGGGGCCCAGAATAAAACATGTGGTACAGACTTGAAACCAGCCCAAATCCTGGCTCCTAGAGTCCCTTCCCACTCCACCCAATCAAAAATCCACTAGACCCAGGAGCAGGGGGGAAAAATGCTGTTATAAGCCACTGAGTTTTCGGGTGGTTTGAGACAGAACAACAACTGATACTCTTCCTCACCCTTGTGTCTTCTCAGAATCCTCCCATTTACATGATCACCACAAATCCTACCCATACTTAGATTACCAGTAGGACTCTAACGTGAGGATTCAGATGCTGTACCTCCCTTGATGCATTTGTATTACATTTAGTTAAAATATGTTTACTGAGCCTTTACTTTGTGGTTAGTTGCCCTGAAAAGGGATTTAGATGAGGGCCTTACCCTTTATCATACTGCAAACCAAGGATGGGAATCTAATGTCCCCACCCAGAATAATCCAACCAGTAACTAATATAAATTGGCCCTTAATCAAAATCTAATATAGCTCCTTTCCTCTCCTTGCATTAAACCAATGATGGGAGTGTAAGGATAGTTTTTGTAAATGTTGGTTAGGCATTTGTGAAACAAAATTTTTTTTCTCCTTTGGGATGCTTATTTTGACAGAGTTTTAGATGCAGGATATTTTTATTCACCCCTGAAAATGCAAAATTGTTCTTTTTAATTCTATGAAAATCATCTGAGGAATAGTTGAGGCAATGTAAAGAAAAACAAAACCAGAAGACTCACACTACCAGATATCAAGACCTGTTACAAAACTACAGTAATTATGACAGTGTGGTATGGGGGTACAGATAGCCAAACAGATTAGTGCAACAGAACGGTGACTCTCACAAACCTGGCCAATTGACTGATAGGACAAGGTATTGCAGTGGGGAAAGGATGACATTTTCAATAAATGGTGCTGAATCAACCAGCTATCCATATGGCTGCTCTTGTTATCTTTTATTCACCTATTCACCTCAGAGCTCTCTGTGGTCTTAGAAGGAACAGACACACATCTATGATTCTAACCAGCTGTGAACTTTTTCACTCATTTAAAAAATAAACATTTAACAGAAAGCACAGAAGACGTAATAGCAGACTTTTCTCATCATCCCAAGATCCAGATATAAACTGGACTTTGAAATAGTTTGCCTCAGAGCTGTGGAATCAAATATAACATTGGTCTTAAAAACTCGTCCTTTTCTCTCTCTCTCTCTCTCTGCTACACCAAAGGAAGCTGCACTGGAAAGAAAGGCAAGCAATCATTTCATCCCACAGCAGAAAAGACCCCAGGGTAGAGAACATCCAGCCGTAGAGTTAGCAAAGTTCTTCTCTGGATGGGAAAAACTCATGACGCACACAATTAGTGCTCTGATCTTGTACTGTATCATTTTACTCAAAACCAATAAGCTTTCTTTTCTCCAGAAAAAGCAGAATGAGTTTGTTGTTCACATTTTTAGAAATCCTTAATTGAGCAATACTGACCTCACAGTTTGAAGGGAGGGAAAGAAAAGTTTGGACATCAGGGTTACAAACCCTCTCTGATAAGTATGGCCAAGAGTAGGGGAACTTTGAACAGACATTTGACCAAAGAAGATATACAGATGGCAAATAAGCATCTGATGAAAAGATTACCTCATTGTTAATCAGTTAATCATGAGGATAAAGCGAATTAAAACAACAATGAGATACCACTACACACCCATTAGAATGACTAAAGTGAAAAAGACTGACCATACCAAGAGTTGACAAGGATACTGAGGAATAAACTGTCATGCACCACTATCAAGAATGTAAAATGGTAAAACCATTTTGGCAAGTTTTAGTTTGATCCAGCGATCCCACTCATGTGCTTACCCAAGAATAAAGGAAGTATATGTGCATACAAATGCACATACAAAAGTGTTCATAAATGCTTTATTTGTAAAAGCCAAATTCTGGAAGTAAGCCAATGTCCATCAATGTATAAGGGATAAAGAAACTGCAAAATATCCATGTAATAAAAGCAATAAAAAGGAACTACTGATATACACAATATGATTAAAAATCAAAATAATTATACTAAATGAAAGAAGTCAGGCCAAAATAGAGTATATAATCCATTTATACAAATTTATATAATTCCATTTATATAAAACTCTAGAAAGTGCAAACCATAGTGACAGAAAGCAGATCAGTGGTTGCTTTGGAAAGGGGATAGAAGCTGGAGCGCCTGGGTGGCTTAGTCGGTTAAGCGTCCACTTTCGCTTAGGTCATGATCTCACAGTTCGTGGNGGAAAGGGGATAGAAGGATTGTGAGGTAGGGGCACCTGTGTGGTTCAGTGGGTTGAGCATCTGACTTCAGCTCAAGTCAGTATCTCATGGTTCATGGGTTTGAGTCCTGCATCGGAGTCTGCTTTGGATTCTGTCTGGCTCTCTCTCTGCCTCTCCTCTGCTATTGCTCTCTCTCTCTCTCAAAAATAAATAAACATTGGGGCGCCTGGGTGGCTCAGTCAGTTGAGCGTCTGACTTCGGCTCAGGTCATGATCTCATGGTTCGTGGGTTTGAGCCCCACGTCGGACTCTGTGCTGACAGCTAGCTCAGAGCCTGGAGCCTGTTTCAGATTCTGTGTCTCCCTCTCTCTCTGACCCTCCCCTGCTCACGCTCGCTCTCTCTCTCAGAAATAAATAAAACATTTAAAAATAAATAAACATTTTTTAAAAAAAGGAAGGAATGGGGGGAGGGGAGACACTACACAAGGACCCAAAAAAGTTTTCAGAGCAATGGATATGTTTACTATCTTTATTGTGATGAGTTTATTATTATTCATAAGTTTATACATATGTCAAAATGTATATTTTGGCAAATTCTTTACATTAACTATGTGCAGTTTATTCTATATCAATTATGCCTCAAAAAAGCTGTTTTAAAAAAGAGGGGTGCCTGGGTGGCTCAGTTGGTTAAACCACTGCCTCTTGATTTAGGTTCAGGTCACCATCTCATGGTTCCGGAGCTCAAGCCCTGTGTGGGAGAGTGAGAGAGCAGAGTCCGCTTGGGATTTTCTCTCTCTCCCTCTATTCTCTTGCTCGCTCTCTCTCAAAATAAATAAATAAACTTTAAAAAAAGAAAACTGGTAAGAGTCAACAAAAAGCAAGAATAAGATATAAATCTCAAAACTGCACTCTACCTCAAAGGAAAGAGATTCAAATAAAACTTCAGAATTAATATCCTACACAACTGGAATAAATTCATTTTAAGAATACAGACTCATACAGGGCTCCATGTAAAGTGATTTTACTCATGAGTCTATTTGGATTCTTACATCAGCTCTGACACTAGCTACTTGCTTTTATGGGTTGAATTGTGGCCGCCGAGAAAGATAGTTAAAGTCCTAACTGCCAGAACCTTGGAATGTGAACTTATTTGGAAGTAGGGTCTTTGCAAATATAATTAGTGAAGACCTGATTATTCTGAAGTAGGGTGGGCCCCTAATCCAATATGATTGAATCCTTCGAAGATGACAGCCATGCGAAGATACAAACAAATACAGGGAAAATGACATGTGATGAAGACAGAGATTGGAGTTATGAAGCTGCAAGCCAAGGAATGCCCAAATTTGCAGGCAAACCACCAGAAGCCAGGATGAGGAAAGGAAGGAGTTTTCCCCCACAGGTTTCTGAGAGAACATGGTCCTGCCAACACCTTGACTTCAGACTAATGGCTTCTGGAACTCTGAGAGAATAAATTTCTCCCCCTGCATTAGTGTGGAGGTGAGAGGACCTATTGCTTTAAGAATGCCCTTCTGCCTGCATCTGACTCTGTCACAGCTATTTAGGATGCCTTTCTGCTTGTTCCACTCCTTACTTGGTCCTCATCCCTAAATTACAGAACATTTCTCCTCCTGTTAAGCTCTCTTTCTCAGCATTCACTAGACATCTAAGCTGCTTATCCCATGGGATTGGTGACACACTATAGATTGCCAGAAGTGGAAGAATTACTACTGCTGTTTATTAGTACTAACTCTACTGGTTTACACTTACTTAGTGCTTCTATGTGCCAGGCACGGTTATAGATTCATCTTCACTTCACAGAAAGGGAAGCTAAGGCATAAGAGATAAACTAATTTGCCCAAAGAATTTTATATATAATTTATTACAATCTTTGGGGTTTTTTTTTAAGTTTATTTACTTGAGAGAGAGAGAAAGAGAGCATACAAGCAGGGAAGGGGAAGAGAGAGAGGAGACAGAGAATCTCAAACAGACTCAGCACTGTTAGTGCAGAGCCCAACACGGGAATCAATCCCACGAACTGTGAGATCATGACCTGAGCCAAAATCGAGTTAGATGCTTAACTCAGCATCTAACCTGAGCCACCCAGGCGCTCCCTCTTTTTTTTTTTTTTTAAGTTTAGTTTCTTTATTTTGAGAGAGGGGAGGGGCAGAGAGAGAATGAGATTGCATCCCAAGCAGGCTCCATGTTGTCAGCACACAGCCTGACCTGGAGTTGGATTTCACAAACTGTGAGATCGTGACCTGAGCCGAAATCAAGAGCTGGACGCCTAACCAGGCACCCCACAATCCTCTTTTGTAAACAGTGAGGTGGGGCGCTTGGGTGGCTCAGTTGGTTAAGAGGCTGACTTCAGCTCAAGTCATGATCTCACGGTTGGTGAATTCCAGCCCCGCGTCAGGCTTTGTGATGACAGCTCGGATCCGGGAGTCTGCTCCAGATTCTGTGTCTCCCTCTCTCTCTGCCCCTCCCCTACTCACGCTCTGTGTCTCTGTCTCTCAAAAATACATAAACGTTAAAAAAAAGAGATAGAGAGAGAATACATGTAAACAGTGAGGAAACCAAGACCCATAAATATTACTGACTTACCCAAGTGTATTACGTTCCTAGAGCTGCTGTAACAAAGTGCTACAAACCAGGTGCCAACAGACTACAAAGCATGCCTGACCCTCATGAAAGAGAGAGAGGATTGGGTAGAAAGCATCCTAAAATGCAGGGCAATTCTACATTTGGTAAGGTCAGTGGGGAGTCCATGAACCAAAGTCATTCATCATCAGAGGACCCTGAGTCTCCTAGAAATGGGCCCGCCTCAGTACTTCTGCCACACTCAGCTGGCTGTGGGAATCATGACTTGATGTGAACATGGTGCCGTGGCAGGAAGGAGAAAGTAGCTGAGAGCACTAAACTACAGAATTTGTGCTAGTCATTTTAGCACTTGCCTCCAAGAGGATCCCTGACACCATGTACAGATATCGGTTTAGAAGAAGCTGCCATCAAGTGGAACTGAAGGAAAAAAGAAGTATTGCTTGAAGACTCAGTGCTCCAGAATGGGAGTATGAGAAGAGATGGCAATGAATTCCCTCTCACACTACAGTATGAGCACCAAAAAGGCAAGAGAAAGCCAGCTACCTGCCCAAGAGCCTAGCATAATACTGGGAACATTAGTAGGTACTCAATAAAAGTTATAGGTTCTAGGTTCACTTATTTATCAATTAATGCTCAAATACAAAGCAAGTGAGAAGCAGGTGGTAAGGTAAAAGTGTGAAAGGAAGAAAATAAAGTCATAAAGACATGAACAAGAAGCTTTGCGCAGTGGCAGTATCGTAGCCAATGAAGTTTATCCGAGGCGTGATTATTGCTAATTGAAGACATGAACAGGAGATATATATATACATATATATACGTCAGCTGTGCTGACAGCTAGGAGCCTGGAGCCTGTATTGGATTCTGTGTCTCCCTCTCTCTCATTCTATTTCTCTCTCCCAAAAATAAATAAATATTAAAAAACAAGAAACAAAATTTATATAAAGTATATGCTTTGCAAAAAAAAATGCTTTGTTTTAAAATCAGTTATTTGAGCATCCAGCTCTCGATTTTGGCTCCGGTCATGATCTCATGGTACATGGCATCAAGCCCTGTGTCAGGCTCTGCACTGGCAGCTCGGAGCCTACTTGGGATTCTCTCTCTCCCTCTCTCTCTCTGTGCCCCTCCCTGCTCTCAACATAAATAAACATTAAAAAATACTACTATTTACAATATATGTACTATGTGGGGCACCTGGATGGCTGGATCAGTTGAGAGTGCAACTCTTGATTTCAGTTCAGGTCATGGTCTCCCGGTTCGTGAGCTTGAGCCCTACATCTGGCTCTGTGCTGACTGTACAGAGCCTGCTTGGGATTCTCTCTCTCTCAAAGTAAATAAATAAACTTAAAAAAAAAAGTTTAATCTAAAAAGATGGCATGGACCCTAGGCTTATCATGGGGAACATTTCATAATATATAAAAATATCAAATCACTATAACATATACCTAAAATTAATAGGATATTCTATGTCAATTAGACTTCAATTAAAAAATAAAATGATGGTGGGATGCCTGGGTGGCTCAGTTGGTTAAGCATCCAACTCTGATTTTGGCTCAGGCCACGATCTCATGGTTCATGAGATCAAGCCCTGCACTGGGCTCTGTGCTGCTAGCAGAGAGCCTGCTTGGCATTCCACCTCTCTCTCTCTCAAAATAAATAAATAAGCTTCAAAAATAAAATAAAATGATGGTAAAAGGAAATACATACAAACACTAATTGAAAGAAGCTAGTATACATATATTAATATCAGGCAAAATATACTTTAAGGCAAAAGCATTATTAGATATAAATAGATTTATTTGAGGCAGAAAGAAAGTAGGAAGAAATAATAAAGATAAAGGCACAATCAATAAAATAGAAAAAAATCCAAAAGAACAACTCAACCCCAAGTTGGTTCTCAGGAAAGACAAAGGAAATTGATAAACATTTAGAGAGACTAAGACAAAATGGAGAATGCACTGATAACCGATTAGAAGAATGAAAAAAAGAGAATCACTAAATATGATTCAGTCTCCAATAGATAGGATTATATTACAAACAACTTTGTAATAAATTTGAAGTTTACGTAATGGGAAAATTCTTAGAAAAAGTATAACTTACCAAAACTGACATAAGAAACAGTACATTTAACAATCATTTACCATTAAATAAATCAGAAAATAAGTATTTTCCCACAGAAAGCAACGGCAACAACAATGAAAAAACCCTGAAGTCCCACGTTGCCATAGGCAATATCTAATAAATATTCAAGGAAGAAATAATTCTAAACTTACACAAATTATTCCAAAGAATGGAAAGAGATGATAGAAGCCCAACCCATTTTATGAGGGTAATATAACCATGACAACAAAACAAGAAAGGAAAATTACTGGCCAACTTCACTTCTAAACTGAGATGCCAAAAATCCCAGTACATATGAAAACTAAATCTAGGAATCTAAGAATATGTAAAAAGACTAATAAATAATTACCAGTTGGGTTTATACAAGGAATATGAGGAATGTTTTAAGTTAGAAATAAATCTATGCTTTTCAAATTTTAGAGATTAAAAAAGAAATATAAGCATCTCAATAGACATAGAATTATTCTAATAAAATTCATCATCAGTGATTTTTTTTAAAATTTAGCTAACCAGAAACAGAAAGGAAATTTTTTAATCTAGTAACAGCTACAAAATAAACCTTTGGCACATTTTTTATTTTTATTTAAAAAATTTTTTTAAATGTTTTATTTATTTCTGAGAGAGAGAGAGAGACAGCATGAGCAGGGGAGGGTCAGAGAGAGGGAGACACAGAATCTGAAACATGCTCCAGGCTCTGAGCTGTCAGTCAGCACAGAGCCCGACACGGGACTCAAACCTACGAACCGTGAGATAATGACCTCAGCCAAAGTCGGACGCTTAACCGACTGAGCCACCCAGGGGCCCACACACATTTCTTATTTTCATTAAAATTTTTTATTATTTCTTTAAAGATTTTATTTCTAAGCCATCTCTACACTCAATGTGGAGCTCAAACTCACAACCCCAAGAACAAGAGTCATATGCTCCACTGACTGAGCCAGCCAGGCTCCCTTAAAGATTTTAAGTAATCTCTATACCCAACATGGGGTTTGAACTTACAATTTCCAGATCGAGTAGCACACTCTACCAAATGAGCCACCCAGGCACCCCAAACTTTTAAAATCCAATTCCTTCTGAATCCAAATCCCATTCATTTGGTCATATTTTAATGTTTCCTTTTCAAATAAACCCAAGAAGTTGAGTATGGTTGGAAAGTAGCACATGAGAAAAAGAACATTTCTTTGAAACAACTGTCATTAGATAATTAAGGTTGGATCATGAATGGTCTTAAGTGCCATGCTAAAGAGGTTGTTTATTTTCCTGACAATGAGGTACCAGTGAAAGTTAGAGGTTGGCGTAAGCAGTGGAAAGACCAAATAAAGCTTGTTTCTGAAAATCATTCTGGCTGCAGTATGGATTTAAAAAGGGTAAGACCTCAGGACACCTGGGTGGCTCAGGCAGTTAAGAATCCAAATTGTTTATTTCAACTCAGGTCTTGATCTTAGGGTCATGACTTCAAGCCCCACATTGGACTCCACAATGGCGTTAAGTCTACTTAAAAAAATAAAAATAGGGGGAGGGACCAAGAAGGTGGAGCAGCATCGAAGTGTTTTTGTGTCTCTCATCTCTGAAATACAACCAGATCAACACTAAACCATCCTGCACACCTAGAAAACTGATTTGAGGATTAACACAACAATCTGCAGAACCTGAACCAGAGAACTCAGCAGGTATGAGGCACGGAAGGATGAACTGGGGGAGAAAGCCGTGGAGGAGAGGGGGTGTTTTTGCTTGCAGAGAGAGAACAGAGATGGGAGGCAGTCGAATGGGGGGGAGAGTAGAGAAAGCATTCCTCCCCCAACCATAAAGCAGCTGGAGATAAAAGGGACCGAATACAAATGGGAGAAAGGAGAGGATTTAAATTCCATAGGCTCCATAAACAGGGGAAGCACAGAGTCTGAAACTCTGCAGCTCGATACCTGGCAGTGCTCTGGTGAGAAGGGCGAATCCCCAGGAGCAGAGTGAAGTCTGGGGGTCCTTGGGCCACACAGGGAGAGGCAGTTCCCCTGCTGGGAGGAGATTTGGTAGAGGCTGTGCGGCCTCCTGTGGGCAAAGGCCCCAGTGGACCCCGGAGAACCACATTCACTGGAGCTGGAACAAGGTCATTAAGGGTGAAGCCTGGTGCCAGATGTATCTTGTGATTTTCCATAATCCCTGAAATGCTGCTGCTACAGGATACTGTGAACTTTTTCTGGGGCAGGCTGGCAGGCAGCCACAGTCTCTGGGCATCAGCAGCAGCATGGTCCCATAAACGTCCCTGGGTGCGGCCGGAACCCAGCCATTGCTGGGTGAGACCCTCCCACAGAGGGCCAGTTCCTCAGAAATAAGCGGTCGGGAAACACAGCAGCATCTGAGATAAAACTCAAGCGAGGGAGGCGCGTCTGGCAACCTGACGACTCGGTCACGGGCAGTGTAAAAGAGGGGAGTGCACAGAACCCAGAGACAAAGGACAGGTGCACGATTGCTGATCAGGGAAAAGAGTTTCAATGCTGGAGACTGGGTAGCTGGGTGACGCCATTTTCCCTTCTCCAGCGCACGTGCACACACACCTACAAGCGCCACAACAATCTACCTCAGTAAGCAAAGCAGCGCCATCTAGTGGAGAACGGGGCCTTACACTAAGCCCCGCCCAGCTAGGCCAACCTCACTCTTCAGGAACCACACAAGACTCTCCCCATCTGCTTGGTTTACAGACTATAAAGTGCTTCATAGTTCGACTTCTATGTGTAACTGATGTAAATTCAATTGGACTTCAGTCTGTTTTCTGGTCCATCTATTCAATTTTTTTTTCTTTTCTTTACCTTGAATAAAGACAAATTTATTTCCCATTTCTATTAAAAATATTTTTAATTTTTTCTACTACATTTTTTACTTTTTTGTAAATTTTTGAAATTCTATTATTTTACTTCCATCATTTCATTTTATTCTATTGTATTTATTTTTTCAAATTTTCAAACATTTTCTTTTTTTTCCCCCCTTTTATTATCTTTCCCTTTTTTCTCTATCAAGCTCTTTTCAACAACCAGACCAGAATATACCTAGGATCCAGCATCCTTTATTTGATTTGTGTGTGTGTGTGTGTGTGTGTGTGTGTGTGTGTTTTATTTTTAATTTTAATTTTTTTAACCTTATTATTTCCTTTCTTCCTTCAAAATGATGAAACGAAGGTATTCACCCCAGGAGAAAGAACAGGAAGAAATGACAGTCAGGAACTTAATCAACACAGATACAAGCAAGATGTCTGAACCAGAATTTAGAATCACAATAATAAGAATATTAGCTCGGGTCGAAAAGAGATTAGAATTCCTTTATGTGGAGATAAAAGTTAGTTAGGATGAAATTTAAAAAGCTATAACTGAGCTGTAATCTCAAATGGAGTGGCAAAGATGGGTAAGGCAGAGCAGCAAATTAGCAATATAGAGGACAAACTTATGGATAACAATGAAGCAGAAAAAAAGGAGACTAAGGCAAAGGAGCATGATTTAAGAATTAGAGAAATCAGTGACTCATTAAAAAGGAACATCAGACTCATAGGGATCCGAGAAGATGAAGAGAGAGAAAAAGGGGTAGAAGAGTTATGTGAGCAAATCAGAGTGGAAAACTTTCCTAACCTGGGGAAAGACACAGACATCAAAATCCAGGAAGCACAGAGGACTCCCATTCAACGAGCCATATCATTGTCAAATTCATAAAATATTCAGGCAAGGAAAGAATCATGAAAGCAGCAATGGGGAAAAAGTCCTTAACCTACAAGAGAAGACAGATCAGGTTTGCAGCAGATCTATCCACAGGAACTTGGCAGGCCAGAAAGGAGTGGCAGGATATATTCAATGTGCTGAAAGGGAAAAATATGCAGCCTAGAATCTTTATCAAGCAAGGCTGTCATTCAAAATAGATGGAGAGATAAAAAATTTCCCAAACAAAAATTAAAGGAGTTCCTGACCACTAAACCAGCCCTGCAAGAAATTTTAAGGGGGACTCTCTGAGGGAATAAAAGACAGGGGGGAAAAAAACCCAGACCCATAACCAGTAAAGAAATTGAATTAGTAATTAAAAGTCTCCCAAAAAAGAAGAGTCCAGGGCCAGATATCTTTCCAGTGGAATTCTACCAAACATTGAAAGAGTTAACACCTATTCTTTTGAAGCAGTTCCAAAAAATAAAAATCGAAGGAAAATTTCCAAACTCTGTGAGGCCAGCATTACCTTGATTCCAAAACCAGACAAAGACCCCACTAAAAAGGAGAATTACAGACCAATTTTCCTTACGAACATGGATGCAAAAATCCTCAACAAGATACTAGCTAACCGCATCCAACAATTCATTAAAAACATTATTCACCATGACCAAGTGGGATTTATACCTGGGATGCAGAGCTAGTTCAATATCCACAAACCAACCAATGTGACTCATCACATCAATAAAAGAAAGGTCAAGGACCACACAATCCTCTCAACAGATGCAGTTAAAGCATTTGACAAAAACAGCATCCTTTCTTAATAAAAAAAAAAACCCTCAAGAAACTAGGGATAGAAGGATCATACCTCGAGATCATAAAAGCCATATATGAAAGACTCACCGCTAAGATAATCCTCAATGGGGAAAAATTGAGAACTTTTCCCCTAGGGTCAGAAACAAGACAGGGATGTCCACTCTCATCACTGTTATTCAACATAGTATTGGATAGCCTTAGCAATCAGATAACACAAGAAATAAAAGGCATCCAAATCGGCCAGGAGGAGGTCAAACTTTCACTCTTCATAGATGACATGATACTCTATATGGAAAACCCAAAAGATTCTACCAAAAAACTGCTAAACTGATTCAAGAATTCAGCAAAGTCACAGGATATAAAATCAGTGCACAGAAATCAGCGCATTCCTATACACCAATAATGAAGCAACAGAAAGAGAAATCAAGGAATCGATCCCATTTACCATTGCACCCAAAAACCATAAAATATGTAGGAATAAATATAACCAAAGAGGTGTAAAATCTATACACTGAAAACTATAGAAAGCTTATGAAAGAAATCGAACAAGACACAAAAAATTGGGAAAATATTCCATGCTCCTGGATAGGAAGAATATTGTTAAAATGTCAATACTACTCAAAGCAATCTACATAGTCAATGCAATTCCTATCAAAATAACACCAGCATTCTTCACAGAGCTAGAACAAACAATCCTAAAATTCGTATGGAACCAGAAAAGACTAAATGGCCAAAGTAATCTTAAAAAAGAAAACCAAAACTGGAGACATCACAATCCTAGACTTCAAGATGTGTTACAAAGCTGTAATCATCAAGCCAGCATGACATTGGCACAGAAACAGACACTCAGATCAATGGAACAGAATAGAGAACCCAGAAATGGGCCCACAAACGTATGGCCACCTAATCTTTGACAAAGCAGGAAAGAATATCCAATGGAATAAAGACAGTCTCTTCAGCAAGTGGTGCTGGGAAAACTAGACAGCGGCATGCAGAAAAATGAACCTGGACCACATTCTTACACCATACACAAAAATAAACTCAAAATGGATGAAAAACCTAAATGTAAAACAGGAAGTCATCAAAATCCTAAAGGAGAAAGCAGGCAAAAACCTCTTTGATCTTGGCCGCAGCAACTTCTTACTCAACGTCTCTGCAGGGAAAGGAAACCAAAGCAAAAATGAGCTACTTGGGACCTCATCAAAATAAAAAGCTTCTGCACAGTGAAGGAAACAGTCAATCAAGCTAAGACAACCAATGGAATGGGAGAAGATACTTGCAAACAATGTATCAGATGAAGGGTTAGTATTCCAAAACCTATAAAGAACTTACAAACTCAACACCCAAAAAACAAATAATCCAGTAAAGAAATGGGCAAAAGACATGAATAGACACTTCTCCAAAGAAGACATCCAGATGGCCAACTGACACATGAAAAAATGCTCAACATCACTCATCATCAGGGAAATACAAATCAAAACCACAATGAGAATCCACCTCACACCTGTCAGAATGGCTAACATGAACAACTCAGGCAACAAAAAATGTTGTCAAGGATTCAGACAAAGAGGATCTCTTTTGTACTGCTGGTGGAAATACAAACTTGTGCAGCCACCCTGGAAAACAGTATGGAGGTTCCTCAAAAAATTAAAAACAGAACTACCTTATGACCCAGCAATTGCACTACTAGGTATTTATCCAAGGGATACAGGTATGCTGTTTCAAAGGGACACTTGCACCCCAATGTTTATAGCAGAACCATCAACAATAGCCAAAGTACGGAAAGAGCCCAAATGTCCACTGATGGACGAATGGATAAAGCAGATGTGGTATATATGTACAATGGAGTATTACTCAGCAATCAAAAAGAATGAAATCTTGCCATCTGCAACTACCTGGATGGAACTAGAGGGTATTATGCTAAGCGAAATTAATCAGAGAAAGATAAATGTCATATGACTTCACTAATATGAGGACTTTAAGATACAAAAGAGATGGGGCACCTGGGTGGCTCAGTCAGTTGAGTGTCCAACTTCAGCTCAGGTAATGATCTCATGGTTTGTGGGTTCGAGCCCTGCGTCGGCCTCTGTGCTGACAGAAAGCTCAGAGCCTGGAACCTGTTTCAGATTCTGTGTCTCCCTCTCTCTGACCCTCCCCCATTCATGTTCTGTCTCTGCCTCAAAAATAAACTATTTTAAAAAAGATACAAAAGAGATGAACATAAGGGAAACAAAAATAATATAAAAACAGGGAGGGGGACAAAATCTAAGACTCTTAAATATATAGAGGGTTGCTGAAGGGTTTGTGGGAGGGACAATGGGCTAATGGGTAAGGGGCTTAAGGAATCTACTCCTGTATTCATTGTTGCACCATGTGCTAACTTGAATGTAAATTATAAAAAGTAAATTATAGAAAAAATTAAAATAAAAAAATTAAAAGGTTAAGATCTCAAGTTGGGACAGGAGTTAGAGAGCTATTGTCTTTCTCAAGAGAAGGAACAAGGGGTTGCAAATTCCAATGTATGTAGGAGCCAGACATACCATAAGTTGAGTGAAGCGGGCGGGGTCTAAGACAATAGGGAGAGGTGTAACTGTGGAAAATGAAAAGGACATGTTGCTTAAACAATACAAAACCCTATTCAGCTCATTAGTTGTTTCATGCAACAATATTGTTCAGTATTGCTATATCTTCCAAATTTTAAGAAATTTAATGTAATTTTTTTATTTTCAAAATTGTGCAAAAAAGTCCTCACATATGGGCCAATCTGGTATGAAGGTCATCAGTTTGCAACCTGTGGTCCAAAATGAGGTAATGTCAGTACAGATGAAGAAAGGAAACAAACTCGAGGGACATTATGAAGGAGGAATTGTGATAGTGACCAATGAGGTGTGGGCAGGAGAGGGAGAACAATGGGTAACTTCTAGATTTCCAGTTTGGTCACTGGGTGGATGGTATGCCATTCACTAAGCCATGAAACACAGGTATAAGAGGTATAAGGAACATGTGGGTAGCTGTAAACTTTATCAGCAGAAGGAAAAGAAGATGGGGAAGGAACTGTAGTCATTTTCCAGCTATATCCCTCAGTTCTCTAGGCACCACCACTCCTCCCATCACTACATCTTTGGCTCAGCTCCACCAGTGATACCTGGTCAACTGATGAGACAAGGGACATCAAAGTGTCACCTGGAATTAAGCAGACTGTCTGAAAAAAGCTGGGTAGATACACCCATCAAATGGAACCATCCACGGGGGCTAAAAGAAAGGCTAAGTGGTATTGCCTAATAATGTTAGGATGGTGAGTCCTGGTGACCTACGGTTACAACCAACATGGCCAAACATTGCAGGCTGAGAGCTCTGGGCAGCTGAGCCAGTTGGGGACCTCAAAGTGTTAAGAAAATAAAACAGGGAATCCAGAAAAATATTCTCTCCTCTTAGAGTAAGCTAAATTTCAAACATTGAGACTCTGATCACTTGCCCATTACACCGTCCCTGGTTGCTAGAATCTGAAGGCACTAACCTACTTTTATCCCAGCCACATACCCATCACGAGGCTTCCTGAGAGAAAGGAAATCCTGCCATTTGGGAATAACATGGATAGACTTTGAAGGCATTATGCTAAGTAGAATAAGCCAGACAGAGAAAGACAAATAGTGAATAATCTCACCTACACACGGAAATCTTAAAAAACCAAATCCACAGGAACAGAGAACAGATTGGTGGTTGCCAGAGACAGGGGGTGGGGATGGGGGAAATGGGTGACAGTGGACAAAGGTACAAACTTCCTGTTACACGATGAATACATTCTGGAGAAGTAATTACAGCTTGAAAAAAAAAATTTTTAAGTTAATGGGAAGTAGGAGAGCCAAAGGAGTTACTTTAAAAGGAGGCCTCTTTCACCTGCAGCACAAAAGCACCCAGAACTGAGTAGCAGGCTGAGGATTTTAGGAGTTAAATTCCAAAAAAGCTTGAATGCTCAACCAAGGCAGTACTGTTATGCTAAGGTTAGGAGCCTGATTGGAAAAACCTGAGACCCTGAAGTATGAAATTAAGACATCTGGGTGGAAGCCACCAAGAATACTGCCTCTGCAGACTTCCCTGAACTGTATTTGCAGAGGTGGCCCATCACTCCCTAGCAATAGCTAGCACTTCATCCATCCAGTAAGACTCCCTTTAATAAAGCCTTCCTCACGGAAAGCTGCCTCAACTTCATTTCTTTTCTGCCAGGGCAGTAACTATGGTTAAGTCCCAGTATAATCCAGCTGGAAATGCACTGGGTCGAATAAATTAAAGAAACTGTAGACAAATGAACTAAGAACTAGCTAGCATGTATTGGTAGGAGGCAGGGTAATACCCCTGGTATTGGATTTTAAGGGTGCCTAATCAAGGGCACCAGAACATAAGACTGGGTAAGTCATGGACTTGAGAGCATGTTCTCGGTACCCAGGATTCAACATCTTGGCCAGAAGCCCAGAGAATGTGGTAAAACTAGCTTCCAAGGAGCCTTTCAGAACCTGGAAAAAAATGATGGCATGCACTGAGCCAAGTGAAAATGCCAGAATTGCCCTGGCAGAAGGCAAAGGAATCAAAGGTGCAGAGAGGAGGATATTTGTGAGGCTACGAGGACATCCCCATTCACCAAAGCCATCAGGTAAGCAGGGCACCAATATTACTAAGTTCAGTGAGCCTTCCCTGGAGACCAGGACTGAGCTTGGTAATACCCACAAAGATCATGGGGCTACTAAATAATGGAAGTCAGGTGCGCAGCACTTTGACTGACAAAAGTCAAGGGACAATTACAGTATACCTCATTTTATTGCGCTTCACTTTATTGCACTTTGCAGATAACTGCGTATTTTTACAAACTGAAGGTTTATGGCAACCTTGCATTAAGCAAACGTATTGGCACCATTTTTCCAACATCATTTGCTCACTTTGTGTCTCTAGGTCACATGTGTAATTCTTGCAATATTTCAAACTTTCTCATTATATATGATCAGTGATTATGACTTACTTAAAGCTCAGATGATAGGATTTTTCTTAGCAATAAAGTATTTTTTTTACTAGGTATGCACTTTTTTAGACATAATGCTACTGCACACTATAGATTACAGTATGAACATAACCGTCATATGCAGTGGGAAACCAGGAAATTCACCTGGCTCACTGTAGCACTAGAGTGGTCTGGAACCTAACCCACAATATCTCCAATCCTATAATAGACGACTTCTAGAATAGGTAACTCAAACCTAAGTGAACTTCTATATTAACCCTATCTTTAGACTCATCACCAAAATGATCTTGACAATTTATGCGTATCCCCATGATCTAGCATCAGATCCATCTTCAATACAAGTTTTACATATATATTCCTAGATCTGGAGAATTCTAAGATGATAACCAGACATTAATTGGGAGAAAGAAAGGCAAGTGGGAGTAGGGGACACAGAGAGCAGGATAGAAAGAAGGAAGATACTTAGAACTGGTAGGCTTTAATAAGGAAGTTCCACCCCTTTCTACCTACTTCTTACAGGTTTTTATGTTATTCTCCAAACCAAACCAATTTACCAAAAATGTATCTACTTCTTGGGATGGAAGTTTATCTGTCCTGTTTTCCCTTTCCCAGAGACAACTCCCTAAGGAACCCCCCCAAAAAAGTATGTATATATATATATTCACAAATACAAATAAAACATGCATTCAAGTGATTGTTTTACATTTTCATAACAGTTTAACATTTAATAGAAACTATATACAATAATTTTTATTGTATCTTACATAAGATAGCCACTACAGAAATTTACATAGGTTAGAAGCAAGATGGATGGTTAAAGAGGACCCGGTCCTGTGGGCTATTCTCAGAGGTTATAGGTCAGAGTTCATTGGAGGGGAGAGGGGGGTTCAGATTACCCAATGAGGTGACAGGTAAAGAAACGCTAAAACATAGGCCATTAGACAGAGATAATTAACACTGGGTTTCATCAATATCCCAAGGGTACACATCTCCTACCTAAACACCTATGTGGATTTGTTCCAAGACTTGGGAGATTCCCATTACACAGATGTCTCTCCCCTCAGGCACAGTCCCAAATACTCTCTCAATCCCAGCAGCTCTGACAGGAATCACCTATCTCTCTTCCTTACACAGAGCGGGAAGACATCCACAACCTGTAGACACTACTGGTCCCTTCCCCCTAAATTTCGTTTGTTTGACTATAGCACTCAATAACCCAGAGGAAAAACAATGTATTCTGAGTTGCCCTTCAGTGAGAGATAGTCATAAATACTTGTTTCAAGAATGGAAAATTCAAATCCTCCAAAGTCAAATGGTTCCCAAAACAAACTATCAACTGATTGAAGAGGGTTCTGGCTTCCCATTTGCAGTAGTCGCTCCACTTTGAGGCAGTGGTACAGAGGCTTTCTCAGAATTTCGAGACCCCTGTGATCTGCACCCATCTCCAGCCATCTGTATCTGGCCCTGTTAAAAGAAAGTCACTTTGGTTACAAATCCATTCATTAGGGTCTGAAACATTAATCTGACTTATCAAGATCAAGACAGCAGAAATAAAATAACTCTGAGCAGCTGCTCTTTCCCATACTTAACACTCTCTGACCCTTGGAGTAAGCAGTCATTACTTGTAGCATCCCAAGGCTCTCCCAATGGGAGGGAGAACTGTGGGTTGTTTCTTCCAATGACACAGCCATTCTCTGCTGAGGCTCCAGAACAGCCAGCAAATCACAGGAAGATAGTCCTTTGGGCCTCTGCTTGAAACCAACAGCATAGTACAACTGCTAGTCTTCAGTCAGGGCCACTGGTACCCCACCCAAGGATCAAAGAAAGAAGCCACATCACATTACTTGTCTGTACTCTATGACAAAAACAATTGCAGTGCTGAACCCTCCCTTTAAAAAGAACCATTTATGTAGATTCCTTGTCTTAACCTCTTCTAGGTAACTAAATAAACGGTGTACTGCTCTCTGAGATTCTGGGACTAGTGTCCCATTAAGCGTTCTCTGTAAGGGCCCATCTGGTGAACTGCCACCTGGGGCACCTTACAATCCTCGTGTGATGACAACCCCACTCACTGGGAATACATGCTAGCCTTAGCCAGCAGGGAGACCTGTGCCTGGATGGGGCTGTTCTTCACTTGCCAGAATATCCACTGAGCCTTCAGCAATTTCTTTGACTGAATGATCTTCAAGGGTTAGTGAAGGATCAAAAAGCAAAGGTGAAGGAGGGCACTGCATACCATCACCCACAACATCCAAGTCCTAGGAAAAGAAAGAGAAAAGCCTATCAGCAACACCAAGGGAACCAATAAGCTGAAGTTGGCATATTTTTCAACAAACCTCAAAGCAATTCTCCCATACTTCCCTCACCCCCTTGCCCACCTTTAAACAAAAAAATTTTCCCAGAATGTCCAACAAATGGGATAAGGTCCAAAAGCACTAAGAAATTTTTCTTGCTGCTGAGTATAATGAACAGACCACTACAGTAGTCTAAAAACAACTCGTATTTTCAAACAAAAAAATTCAGACAGAAAGTAGAATAGTAGATGGAGGGAGAGGAAGCAGGAGTTACAGTTCAATGGGCAAAGAGTCTCTGGGCTGACAGAAAAGTTCTGGAGATGGTGATGGCTGTGCAATACTGTAAATGTACTTAATACCACTGAATTATACACTTAAAAATGGTTTAAACAGTCAATTTCATGTTACAAATATTTTACAAAGAAAATTTATTTTAAAAAAAAGCATATTCCCTCTAAGACTAGCTATAATCAACATCTACATTCACCAATAGTGAATATAATATGGACAATCAGCATAATCACAAACTAAAATAAATTACTGCTTTAACAGATTGGACAATTATCAGGGGGTGCCTGGCTGGCACAGTCGATAGAACATGTGACTCTTGACCTCAGTGTCATGAGTTCAGGCCCACGCTGGGCACAGAACTTACTTAAAAAAAAAAAAAAAAAGGACAATATGAGACTGCTTGAGTGATGTCCTAACAGCCACAGTGAGCTAGGAAATTCTATCCTGATTAAGTCCCTATCCCCACAAACCAAATCTCTAATTCTTAAACAAAAATACTCCAGTTGCTAACAGAGAGTGAGAGAGAGAGAGAGAGAGAGAGAGAGAAAGGAAAAGGAAAAGGAAAGAAAAAGTACAAACAATTCTATAAACTATGTTCTTCCAATTGAACTAGCCATTCCCAGTGGGGTGTTGAATGGCTAACAGACCACAGAAACACTTTACTCTTGGCTCCTGTTTGAAACCAACAGCTACTGCAAACCACTGGTCTTGATTCAGGGCCTAAAGCATTGAAAAGCCACAATGTGTCAAACTGACTTTCATGGCACCAAGAGTCTCCTGCGGACCTCTCCCTCACAAGAGTGAAAATTACCCAAGGGTTTCTACTCTGCTACACCCAGTCCACTTAGCCCCACAAAGCCCCAACAGAGGCTCTATGTTTCTAGTAGTTTAGCTTTATAAGAGGCTTAGTTCTATGCTTTTAAATTACATCTGAGAGTATGAAACCCTTTCCCTTTCTTTGGTGTGCTAATCACACTTCACAATAATTAAGATAAAGAATATAATTAAAGAATGTACTAGACTTAAAGCTGCTCAATTTAAGCAGAAATTTGGAAAACTGTACGGCCGGCTACCTAACATCCATTTCAGATGTGTTAGAAACTTCTGTACTATCCACAGAAGTCAGTGTTTGTACATAGTTAAGTCTATGAACTATTTTCTCCAATTCTTTTAATATGCACAATTATTATATAAATAATCAACATGGAATTTAAAAGAACTCATTTAGGTGGTGCAACAGAAAGTTTCCAAATCTCAAGATGACAATGGTAAGGAAATGTTTTCAAAACAAAATAGATACTGAAAAGGCTTTTCTCACATAGTTATGCTGTTACAAGAATTAAAATTGGGGAAAAGAACCTAAAATAAGAGAGGAAGAAAGGATCAGCAGAAATGCCTACACAACAGCAATATTTAGAGACAGATTTAAATCCATCAGAACACAAAGACAGAATACATACTTTGTTCTGATCTCAAAAATCACACACAAAAAGAGAGGAACCTCAAAGTAACAGGATTTAGGTATTAGGTTTATTAGTTGCCCAACATCCTTGGATCAAAGAACAGAAAACAGGCAAGCAGAATATCCAGAATGAAAGACTGAATTTTAACCTAGATTAATACCTAATGCCTGGTCTTCCCACAGTAAAGTTACCAGAAATTATTAACAAGTTATAGAAATGATACCTAAGGCAGAATGTAGGTTACAAGCTAACGCTTGGTGAAATTCATAAAGAAATCATTTTTCCCCAGCAAATTTTTTTACTAATAAATATATCCAGAATTATAGGACAAAATTTCTTTTCTAAACTGGATTTCGTTTCAACATTTTCTGGAGAATTTTTACCTTCAAAGATTAAGAATAAAACTAACTTTTAACGACCAGTATGGTTTATCAAAAGTACATTAATACAAATGTATTATACATAATATAATATACATAATACATATACATGATACAGTTCAAGTACAAAACTGATTGTTTATAACTTTTAAATCTCTAATATCAAAGGTTCATCTTAAAAACCCACTGGATTCCCAAAAATAAGGGATGACTTCTCATACATTCTTTTTTTTTAACTTTATTTTGAGAGAGCGAGCAAGCACATGCAGAGCTCACTCATAAGTGGGGAGGGGCAGAGAGAAGGAGAGACAGAATCCCAAGCATGCTCTGCACCATCAGTGGGGTGGCACAGAGCCCAACGCAGGGCTCGAACTCATGAGATCATGACCTGAGCCGAGATCAAGAGTCAGACATTTATCCAAGTACACCACCCAGGCGCCCCTCCCATACATTCTTTTTTTAAAAATCCAAGCAACAAATAAGAATTAAACAGATTTGACAGTATACTTTAAAATATTTTAAAATTAAGATTCCTTAAATGTCAAGTTTTACCTATGATCACATCTTATAATCTCTAATATTTTGTGTAACAATTCTCTAAAAATACTGAGATGACAAAAACAAGTGAAAGGGGAAACGCAAAGGTCAAACAGAAATGGTTCTAAGAAATTAATAATCAGACGAAATAGAAGCTACTAACCTAATGCATCTATATAAAATACATGTACTAGTTTATACATATTTACATTAATATCTACAAGTAATTTGGTAATGTAGTGCTTATTATGTTAATTTTTAGACCCTATAAAGCTCAAGTTACTAAAAGTTTAAAAAAGAAAGAAAGAAGGAAAAGAAAATGATACCTCTGTATTTTCTTCACATTTAAAATGAAGGAAAGTGGACAAAACTGTCCTTATCAATCTAGGACTATGTATTCTTTACCCTCTTCAACATAATCTCTTTGGAAAAACTTAGAAAGCACTGAAGCATATAATAAGGTCCCTTGCTAGTTTTCATATTCTATGAAATCTGTGTGAAAATTTTTTAAAAAGCAATTAAAATTAGAATAAAAACCATAATTTTATTATAAATGAAATAATGAAAATCAAAGTTTAATAGGCCTGTAAATGATACATCCAAAATAGGGGGGAGTGTATGGAAAAAAATTGGGATCAGTTTATTCTTTTGTTTTTTAAGTTTTTATTTATTTTGAGAGCATGAAAGTCAGAGATCTCAGGGTTGTGAGTTCCAGCCCCACAGTGGGTGCAGAGATTACTTTAAAAAAATAAACTCTTAAAAGAAAAAACAGGGACACCAGGCTGGCTTATTTGGGAGAAGCATGCAACTTTCTTTTTTTGTTTAAAGTTTTTTTACTGGGGGGGGTTGGGGCAGAAAGAGAGGTAGAGAGAGAGAATCCTGCCCAAGCAGGTTCTACACTGTCAGAGATTATAACCTAAGCCAAAGTCAGACGCTTAACTGACTCAGCCACCCAGGTGCCCCAGGATCTTTTTCAGATATTACCCTGGCCTGGATATCCCCTTTTTTACCAAGCGATACCCTTGAGGCCACTGAAACTTTGCTTCTACCCTTGGCAAACAATTTTACAACCTATATTGAACCTTCCATTTAGATCTGTCACAATAAACGACATGGTTATATACAACATACCTTTTATTATGAAATTCAGAAGAATTATCTTCAGAATATATAATGAAGACCTTAATCCAGAAGGCTAAATATTAAGCAAAGTGCTAAGATAGAGATGGTTTGTCAACTGATCCCTGAAGTCAGATAGTAGGATAGTGCTAATTAGGTTAACAAAATCAGAGATGGGTTTATGGGCTGGGACCAATTGAGCAACAAGCTTCAAAAAGTAATGTACATACTTAGAAGGTTATAAAAATAAAGAGATCACTGTTGTTCTAGTCCATTCACAAGAGAATCTATGATAACGTATCAAAAATAAAGCCAGTAGCCAGAGCTAAGTTTAGAGTCATCTTCTAGGGGGCATGTTAACCTGAAAAACAAAACCTTTACGAGTACAGAGCAAAAACACAAGCTTACAACTGTTAAGAGTAGATATTAGAATTCATTTGTATTACTAAGATCCTAGTGAATCACTCACCTTGTGGATGGGTACCAAATTTCCTGGCTATACCAAATCCAACCATACCTTAACTTTCCAACTTCCCATAGGTTACAATTTAATTTCCTTATCATTCCCTCAGAAAAACTCCTGCCAACTTAACAGTCTCTAAATCAATATGCTAACATACAAATACAACCATACATATATCATTTCAAAAACTTTATCAACTCTCCTGGCCACAAGACTAACCCTAGTCTCACCATTAATAAATAAGGCCTTGCCTCAAAGGCCAACCAGAGCAGAGCTTCTCTAACTTACATCACTGAACTCCAGAGGTAAACTCTCAGTGGGCTGAAGCTCGGCAGCACTCAAGTACAGATCCATGGGGCCGGCTTCCAGATCGTCTGGCACAGACAGTACCTGCTCGGGCTTATACATCTGAGGAGGCAACTGGAAATGCAGTGGGCAGCAGGGATCCTCAGAGAGGCTTACAGGAACTGGTTTGTTGCAGGGTACCTCTTCAGATCCCTGGCAGCATTTGAAGAGAACCTGATTCGTGTCCTGACAAATATCTGTAGAAAAATGGTCAAGGGAAATAAATCTATCGGAGGCACAAAATAGAAGAATTGTCTGCCATGTAAAACCTAAGATGTGGACTACAGAGACAACTGGTTACATCTGAAACAGAACCAAACCCAGTTAACAATTTTTAAAGTTCTTCTCAAAATAAATGTCATTCACTAGCATCTAATTCTAGCTCTAACAGTAATTTAAATCTAGTCCCCAATCTACACTTCAGGATCCCAGTCATTTAAACCAGTGTCTAGACACTAATCTTGTTCTCACTGAGGAGAGTCAAACAAAAAACATTTGAAAACACAGTGTTAAGCAAACAGCAATGACAATCCTAGGTCTCTACGCCTATTCAGAAGAAACATGTTATGGCAAAGGCAGGTAGACAGCTTGCAGAAGCAGTACCAACCCCTTCCAAGAATCAAAAGATACAAATGTTTCTGCTCTGTTAAGCAGACTGGTGAAAAGACTGCAAAACCTTTTTGAATCTTATTTCCAAACTGTTTACATGATATACTTAAAGCAGCAGAGAACTGGGGAAAATAGAACCTCTAGTAACTAGGTATCTTATCTTGACCAAAAATAAAAATAAACTTATTTCCATGCTCCCTTCCTTTGTTGGGTGATGGGGGTACTAATGCAGAGGAGGTTGCATGGTCCTCCAAAGAGAAAGGAAACAGAATTTCCCACGGAAAGGAACTTCAGGAATATTCCAGGAGCACTAACAACTTCTATTAAGGGTAAAACAGAAAAGGGCCAGTTTCCAAGTTGGCAAAGAAGCTCTGTAAGATGAATCAAAATTAAAATCATCATTAGGTAAAATAACAAAATTTAGTTCAAGTTACTCTATGAAGTAGTTTTTTACTCGTGATACCATTTCCTGAAATCTTAACTATATATTTTTTCCCTAGATTAACAGACAACTGTTATTTCAAATGTGGGCTTATTTTTAAACCAGAAAGCTCAATTTCCTATAAAATAAATGTACCCAGGATTACAGAATTATGAGTAAACTTTTCTCCCGAATTTTGTGATAATTCCTAAAAATTAAAAAATCTAACATACAATTTATTTTTAAACCAAATAAAACTTCTTGAATAAGACATTTCTTAAAATCAATTCTTGGAAATTTAAGCTGGGTTTACAGTAAGCCTCAGGTTTACTGAGGTTATACTGGCTGTCGGGTGTACTACAGGGTGCTTAGCAGCACTCTGGCCTCTACCCACTAGATGTCAGTAGCATCTCACTCTCACTCTTGAGTTAGACTAAGTAAAACTGTCTCTACACATTGCCAAATGAGGATAAAATGGCCCCCAGTTGAGAACCACTCCTCTAAAGGAACCGTAAATAGTACAAAGTAAACAGTATTTATTGAATGAAAATGAACAATCAAATGAACAAGCACATGAATCTAATGGGAACAATCAGATCTGCACTGCTGAAGAAAATCTAAACAGTCTCCAATGTGCTTAAAAAGCCCAATCTTATTAAATTATTAATACTTAAAATCAATCTATTAAATTAAATGTTTTAATCAGAACTTTTTTCACAGAATTCAAAGGACTTTCATAAGTCTCTTATTTAACACAATATATCTTGGAAAAACCCTCCCCCACATCCTCCTCCACCCCCTTTCCTTTAAGATGGGGACAAAAGAGACAAAGAGAAGGGAATGGTTGACCTACAACTAGAGTCTGGGTCCTTCACTTTCAGTCCAGTGCTGTCTCCATTAGACCAGAGTAAAGAGTTAACAGGTCACCAATGGCAGTCGCATCTTTCTCTGGGAGAAGGACTTAAGGAAGGGTAAGTGACTTAAGCAACTATGGAGCGGAAAGGAAAAAAGCATAAAACAAAAAAAAATCATACTTCCCTTCTCTTTTCAAATACACTTCATTTTCAACTTTGCTTTTTAAAACATTAATATTCTAATAAACTATTTTAGTATAATACTGTAAGTCTAAAATACAGCTTAATATCTGTAAACTGAATTTTTTTAACTTATAAAGTAATTCAAGCTCACTGAAGAAAACCTGGAAAGTACAAGGCCAAGGAATAAGGGGCATTCATAACCCCACCATCCAAACTAGTCAATTTTTACTTCCCCTCCCAGGATTTGATTATATGGAATTCCATATCCTATTTTTGTCACTATCAAACATTTTCCTATGTCATTCATTTAAATGTTTAATCCTTGAACCTATTCCATATTATGTTGTATCATAATTTTCTTCTTTGTTCCCCATCTCTGAGAATTTCAAGACTGTCTCTAGTTGAAGGAGTTGTATATAAAAATAATGGTTGCATCTGATGATCTCCTTAAAATAAATTCTCAGAGGTGACACAATCATATCAAAGAATATGAACACTGTCAAGCTGCTTTCTAAAAAGTTTGTACCACTTGATCTTCCCATGACAGTATTTAGAAGGATCCATTCTACCATAACTTCAGCCTGAAATTCACTAATTAAATATCATATATACACAAGTATCAAATTCATAGATTAAAATTTTCATTTCCAATTGCATTTATGTACAGTGAAGGTAAACACTCTTCCACTATCAGCCACTTCCTACTTTTAAATCTGTCCACCTTTGCCCATTATGTTTTGGGCATTTATCTTTAGATTTTAATTACCTTGCACAAGTATTTTGTATATTAAGGACAACAATCCTTTATCAGACATTTATTGCAATAATTAATGAACTGGTAAAATATTCAATAAGTAGAACAGAAAAAGTCTTTTCAAAAGACCAAGAAAATGTTTTTGTATCTTTTTTAAGATACATTTTATTTTCAAAATATTTTATATCTCTTGCCAGACAAACAAAATCCTTCATTAGATAATCATATTTAACAAGTGCTTTTACTGTGAAAGTAACTTACTTGATATCCATAATAAAAGTGTACTTTCACAATCCAATAAACAACTCAAAAAGTCTTATAGCCTGATAGGAAATGTGATCTCACAGCCAAATCAAGAGATGCTATGATGGTTCAAAGGTAAACTAATTGGGAGAGTATGGGATAGAATCATTCCATTTTTGGAAACGGTTAAGTTTCCAATTTGAATGGCGTCTAAAACATACAAATCAGGGCCCTGACCATACAAAAGGTTAATTTCTCAAAGGAAGGTCACAGTTCAGAACCTATTGTTTTTTGGTGGAAAACCCTCAGTAATTTTTTTTTTGATAACTGGATTTAATTGTATTATAATTCTAATGAACAAGTTCTATCAGGGATCTCTATAGTTTAGAATCCCAGTATTAATCAACATCAAATAAATATTAGGCCACACCTATCTCTAATGACTCAGATGTTTCTTTCTAATGAACTGACCATTACATTTCCAAAGTTCTGAAATGGCCAACAGACCATAGAAAGACATTTCTTTAGGCTCCTGCTTGAAACCAACAGCTTCAACAAACTGCTGGCCTTGATTCAGGGCCAAAGGAAAACAAAGACCTTCAATTAAACAAACTATCAGAGATTCCCACCAGCCTTTAGTCTAGCTAGCAAACTGAACTGAATAAAAAAGATACGGGTAAGGCAGTGTCTGGTCATTGGAAGAGACTGATTGGAACAACGAACATCATCCACAAAGGCCAAGCACCTCTGACTGGAACGAGTCGTATGAGCCTAAAATGGAGAAAATAAATAAACTATCAAAAGAAAATACAATTATCTATGAGAATATTTAGTTATAACATATAAGGTACATCCTTAAAAGCCAAAAACTCAATATCTGACAAATTTACTCACTAATACTATATAAAAGGAAAAAAAGTTAAAACCTCATGTTCAAATAGTGAGTCAACCCTAATCCAAAATACTTCTCCAAATTATAAGAGTGTGATCAGCCTAAATGTTTTCAAACTATTTTGTCTTTTGAAACCTTTTCTCCCTTTTTAGGGCTTGAACTCATAACCTCAAGATCAAAAGTGGCATGCTCCACAGACTGAGTCAGCCAGGCACCCTAGCAAAACACTTTTTAAAATTGTAATTTTAGGGGCACCTGGGTGGCTCAGTCGGTTAAGTGTCAGACTTTGGCTCAGGTCATGATTTCATGGTTCGTGGGTTTGAGCCCCACATCAGGCTCTGTACTGAACACTTGCTCACAGCCTGAAGCTTACTTCAGATCCTGTGTCTCCTCCTCTCTCTGCTACTCCCCGACTCGCACTCTGTCTCACTCTGCCTCTCAAAAAAAAAAGTAAAAAGAAATTTTTTAATAAAAAAATAAAATTGTAATTTTATAGGTGGCTAGGTGGCTCAGTTGATTAAACGTCTGATTTCAGCTCAGGTCATGCTCTCACAGTGCATGAATTCAAGCCCACATCAGGCTGTAATGACATCTCAGAGCCTAGAGCCTGCTTCAGATTCTGTCTTCCTCTCTCTGCTCTTCCCCTGCTCACTCTCTCCCAAAAATAAATATTTTTAAAATGTCTTAAAAAATAAAATTGTAGCTTTATGTGGAGCCTCAACAAACAAAACAGATAAAAATGGAATTATCCCTATTGAAGCTGAGACCAAGGGCTTAAGAAACAAATTAAGAATGATCACTTAACTGTGCTCTTTTCAATTTACCCCACATCCAATTAAATTAAATCAGATTTCAGAGCCAAAACTGTACAGTATTTTGACTACTACCCTAATTTTGTAAACAAAGCAAATATATACCCTTTAGAAGTATAAACACAAATTACCTGTTGGGCAGCACCATCTGTGGCCAGCATTCTGCGTTCCTTCAGCTGCCTATGTAATAAGGCTTCCACTCCATAGCGCTGACGATACCGCCGAAGACATTTTAGACGTTTTAAGTTCTCTCTTTCTTTGGCCAAAAGTCCCTCTGGGCCAGTCAGGAGACTACTACCTGGTGAGTCACAATAGTCATGAGGTTATGTGCCAAGTTATCAATAAAGGACAGCTTCCCCAAATGAGCAAGAAATAAACTGGGAAATCTCTGGCCTTAAGATAGCCACCTTCAAAAGCAAATTTTTCACTCCAGGTATCAAGACAGAAATACATCTAAGTACTAGCAATGCACATGTTGAACCCATAATACTACAGCTTATTGGGAGTTGGCATAAAACTTGCCTAGAGCTTCATGTTCCACTTTCCGATTATGTAAATAACGCCGCTTCTTCTCTTTGAGCAGATGCTGAAGTCGTTTAAACTGATCAATGTACAATGACTGCAACCGAATTAGCTTCTCACGCATAATCAGGGCAACTTCTTCTGCTGTATAAACACCAGCATGTCTGGAATGAAACAGAATTCAGCAAAGCATAAGAAAACACAATAAAACTAGGGGCGCCTAGGTGGCTCAGTTGGTTAAGCATCCGACTTCAGCTCAGGTCATGATCTTATAGTTAGTGAGTTTGAGCCCGGCATCAGGCTCTGTGCTAAGAGCTCAGAGCCTGGGGTCTGTTTCGGATTCTGTCTCCCTCTCTCTCTGCCCTTCCCCTGTTCACGTTCCATTTCTCTGGGTCTCTCATAAATGAATAAATGTTTAAAAAAAACAAAAACAAAAAAAACACAATAAAACCAAAGCTTAAAAGGCGTCAAGGGTAGAGATGAGACTTAACTTTGTTACTTAATAAGAAGTCACCCAAATGTCTATTAACTGATGAAGATATAGATGTGGTATATATATAAATGGGACATTTACTCAGCCATCAAAAAGAATGAAATCTTGCCATTTGCAATGTGGATGGAGCTAAAGTGTATTATGCTAAGCCAAGTAAGTCAGAGAAAGACAAATACCATATGATTTCACTTATGTGGGAGTTAAGAAACAAAACAGATAAAAATATGGGAAGAGAGGGAAAGGAAGAAGGAAGGAAGGGAGACAGAGGGGAGGGGAAGGGGAGGGGAGGGGAGGGGAAGGGAGAGGCAGGGAAAGAAATCATAAGAGACTCTACAGAGAACTGAGGTTGCTGGAGAGGAGGTGGGTGGGGGACGGACTGGATGCGTGACAGGTATTAAGGCATGCACTTCTGACGAGCACTGAGTGTTCTGGGTTTTGTTGGGGTTTTTTAAAGTTTATTTTTGAGAGAGAAAACGAGAGAGAAAGCACATGCACACAGAAGGGGCAGAGATGAGAAGAGAGAAAGAATCCCAAACAGGCTCTGCACCATCAGCACAGAGCACCATATGAGGACTGAACTCACAAACTGTAAAATTGTGACCTGAGGAAGTTGGAAGTTGGTCGCTTAACCTACTGAGCCACTCAGGTGCCCCAAACATTGGGTGTTGTATGTAAATGATGAATCAATGAATTCTACTACTGAAACTAATACTGCACTGTATGGTAACTAACCAGCATTTAAATAAAAATTAAAAACTACAATAGAGGTCAGCACTGAGACAATCACCTTATTAAATACTAACATTGTCATACAACATTCAAGTTGTTATTAAAAAACAAAACAACAAAGAAAATTTCCAAGTATGGATATTAAGGTATGATCTCATAGTATGAGGAAGGGGAGATGTTTCATTATTTTCCCCAGTTGTTTACATTATGTTGAAGAAAAAGTGAAGATATGGAACACTCAAAAACTTTTATTAATCTACCTACATTCCTACTCCATTTCATAATTTAGTCACCTGCCAGTCAGGAGAGATTAAAAGTGTTCAACTTAGTAGCATTTATATCTTAATATATTTTAACTGAAGTACAAAACGTAACAAATAATTTCAATTTCTAATTTAAAATACATTTTTTTTAAAGTAGGCTCCACACCCAGTTCAGAGCCCAACTCAGGGCCCAAACTCATGACCCTGAGATCAAGACCTAAGCTGAGATCAAGAGCTCATTCAAGAGAATGAGCCACCCAAATGTCCCATAATTTGAAATACATTCCTATATTGGAGTTTACGTGGGCCCTTAAAACACTGGTCCACAATGGCTATTCACTGTCCTCCAGCTCATTTTCTTGACAAATTTCTCAAAATACAGTACCCTAGGTTAACCTTTAACTTCCAAAAATTTAGATCCACACTAACTTCACTACGCTCTGCCACCAATTATAAACAGAACTTTTTAAAGGTATTGTACTGATTATAATGAGGTCACATAAGCCAATGAGTTTAACGGTTTAATTGGAGACTTTCCAGATTCTGATTTAAGTAACTCAAAATGAAATGACCAGTTGCAAATTTAAATGACTATTGGTTCCATTTGCCTTGTGTAATCATTAAACAGGAAGAACAAACTAGATACATAGAGTTGCTATTTTCATTCTGAGTAAAAACTTATTTTCTTCATTTTAAAACACAACGTATTTGGGGTGCCTGGGTGGCTCAGTCAGTTAAGCGTCTGATTTCGGCTCAGGTCATGATCTCACGGTTTGTGGGTTCGAGCCCTGCGTCAGGCTCTGTGCTGACAGCTAGCTCAGAGCCTAGAGCCTGTTTCAGATTCTGTATCTCCCTCTCTCTTTGACCCTCCCCTGATCATGTGGTTTCTCGCTCTCTCTCAGAAATAAAAAACGTTTTTTAAAAATCTTAAAAAAATTTTTTTTAATTAAAAAAATAATAAAACACAATGCATGCAAATTACATACTCTAACTAATTTTAGGGGCACCTCTGTGGCTCAGTCAGTTAAGGGTCCAACTCTTGACTTTGGCTCTGGTCACACTGTCACCATTGAACCTCATGTCAGGCTCTGTGCTGACAAAGCAGAGAGCTTGGAATTCTCTCTTCCTCTCTCTCTCTCTGTCTCTACCCCTCCCCTGATTGCTATCTCTCTTTCAAAATAAAAAAAACACATAGAATAGGGGCACCTGGGTGGCTCAGTCAGTTAAGCATCCAACTCTTAATTTCAACTCAGGTCATGATCTCATAGTTTGTAGGATAAAGCCCATGTCAGGCTAGGCACTGACAGTGCAAAGCCTGCTTGGGATTTTCTCTCCCTCCCTCTCTCTCTGCCCCTCCCCTACTTACAATCNTAAAATCAGGTACCAGGACACACTGGTGGCTCAGTCGGTTAAACATCTGACTGGTGATTTTGTCTCAGGTCATGCTCTCAGTTGTTGAGATCAAGCCCTACGTCAGAATCTATGCCAACAGCCAGAGCCTACTTGGGATTCTTTCTCTCTCAAAATAAATAAGCAAATATTAAAAAAAATTTTTAAATAAAAGTAAGCACCAACTTCCCTTACTCTGATATTCATAAATTTAAGTCAGGGTTTCATTATGTAAATGCATCTTCAACAAAGAGGGAACCATCTTACATTCCTTGTATATGAAATAGAGTCCCTCTTATTAAAGGGCATTTCCCCAAATTTATTTTAAATTTTTTGAAATTTTTTTTATTTATTTCTGAGTAAGACAGAAAGAGACAGCATGAGTAGGGGAGGGTCACAGAGAGAGATACAGAATCTGAAACAGGCTCCAGGCTCTGAGCTGGCTGTCAGCACAGAGCCTGATGCGGGGCTCGAACCCACGAACTGTGAGATCATGACCTGAGTCAAAGTCAGACGCTTAACAGACGGAGCTACCCAGGCGCCCGCCCAAATTTATTTTAATAACAACGAAGACTCAATAACCTGAAATGACATTTACCAAAACTAATTCTAAATGTCTGAAGTCATACAATAAAAATTACTTTTTAAAAAGAGAAAGATTTAAGTTACTCTTTTTTTTTTTAACTTATCTTGGCTGGATGTTTTTGTTGTTGTTTATTTTATTTTAGAGAGAGAGAATGAGAGTGGGGGAGAGGGACAGAGGGACAGAATCTTAAGCAGGCTCCACACCCGATCTCACTACTGTGAGATCAGGACCTGAACTGAAATCAAGAGTCGAATGTTTAACCCACTGAGCCACCCAGGTGCCCCTAACAATTACTCATAGGCTAAAACTTCACCAGTGCTGGATGTTGTTATAAACGGACTTTTTAGATTACTTTTTACAAAGCAATTAAGTAAATGGTTACTTTGAGGGAAATCACATATACATACCAATAAGGGGGGAAAGAAACTATGCCAATACTAATCCTAGTTAGGATAAAATCTCTAATGACATCATCATAAACAATACAAAAAGCACCCTTCTGGAACAAGCAAGTGAAGAAGATAGATGCTGTAAATAGTTAATGATTCAAAAAGTGGTCCTAGAAACAATGAAACACTGGCACCAGAGATGAAATTAAAAGAATTTCATTAAATATTTTTATCAAATTTAACAAGACAGTAATTTGCAACCACATTAACAAATTTAATACTATAAGAAGACATTTAACAACTGTATTTACATCCCTAAAAATGCAAATATTTTAGGAGGCCAAAATTTTTTTGGATAATCTCATGGGTGAATTAAGGGAAGCCTTATATTTAGTTGCCTAATAGCTGAACATACTTGGGGCTTTATTTTCTCCCTTGGAATGTTCCTTTTAGAAGATATTGACACTAAATACCTAGTCCTTTTAACATTTATAATAAATTAACTGGTATTTTTAAATTACACTAGCATAAATGTGTCCCCAAAAGACTGATCCACTCTAGATTACTACTGACAAAATCAAGTTTCTGGACCTTCAAAGCTGAGTATTTACCACACCAAAGGACAGTCACTTTGTGACCCTACAGAGCATATACCTCTTCAAAGGAGCAAGTTTGGCATTTCCAGAAGCAAATGGAGAGCAAAAACGAATGTTTGGTATAAAGTTACCAAGTAAACAAACCAAATAAACCAAAGTTACTGTGGGAGAATCCTCCTAGATAACGAACATTCCTTTTCAAACTACTTACATGGGACTTTCAAATAAATACTTCCTGAAGAGCGGACTATATGGACATTACTTAAGAAAAATCGATGAAATTATTATACTCAGAAAATGTAACCCTAAATGACTTTTTATGAACAGACTAGAAATTCATTACCCCTCCCACCATTTATAATATTTCTATGCAAACTGTCAGTAAGAAGTGTTAGACAGTAGTCAAAAAGAATGCAGAAAACAACAACTCAAGTAAACTCAAACCGTGAGACTTCTGAGTGGCAGTTTTTGTTTCTGCAACTCCTGAGGTGACCATGGGTTAAATGAAGAGTAGAACCTTATTTAGTTTAGATATAATTACATACACTAATTACTCACTTCTGGGTTTCTACCTCAGTTTCTCTTAGCCTTGAAACCAAAGGACAGTCTTAAACATCTTATTTTTCTACCAGGAAAAAAAACTCATAAAATGTAACTCTGAAAAAAAAATGTCTTCAAGTATAATCACATTTTTGTTCCTCAGATTTAAGCCAGGAATCCACTCACATCAATCTCCTCTTCTCTAACTTCTCTAAGCATTTCTCAATCAACCTCCCATTCTTATGTCCAAGAAATTTCGTATTTTCTCCCCTATACATTCTCATGTGTAGAATTTGATATCTAACTCCCCCAAATTCCAAGACTTCCAAAGAATAATCAAATTTTGCCTTGCAGCAAGATGGTGATGAACCAGGACACTTTAACATACAGAAGCTACTAAGCTACTATTGCTCACAAATAACTAAGCTATCTTCAACCTGGCTAAGTTATTAATCTATTAATAGTTTACTATAGTTAGTTAATAGCATTACTGTAGTCCACATACTAACTGCAAAAAAATATTTAAAAACCTTACATGGAGTTACAACTTACTTTAGGGGATCTTCTTGATCACTGTCTATGCTATCAGCTTCACTGTCAGGGTCACCTCTCCATGTCTGATCCACAGTAATGGGTTCCTGCTCCCCATCACTCCAGCTGTCTTCATCTGAGGCAAGGAAGGGAGAGCAGCCATTAAGACTTCCCACCTCTGTAACTCCACCACACAAAACTAGATTACTTAACACATCAACCCAAACCTTAAAATTTAAAACAGAACAAACAACCCTCCACCCCCAAAACTTGGCAGAAAGGCACTAGCAAGTAAAATCGGCTTAAAAAATACAACCCAGGTAAGAGTACTTATAACATAAAGGAGGTAACCATGCCCTCAAAAGGACAGAAAGGTCAATTCAAAATTATTCTTGCTTCCTGAAATTACCTTGCCTAACAAAGATAAGCATAAAAACAGCCATGGAAGAAATAGTCATAAACCCAGGAAAGTAGACCCAAGCACAGGCTACTTCAAACCGAAAAGAACTTGTGAACATAGCAATCCTGGAATTCTCATCAAATTGTCAAAGATTTACAGTATTACTGTATTATTATGTGCCATATACATTCAAGGGACTGTGGCAAACCAAAGTAAGTTCTTTGACTTACTCTTTCCTTTTTTATTCTAAGGAGAGAAGATCCTTACCCAGAATTCGGCTGGCTTCACTGCGGCTACTTTCTGGAGTCTGAGACCCCAGCTCTGTCTTAGCATAGGAGCTCAGCTGGCACAAGAGTGTTTCACCCATAGGCCCTGGATTGGTCTTCTTCATTTGAGCATGAAGTGCCAGGGCATTCCTACGGGCATGTTCAGCACAGAAAGACACCCTAAGGAGACAAAATTTTAACATTTTATACTCCGTTCCCTTCTTGAAAGAGTTCAACCATTTTCACTGTCACTAATCTTGAGATCGTTTTTAGGAAATTAAAATTACTAATGAAACAGAGTAATTTAACTGCCCCAAGGTCAATTTATTTAGTATTACTACGGGGAAATGCAGATATCATAATCCGGTGCTTCACTCATCAAACAAAATATTCCAACTATAAAAATGCTGACATCACCTTAGATCAAATCAAAGAGATCTTCTTTCACCTTTCAAAATTGATTCTGGAAGGCAACTCTACACTTCAATTCTGTATCAATTCACTGAGGATAAGAAGGTGTGGGACGCAATTTTAAAACCCAATTATACATGCAGAATTAACTAGCCAAGTTGTTTCTACATGGATACTTTTGCTTATATGATGAAAGCAATAAAGCCTTTCCCAGAAGAATACACATACACACAATTTTGCATATTACTTAACAAGGATCAGGGCCCACCCAAAGGGCCATGGACCCCAGGGTTAAGAATAATCTAGAATATCTCTTTATTTTATGGACAAGAGAAAAGGTCTAAAGAGAGTAACTGAGTAGACCAACTGGAAGTGGTCTCTTTCCAGTTTTCAATGTTTTTACTTTTTCTTCCCAAGTATATATCCATAACCCCAATTTTACAAAATTTCCAGCTATTCCCAAACCCACAATATACCAAACACACACCCCATCACTTTAAAACTAAAAGTACAAACGACGTAGATTATCTATACATATATACCCATCTTTCTTCTCAGGCTTTGGAGCAGCACTGGGACATCTTTTTCCATTCTTCGTCGATATATAACTACACTGCTTGAAGGGTGCATTCTTATCTTCAAGGATATGTTTAATGCAAAATTCCTGCCCCTCCAGACGAGGCTGCGAGCATGGGCGATGAGTGAAGGAACAAGATAGAGGCTCCTGAGACCTGGGCACTGGGGTTATCCTCCCCCGATTGGTCGGCAAGACGTGGATCCGAATCCTGTTCATACCAAAACCTGCAGGGTCACACACACAAAAAGCCCTTACCCTTCCCGCAATTTCCTGCTCCACGACATCCGGGCAGACTGCGGACACTTTCCAAAGGACAAGCAGAAGTCAAGCTCTTTAACTCCCCTCCGCATTGGTCTCCCCAGGCCATTAGAAAACCTGTCTCACTTCAGCCTCTCCCTCATGCCCGCTCCCACCCTGACCACCAGCACGTCGTATCTCACACTCGCACGGCCGGCGCACGAGGAGGGAGCGCCCGCCCCACACGGTGGCGGCAACACCGCAGCGCCCCGCCCGGCCCCCGCCTCTCTGCACGCCGCCTTTGTCCCAGCCCGCCTCAGAGCTCACGGCTGGGCCCTGCCCGTCCTCGGCCGCCTGTGCAAGCGCCATTTTGTCCTCCGGCTCTGGGCACTGGAGAATCTGGCTTCTTGGGGCCTATAAGAGGAAAGCGACCTCCAGGCTGATCGAGACAAAGTAGCAACGCGGGGAGGGCAGGAAGAGCGGAGCAGCAGCCTAACTGCAGAAGGGAGATCGAGCACCGCCGCCATCTTACCTCTGCAGCCGCGCCGCTCCGCGCCGCGCCGCTTGGCCTCTGGCCGCGCCAGCCGCTTCTAACTCGGGCCCCTCGCCTCTCCAGGCTCCGAATCCCTGATTGGCTACTGTGCCCATGGCGGTGTGTCACCATTGGCTGACGCCAGCTACCTATCATGCTTGGGGAGGCGGGGCGCTGAGAAAAAGCGCGGCTGAGGTGGCTAAGAGGACCTGTCCGTCAGTCAGCAACCCCGCCCCGGGGAGGGTCAGGTTGAGGGTGAGCGGGCTGCGGGACTCGTTCGCGCGGTGATTTTTTTTTCTACGTCACAGCGCGGCTGCTTTAGAGCTACTTTTGGCAGTGCTGTGGTCCTAGGCTGCTGTTACCTCACCATCCCTACACGGCGGGTAAAAAAATCAATCATATAGAGGCCAAAGGATCACGGTACAGTTGACTCTGTTTATACAGGAAAAAGCTGTAGTTTTCTGTTACGAGCAGTTGGTTTATTGAAACATTTTGAGTACAGAGTCTGGGAAGTTATAAACACTTGATTTTTCAGAGCAACCCTAAGAGGTAGAAGCTATTATTTTCCATTTTACAGATAAGATAACCAAGTAATAAAATGGGCTTCTATCTAGTAAATGGGAGAGGTGGGTGCATTTGAACCCAGCCCTCATTCTTTATCCCTTACTTCCTCTCATATAGTACAGAACATTGAACTGAGAATAAGGAAATAGGAGTTCTGGTTTAGGCCCTGCTTCTCGAAAATTCTCTACAATTTCATACTAAGTAACGGAGGTATATAGAAATGGTAGACAAAATCCCGGTTTTATCATACTTTAGCAATTTTTAGTCAACGTCTTTTTCATCTCCGCCACACCTCTTGTAGAAATGAACCAACAATCTCTCCTTCTAACCCTTTTGGATCTTTTTTGCATCCCAACCTTCCCAAGCTTCTTTATCTACTGTCAGTTTCATTTACGATGTTTCTCCAGTACCAATGAGCAGGTATGATTCACAGTGCAGATGAGTATAGAGAATCTACAATGCTCAAACAACAGCAGTCAGCTTAGTCACAAATGATTAAAACAAAAATGGGAGGTGGAGTAGGTAGAAGAGATGCCAATTCGAAATTAGGGCATCCCTAGGAGGCCCATTCCTGAAATTCATTCAACAAATATTTACTGAGCACCTAAGTGACAGGCACTGGACATACAGAGAGAACAAGAAAGATTACTCTTTTGGAGTAAACATGCTTGAGCAGTTTGGGATTGTGGATGCAACACAAACAATATTAATAGCAACTGTGATTTATGCACATAAGCAAACACTCCAACCTTCAGAAGAGGTACAAAGAAGACATTTGTTATAAACACTCTACAACTCCAAACTAGCTGGAGGCAACCACATTAAAGAAAATATGGGAATCAGAATCTACAACCAGGCACAACCTGGCTGGCTCAGTCCAAGAGCATGCAACTCTTGAACTTGGCATTATAAGTTCAAGCCCCACATTGGGTTTAGAGATTACTTAAAAATAAATTCTTAAAAAAAAATGCAACCAAATGTAATATCATAAAGGAATATTAAAACCCTACTATAGTGAAAAATGAAAAGAGGCTTTAGGAACTAGACAGGGATACAGCAGACTTTCTTTAATTAGAAAGTCTACTATAGGTCTTAGTAGGAAAAAAAACCTGTTAAATCCAAGAGAGGCAAAAAATTGCTATGTAGAGCCACTTTCTTCTAAGTGGGAAAGAAGGCAGATATTATTAAAGGGTCAAGATGTTAGCAAGTTCTTTGTGCTGTTTAACAAAGTAGATGGCTGTTTTTAATCCACTGAACACTTTGCTAGCTATTGAATAGGTTAAAGTGGACCTGAGGCTCTTTGTAAATAAAATTTGGCAAGATGAGTTTTTTTAAGTGATCTCTTTTTTATTTAAGTAACCCCATGTAGGGTTCAAACTCATGACCCCAAGATCAAGAGTCGCATGCTTTTCTGACTGAGCCAGTCAGGTGCCCCACAAAAATGAATTCTTGAAGGAAAGAGAATTTTTCAGTAATTTGGAGTTTTGGGGACCAATCCTAAAGAAAGGTATTTGTGTGAGAGAGGCAGAGACAGAATAAATATGAATGAATGCCAAACTCCTCCTCTTTCTGTAGTCATCCTCATCTCAGTATGACAACCCCATTCTTCCAGTTTGTCAGGCCAAGCACTGGGAATCATCCTTGACTTCTCTTCCAACTTTACAGCAGATCCTACTAGCTCCAACTTCAAGATACGTAAGTTCTCATTACCTAGTCCGAGCCACCCTCATCTGAATTACTGTGAAAGCCTCTTTGACTCCTGCAATCCATCTTAAATACTGAAGCCCAAATGAACACTTTACTTTTTTTTTTTAAATGTTTTATTTATTTCTAGGAGAGAGAGAGAGCGAGACAGCGTGAACAGGGGAGGGTCAGAGAGAGAGGGAGTCACAGACTGAAACAGGCTCCAGGCTCTGAGCTGGCAGTCAGCACAGAGCCCGACGCGGGGCTCGAACCCACACACCGCGAGATCATGACCTAAGTGAAAGTCGGACGCTTAACCGACTAAGCCACCCAGGCGCCCCACCAAATGAACACTTTAAAACCTAAGCTAGATCATGTCACTCGTCAGCTCAAAGCTTTTTCGATTGTGCATTTCACTGTCTACATAATGGCTTACAAGGCCCTGCAATATTTAGCCTTCCACTGCCTCTGTAACCACGTATCATACTAGTCTCTCCTCACTTGTGTCCATATTAGCTACACTGACCTCCTTGCTATTTCTCAAACATGCCAGCATGTTCTTACCCAGAACCTTGGCGCTTGCTTCCTGAAATGATCCTGTAAAGTTCTTACCCCAGCTATTCCCATCGCTTTCTCTCACCTCTTCCAGATCTTTGAACTGTAATTTCATGAGGCCTTCCTTCCTAGCCATCTTATTTCCGTTTCAAGAGCCCTAGCTACACACACACACAAAAAAAATCTCTATCCCTCCTTCTCCACTTTACATTCTCCAAAGTATCTGTCATCTGATATACTGTTTTACTTGTCTCTCCTAAAACTACAATGTGTAAGTTCAATGAGGAAGGATGTTTATGAGTTTACCACCATATTCCCATCAGTAAGCAGTACATAGCACTTGATAGGTACTATTTTCTAATGAAAGAATAAATGTAAGGCAGCAAAGTGCCTGAAACTACTCTTCAGAAAGGTCTATCTAGCATTCAATTTTAACTTGCTTTTATTGCTGTGGTTTTTCAGGTACCTGTTGGTTCTGTGTTATGTGAAATGAAGAAACGGTGCAAAAAAAGGTAGCACATGTAGGACAGGTGACATAAACCACATCAGTTCAGAAATAGGCCCCAGAGCTACAGATTGCAGTAAATAGATGCCTCTTACAATTGCCTTTTGCAATCCACAAAAGACATAGAAAGGGCTGCAAACTCTCCTCAGAACATTGAATGATAGAGATCAAGTTGATCTTACTCAGCCATGAAGTGTCATGGAGACCAGGATCACGTAAGCATTTATTAGGTGAAGCCTAATTCTATCAATTGGGTGGCTCAGTCGGTTAGGCATCGGACTTCGGCTCAGGTCATGATCTCACGGTTCGTGAGCCTGCATCGGGCTCTGTGCTGACAGCCAGCTCAGAGCCTGGAGCCTGTTTCAGATTCTGTGTCTCCCTCTCTCTGACCCTCCCCTGCTCGCTCGCTCTCTCTCAGGAAATATTTTTTAAAAAATTTTTTAATAAAATAAACATGATTTTGTATTATTATCCTTCCCTATATACTTCATTTCTCTTCTCTTCCATTCACACCAGACCAGAATTATTAAAATATCAGCAATTTCCACAAAAGTCTTAGGAGAGGTATAGCAAACAAAAATCCTAAGTTGTCTTATTTTAGAAAATGTAAGGATGACCAGAACTCAAGTAATTTTTTTTCAGAAGTGTACATCTTTCTGTTAAATTGATCTTTTTTTCCTTATAGAATTTATTTACTTATTTCTGAAAATGAGGGAGAGATAGCGGGGGGAAGGACAGAGAGGGTCCCAAGCAGGGTATGCACTGTGTGTGGAGCCCAAGTCAGGGCTTTAACTCCCGAACCATGAGATCATGACCTGAGCCAAAACCAAGAGCCGGACATTTAAAGGACTGAGCCACCCAGAAGCCCTGCCTTTTAGTTTTTAAACTATAGCTTCTGCTAATTTTGTTATAATTTTGGAATATTTTAGCATAAAAATTCTTTCCCTTTAAAAAAAATAGTTAAGGAGAGGGAGGGAGGCAAACCATAAGAGATTCTTAAATACTAACAAACTGAGGGTTGATGGGGGTGGGGGAGAGGGAAAATGGGTGATAGGTATGGAGGAGGGCACTTGTTGGGATGAGCACTGGGTATTCTATGGAAACCAACTTGACAATAAACTATAATAAAAAAATTATTTCTTTTTAAATATGTTAATTTACAAGATTTAAGTATGTGTGTGGTTTTATATGCCCCAGAAAGAGTGAGTAGTCACTATCAATTTTTCCAAGCAAAAATACTATATTGAGTGAGGGGTTTTTTCCCCTCTGACGACATCATACTTTATACCACCAGGTTTTTCCAATGAATTCAATTCCCACAGGATCCTGTGTAGTAGAAAGTACATACTACTACCAAAACTGAAACAAAACTTTAATCATAACAATAAGGTGACAGTTAAAGACTAATTTGAAGACTCAGGACACATAAACAATCAGATGAGTGTTTTATCATTAACATTTATTGATGGGATGGATAAATACATATTGAGAAACATACTTGACAGCAAGATATCAAACTGATAGCCAGACTATAAAATGTATACAACATCCTTTTTTAAATTTTTTAAAAATGTTTTGAATTTTTTACAAAGAGCCCTTACTATAATGGTCACTTACATCCTATCAATCACATAACAGCAGTAGAGATCCCAGGGGTAGCATCCAGAACTGAGGTGCCCCGAGGAGGACAGAGGCAACAGCAGAATAGTATGCTGAGAAAGGACTCTTAAGAGCAATACAAAGAAAACAGACAAAAATATTACCACAAAATTGTACCTGAGTGACATAGATTGGTAAAGTATTTTAATTTTTTTTTTTCTTCTTTGCTCTTTGGTCAGATAAGAAAACGGAGTTTCAGGTGTGTGGAACAGGGTAGGGAAAGGTCAGTTTCAAATCCAGAAACCTAGGTTAACACTAAGTTAGGCTGCTGCATTCTTTTCTTTGTGCGCTTAACCCAGACAGCACTTCCATCTTGTAACCAATTCCAATGTGATCAACCACTAATCAGTTAGGTCCTCAGCATTCAACTGAAGAGCTCCTGATAACCTGATGGAGACATACTTGTTCTGGCTTCAATTAGTATGCTGTCAAGCATCCCTCTCCATGCTTAACGTGGCAACGGAAAACCGGAGTCTTCTCTTCTTTTAATTCAACCATAAATATGCACTCATAAAGGGGAAGAGCAGACACTGCTTTTTAGCAAACATTCATTTTCTTTCCCTCCCTTTTCCAATGCCAAGTTCATATTAAAAGCTTTAACACATTAAAATGGAAGGGTCTCCCACTTAGAAAATAATTCTCACTCCAGACCACTCTCTCAGGTAGGATTGCAGTACCATGCTTGTTTCAAACTCACACCCACAGAGGGATAAAACAACAAAATAAAACTTGATATTGTGATATAACATGAACACTTCTTAAACCATCAGGAGCAAAACTCGGTTAAAACCTGGGTGTTAACAAGCAGCAACATGGGAAATCTGGGGAGGTAATGAAGACACTGAAAGCTTAGTGGGACTACAGAAGGCTTATTTCTCACCCTGTGAAGGGTTGCATAGACTGCTTAAATTCTCCTAAACCCAAGAAAATTAACACTTATATTCCAACTTCAAGATATTCTAGAATATTCCTTTTCCTAGCATTAGTATCAAAAGAACTCATCAACAAAAGAATAATCCTTTTAAAGAACTGTTCTGTTCCCAAGCTCCCACAGTTCCTGTGTTTCTGTGGGAAATAAAGATCTTTAAAAATCCTACCATACTGGGACAAGACCCTTCTAATTGCCTTTGTCCAGAAGCAAAGTATGAGGGGTATGCATTTTCAATATGGGGAATTAGTTAGCAGAAGCTTAAGGAAATCCAGCACTGATGTTACCATGATTTTATTTCTATAACCTACCCATTGCAGTTTCCAAACGAGATTTAATCTTTTTTTCTATCAACCCTAGTCAAGCCAATAATACAGAACTATAACAAAGGGTATATTGAATCAAAACACTAGAATCATGAAGGAGAAACAACTGAGAGTCTCAGATATGGAAATACACTGATTCATGAGTGAGAAACTTAGACTAAGTCCTACATATTTTCTAAACCCAAAAAGCATAACTGATATTGCAGAAGACCAATTTAGCTTTAAATTAATGCTTCACTAGAGTTCAGTCAACAGCAACACAGTTATCTGATTAAAAGCCCTAAGGACATTCCACAGGTATTTGTTTTTGCCAATATGACATTCAAGCAAGGTTTTAGTAATGAGATTTACAGAAATTGAAGCTCCAGGCCTGCTTACCACAACTTATCCTTGATAGTCTAGGTTAAAAGGAGAAAAACAGCCATGTTTAACTAGACTAGCTTTGGATGTATAAATCCCTTTTCTCACCCTTTGAAGGTATGAGCATAGAGAAAACACAGAGTTTAAAAACCACAAAACCCTTTGAAGCCTAAGTTTATGTACTTTGAACAATATGCATGCTAGTTGACAGGCACGTCTACTAACCCAAATGCAGCAGCTTCATGCAGAGCACATAGGACATTCATGGCATATGAACAGATCTAAAAGCAAACACTGTAAATATCTTAAAACAGTATCAGGAGCCAGTAATATAGAAGTCTTTAAATTGACCTATATTAACAATGATCTACTAGTGCAAAGGCCAGACTACATAGCAGAAAGCAGCTCTTAGGCTCTAAAAAGCACTTTTTCTAGTTCGTTCCTGACAAAAGGTCTAAGGAACTAACTACAGACTGTCATGGAGAACAGCTTTGAGGCCAAATGGATATGTATGCCTCTGTGGTGAAGGAGTGCATATGATTAGAAAATATGTGGCATTTGATGAGAAAAACTGAATGCTAGAAAAGGCATTTTCATAATCAAATCAGTGATCAATTCCACAAAGATACATACCCAAACTAAATAAACTTTTGGGAAGGTCAGGAAGGAAAGCAGACTCCACCAAACAAAATCTAAACAAGTAGCCTAGATTTAGTAAGCACATTATAAATCTACCAATTACCTAGCACAACACAGAAAATATCAAGAAAAAAAGAGGAAAATGCCTTCTGTAAAAATGAAGTAACATTCCAAATCAAAAGTATTACTGGTTGACAGGTCGGCAGAGAGCTCATTTTACACAGCAATGGCAGGTACTCTAGACAGTTCAAATATGCAAAGATGCAGGACACTAATTCACCTTAAGGTTTACTGTACAAATTCCTTCCTACATTAGGCCAGTGCATCAACAATTCCAATTGCCTCGGTTTCCCCACTCTGTTCCTGGCAAGCAGCAGCACATGTCCAACTCCTGTCTCCCTATGACTTCCAATGAAAAATAATCAATTTCTCTATAAAGAATATTTGGTGTACAGGAAGCTGCATTAAAAACAAGACAAATTCAAATTGCATCATCTTTTCATAGCAAAAAATACCATGAAGACCAAAGACTATCACATCAAATGATCTGTGGCCTGGTGGCACTTTGAGTTACAACTTGGCTTAGAATGCTTTCTAGCCCCTTCAAAGAGTTCTTTCCTCAACAAAAGTGCTAGGATCTTGAATACTTGAATACCAATTATCCTGAAATCTGGGATAATCAAGCACCCATATGACTCAGTGATCCATTTTTTTAAAGAACAATCTTAGAAATCTGAAAAACCTCTGCCTAGGAGCTAAAGCCACCAAAGATGAACAATCTGTACCTATGGGCTAGGCTTGCTTACCCTCATGACACCAGTACTGTTAAATTCACAAGCTCCAATCTCTGAAGTCATATAGGTTGCAAAAATTAAGGATGCAGCTGTTTCCCTTTAGATATACAGATAAAAAGCAAGTCTTACATTCATAATGTAATTTAAAATACAATATCCTAAAAATACCCAATCACAATTTCATTGTTTTCAGTATCCTCTAGCTCCATTGCTTCTCCCAGAACTATTCTCATATATGGTCTGAGCTTTCATTGGCAGGATATACAGCACATCCCTTTTCCCTTCAGAGACCCTGAGACTGCTCTCACTTGAACACTTTCCCAAAGCCCAATTTGAGAAAAAGACACACCCAATTCTGTAGGGCAGAAGCCAGCCTTGCTCTCCAATCCTTCTTCCGCAACCCCACCTTTGTTCTGCATCAAAAGGAAAAAGGGGGTAAAAGGAAGTTTTTATAATGGATTCCAGAGTCAGGTCACTGGCTGCACTTGCCCAAACTAGAATTTAGAAGACTACCAGTCAATCACAACATAAAGAAATGGGAAAATACCATGTTAAACACATGCCTCTTCCTTCCTTTATGTTCTAAAGGCCACACCGTGTTCTCTCTAGTAGACTGTTGGGAAGTGAAAATGGTGAGGGACAGGGAGGGAAAGATAAAACATGATTTTTAAACACGCATACTTAAAAACACATACTCACACATACACACTTAAAGGTCTCAACACTTCAAGTGGCCAGAGCCTATTAGAACTCAAGGCCAAAAGCCTACCCTCCNAAAATCCCTATCCCCTCCCCAATGATATAAAAAAAACTAAACAGATAACTTACTTTCTTTAAATTACTTTTAAAAGTCTCTTAAAAGTTTTTGACGTTTAAATACTTCCTCTCTTCTGATATATTAAACACCAAAAGGATCCACAACTGTTTGATAAAACCAACCCTCCATATTTCAGTCCTAGCAAGAAGAGGGAAGACATCAACTCTAATCGATCTAATTAGGATGTGGAGAGGCCAAAAACAGAGAAAGTACTCTTAATCCTTCACAGCTTAACACAATCTCACCTCTCTAATACCAGTAAAAACTATAATAAAATAGTTAAATTTCTGAGGCAGTAGATATAACAACCAAGCCCCTCTACCATCCTCCCACCTGCATGTCAATATTCATTTTTTCCTTAGTCCAAGAAGGGTGACATATTTCATGAGGGAAGTAATCTCCTTAGTCCAGAATCAGTAGTTTAAAAAAAAAATTGTTTTTAAGCAAGTTTTTTTCTCCTCTTTTTTCTTTTTTACTTAGGAAGGGGTGGAAGTGGTGGAGGAGGTTCTGATGGTAGAGGCGGGAGCCGGGGTTTGTCTGTATTGCCAGACCTGGAGGACATTCCACCACCCCGTGGATTCAGATATTCACCATAAGAATGAACAAATTCAAATGCAGGGGGCTGAGTGGGCTGAACACCCTGGGCACTGAGAAGGGAATGAAGCATATTCACAGTATCTTGATAGTCTATTGCCTGGGTTGTGTTGTGACCATTGGCCCCAGTGGGCCCTTTATCCAGTTTCATATGAGGAACTCGAGTTTTACAGCTGGGCTGTGAAAAGGGAAGACCACTTGTGTCTGAGCTATGCCCAGGCAACTGGGCCATTGTAGGAAGAGGAGGGAAGGAGAAATTGATGGAAGAGGATTTAGTACTCTTGGCAATCTTGGCTGGATGATCAAACACTGCCCCTCCAGTTTCTTCAGAGGGGCCCCTTTTACGAGTAGAACTGGAAGAGGAGAAAGAACTAGACAAGCTATAGGTTTTGTGTGCTAAGGTGCTTGTCTGGCTACTATGTTTTGGATCTCCTGGACGTTTGTTCCCAGTACCAGCTGGAAGCTGCGAGTGAGAGTGCTTGTGTGAGTGGTGATTATGATGATGATGATGATTAGATGGATGGGTCTTGTGCTTTTCTTTGTGTTCTCGGCCCTTTGTGACACTGTCCTCTACAGAATTGTGCTTGTCAGCTGCAGCGTGGACTTTAATGCGCATTTTTATCTCCTCTGGTTTTGAAGAGGCAGCTTTATCTGTACTTGCCACTGGGATTCTCATTTTGAGAGCTGCTTTGTCAGCCTTTTCCAGAAAAGGCCGCTCAGGGTTTTCTGAGCCCTCTATGGGCATTTTCAGAATGACCGAAGAAGAATGGCTATCATGGTGAGACAGGAGATTCTGGGCAGCATACGCATATTGTGACTTCACATTGGCCTCCATGTTCTCTAACTGCCTCTTCTGGGCAGCCAACTCTTCTGCATGCTTTGCACGATATTCTTTCAGAGACACTTTAGCTGATGGCACACTCTTACTATTCTGCTTCTGGGAAATAAATGCATTTGAACCATCCTGTTGCAAAGAATGATCAACTCCTATAAGTGCTAAATTCTCACTAGTCCGATGACCCTGAGCAGGTTCCAGTTTAAAAGGGGGTTGGGAGGACAGCCAACGTTCGCCCTGCAACATCTCCACATTGCTTAAGTTGCTGGATGACTCTTCAGTGGCTGGAAGGGAAGGCACTGCACTTGTGGTAGAAGAAGTTGACATGCTCATTAAACCTGCAATAGTTGTGTCTGAAGAGCTTTGGGAAATCATATTGAGAATTGTCTGCTCTGAAGTGTTTTCATCTGTTCCTCGATCATCTGCTTTTGTTTTCTTGGCAGCCTGGCATGCCTAGAATGAAGCAAATGACATCTCTTCACTTCAGGAAATTTATAAAATGGAAAACAAAAACGAAAAGCACAACCTAAAATGAGAAGACTGTGCTTGCTCCAACACTGGAAGTTTTGGATAGTGCCCAGGCAATCAGCTACTTTGAGATCAATAATTATTACCACTAGAAGTCAGATTTTAAAAATCTTCAGTCAAGCGTCACACAAACAGCTCTCAAAGAAATCTCTGCACTCCCATGTTCACTGCAGCACTAGTTACAACTGCCAAGATATGGAAGCAACCCCAAGTGTCTGGATAAGCAAAACGTGGTACTTACATACAATGAAATTGTACTTAGCTCTTTAAAAAAAAAAAAAAAGAGGATTCTGGGAAAATGTCAGAGTAGGAAGCACCAAGAATCTGTCTCCTCACCTAGAAAACAACTGCACTGGCAGAATCGGTCTGATGTAACTCTTCTGGAGTCTGTTGAAGGCTTGCAACTTTTGGGGCAAGCCTTTGACAGTAAATTGGGGTTAACATACATCAGTTTCATCTCTCAGCATATTAGCAACTACCCATCTCCTACCCCAGCCACAACGGAGGCAGCTGTGCACCCATTCCTAGAGTAGCTTGCACACACTTTGGGGAAGCCAGTACCAGCAAAAAAGACTCTATCCTACAAATACCAAGCTCTGTGCTCTGACCCCTGATTGCAGCTTCTGATCACAGAGGTACAGACCAAGAGGCAGGCAGCCACTGTTATTGCACCTCCCTCCACTGTTGCAAGCTCTTCCCACTCTGGCTAAAGTAAGTTCCAGGGGATTCCTTTCTCCTCTTCACTTTTTGCTTTTTATCCCCTTTTGGGAGCAAGACATTAAAAGGCAAAAGTAAATACAGAGAGATTGGAAAACTTTGACCACAGAATCCCAGGGAAAGGATCAGAAAAGAAGTGAGAATACCTTCAGTTTACACCTCAGGCTGATCCTCATCAGGAACATCATACAAAACCAAATCCACTCCCCATCCCAAACCAAAAACAAACAGAAAACCCTGGGAATTTGATTTATAGAGTTACCACATTACTAAATTCAAATGTTTGGCATTCAACAAAAAATCACAAAGCATTTGAAGAACAGGAAAGTATGGCACATACAAGGAAAAAAAAATAAATCAACTAAAACTGCCCCTGAAAAAGACTGATGGCAGATCTACTACAAAGACTAAAATAACTCCCTTAGGAGCACCTGGGTGGCTCAGTCAGTTAAGTGTCCAACTCCTGATTTCAGCTCAGGACATCATCTCATGGTTCATGAATTTGAGCCCCACAAACAAAGGACTCCTATCTCTCTCTCTCTCGAAGTAACATTTAAAAAAATTAAAAACAAGCAAACAATAGTCTATAACTGCCTTTATTTTCTACATGATTTAAGAGACTAACACAGTTTAAGGGAAAAAACACAATTATTAGTGTAAAAGCTAGTATTACTGTAACTTTGGTTAGTAACAAATCTTAATTTCTATATGCTGATGCATAGGAGCACATGTACCCCAATGTTCATAGCAGCACTCTCAACAATTGCTAAAACATGGAAAGAGCCTAAGTGCCCATCAACGGATGAATGGATCAANTCTTAATTCCTATATAACTTAAGAGGCTAATACACCTAAAACAAGTATTAGATTATGTTCTGGGAGCAGGTAATGAATGTTTAAAGATAACAACTCTGTGACAGCCAACAATCAAAGACGTGGGGATGCAGCTATAAAGGAAAGGAGTTTTGTGTTACTGAAGTTAAACCAACATAAATTCAAACTCGTATAACTTTATGATATCAAATGTAATCCTCATGGTAACCACAGAGAAAATAGCTGAAAATATACACGAAAGGAAATAAGAAATTTAAAATTTTCACTATGGAAAAATCACCTAAAAGAAGACAGTAATGCAGGAAATCAGGGACAAAAAATAATACAAGGCATACAGAAAACAAATAGCAGAAGCATAATGGTATCATCTATAATTACTTTTAATTGTAAATAGATTAAATTCTCCAATAAAAGAGAGAAACTGTCAAAATGCATAAAAACATATGATCCAACTATATGCTGCCTACAAGCAACTGAGATTCTAAGACCCAAACCGGTTGAAAACAAAAGGAAGGAAGGAAAAACATACACCATGCAAACAGTACCCAAGAGAAAGCAAGGGTGGCTAGTGGCTATACTTTTTTTAAGGTTCTAACTTTTTAAGTTTATTTTGAGAGAGAGGGTGTGCACATGTGCATGGAAGTGGGGGAGAAGCAGAGAAAAAATCCCAAGTAGACTCCATACTATCAGCTTGGAGCCCAGAGCAGACCTCGAACTCATGAACCGTGAGATCATGACCTAAGCCAGAACAGAGAGTCAGAGGCTTAACTGACTGAGCTACCCAGGCGGCCCCGCAAAGGGTGGCTATGCTTATACAAGACAAAATACGCTTTAAAACAAAAATGTTTTCAAAAGTAAATAAAATAAAAAAGGTTTCAAGAGACAAAGAAAGACACTATATATTAATAATAGGCTCAATAAGCAATGATAACAATTATAAACATTTACACACCCAATAAAAGACCATCAAAATATATGAAGCAAAAACTAATAGAATTGAAGAAACAAGACAGTTTCACACTAATAGTTCAAGACTTTAATACCTACCCACAACAATGGACAGAACAAGCCAACAAAACATAAGGAAACAGAGAACTTAAAATATAAACCAACTAGATCTAACAGTCATATATGAACACTCTAGCCAACAAACACTATAAACATTCTTCTCAAGTACACTTAGGGCATTTAACAGGATAGACCATATGTGAAGCTACAAACTAAGTCTCAATAGATTTTTATTTTTTAATTTTATTTATTAAAAAAAAATTTAATGTTTATTCATTTTTGAGAGCGAGACAGAGAGCATGAGCAGGTGAGAGACAAAGAGGGAGAGGGAGACACAGAATCTGAAGCAGGCTCCAGGCTCCTAGCTGTCAGCACAGAGCCCAATGCAGGGCTTGAACCCACAAACCGTGAAATCATGACCTGAGCCCAAGTTGGACGCTCAACCGACTGAGCCACCCAGGCACCCCTCAATAGATTTTTAAAAGACAGATAACATACAAATTAACTTTTCTGACCACAACAGGATAAAGTTAGAAATGAGCAACAAAAGGAAAACTGGAAAATTCACAAAATTGTGGAAATTAAACAGCACTTTTTTAAAATGTTTATTTAAGAGAGAAAAAGAGAACTTGAGCAGGGGAAGGACTAAGAGAGAGGGAAACAGAATCCCATTCAGGCTCTGCACCGCCAACACAGCTCAATGCAGTCCTCAAACCCAAAAACCATGAGATCATGACCTGAGCCAAAACCAAGAGTCAGATGCTTAACTACCTGAGCCACCCAGGTACCTCTAAACAGCACTTCTAAACAACCAATGGGTCAAAGAAGAAATCAAAAGGGAAACTGGAAAATACTTAGGGCTGAATGAAAACAAAAAAGCAACTATTAAAATTTATGGGATGTAGCAAAAGCAGCACTAAAGGAGAAATGTATAGCTATGAGCACTGACATTTAAAAAAACAATAAAGATCTCAAATGAAGAAACTAACGTTATAATTTGAGCAACTAGAAAAAACAAACTAAAGCCAAAGCAAGCAGAAGGAAGGAAATAGCAAAGATTAAAGGAGAGATAAAACAAAACAGAGTAAGAAAAATTAATAAAACTAGAAGTTTGTTGGGGCACCTGGGTGGCTTAGTTGGTTAAGCGTCCGACTTTCGCTTAGGTCATGATCTCACGGTNCAAAACCTACCAAGAATAAACCATAAAGAACAGAAAATCTGAATGGATCTGTAACTAGTTAGGAGACTGAATGAATAATAAAAAAAAAACCTCCCAACAAAGAACAGCCCTGGAACTGATTTCTTNTTTATCTGATATGTCATTTGCAACTATCTTTTCCCATTCCGTTGGTTGCCTATTAGTTTTGTGGGTTGTTTCCTTTGCTGTGCAGAAGCTTTTAATCTTGATGAGGTCCCAATAGTTTATTTTTGCTCTTGATTCCCTTGCTTTGGGGGGTGGCTTCACTAGTAAATCTTAACAATTCAGAGTAACACCAATCTTTTTAAAATTTTTTCCCAAAAGTTTGAAGAGGAAGGCACACCTCTCAACTCATTCTAAGAGGCCAGCTTTACCCTGATATCAAAGCCAAAGACACTTCAAGAAAACTAGGGTGGCTCAGTCAGTTAAGCGTCCAACTTCAGCTCAGGTCATGATCTCACAGTTCATGAGTTTGAGTCTCATGTCTGGCTCTGTGCTGACAGCTCAGAGCCTGAAGCCTGCTTCAAATTCTGTGTCTTTGTCTCTCTCTGACCCTTCCCTACTTGTGCGCGCTCTTGCTTTCTTTCTCAAAAATAAACATTAAAAAAAAAAAGGAAAAATATAGACCAATATCCCTTATGACCACTGATGTAAAAATTCTCAACAAAACACTAACTGAACTGATTAGCAGCATATTAAAAGGATTATACACTGTGACTCAGNGCGCCCCGAGGGGGATTCATTCCTGAAATGCAAGAATGGTTCAACATACAAAAATCATCCATGCAATATACCACACAAACACAATAAAGGGAAAAAAATACATGATCATCTAGATACAGAAAAAGCATTTGACAAAATTCAACACCCTTCATGATAAAAACAGCTAACAAACTAGGAATAGAAGGAAACTACCTCAAAATAAAAGCCATATACGAAAAACCCACAACAAATATCACATTCAACAGTGAAAAACTGAAAGCTTTTCTGCTAAGATCTAGAAAAAGGTAAGGATGCCCACTCCTATTCAACAAAGTGCTAAAACTTCTCATCACAACTAGGTAAGGGCCACATGGGTGGCTCAGTCAGTTGAGTATGTGACTCTTGATTTCAGTTAATGTCATGATTCCAAGGTCGTGGGATGCAGCCCCGCATCAGGCTCAGCACTGAGTATGGAGCCTGCTTAAGATTCTCTCTCTCCCCCTCTGCTCCCTCTCCCCTGCTCACATGCACACGCACTTTCTCTCTCTCTCTCTCTCTCTCTCTCTCTCTCACAAAAAAAACAGTTGAAGAACTAGGCAAGAAAAAGAAATAAGCATTCAAATTGGCAAAAAAGTAAAATTATCTGTTTGCAGATGATATAATCTTATGTAGAAAACTCCACACACAAAAAGTTAGAATAGATGAATTCAGCAAAGTAGCAGGATACAAACTCAACACATAAAATTCAGTTGCATTTTCATACATGAACAATCTATAAAGCAAATTATAAAAACAATTCTATTTACAATAGCATCAAAAAAAACAAAAACCTAATGATTAACTTAACCAAGGAGGAGAAAAACTTGTACAATTAAAACTGCCAAACACTGCTGAAAGAAATTAAGTAAGACATAAACAGAAAACTCATCCCATGTTCTATATTCAAAGATTTAATATTGTTAAAAAGTGAATATTATTACCCTAAGTAATCTATAAATTCAATGCAATCCCTATCAAAATCCCAATGATGTTTTTTGCAGAAATAGAAAAGGATACCCTAAAATTCACATGGGCTCTCAAAGGACCCCAAATAGCTAAAACAATTTGAAAATGAAGAACAAAACGGGAAAATTCACGCTTCCTGATTTCAGAACTTACTGCAACGCTACAGTAATCACTGTACAGTAATACATGTGATACTGGCATAAAGAGACATACAGACAAATGTAAGAGAATAGAAAGCCCAGAAATAAATCCTTGTAATATACGATGAAATGATTTTTGCCGAAGGTACTAAGACCATTCAATGGGAAAAGGATAGACTTTTCTTTTTTTTGTTAATGTTTATTTATTTTGAGAGAGAGAAAGAAAGAGAAAGACAGCTGCACGTGAGAGAGCGAGCAGGAGAGGGACAGAGATAGGAGAGAGAATCTGAGGCAGGATCCAGGCTCTGAGCTGTCAGCACAGAGCCCGATGAGGGGCTCAAACCCACAAACCAAGAGATCATGACCTGAGATGAAGTCAGACGCTTAACCCACTGAACCACCCAGGAGCCCCAGGATAGTCATATTAATAAATAGTACTAGGAAATCTAGATACCTGCAGGCAAAAAAATGAAACTGGGCCCTTACCTAACACTATATACAAAATTAACTCAAAAATGGATAAAGGACTTAAAACTCTTGGAAGAAAACACAGGACAAAAACTTCACAATAGTGGATTTGACAACTTTCTAGATATGACATCAATGGCACAGGTAACAAAAAGAACAATCTGAACCTCGAAATTTTTTTATTTTTCTAATTCAAAAATTTAAAAATCACTTCAAAAAATTAAAATTAAACATGGAACTACCATATTATCCAGCAATTCCACTTCTGGTTATATAACCAAAAGAATCAAAAGCAGGGTCTTGAAGAGATACCTATACACCCATGTTCATAGCAGCATTATTCACAATAGCTAAAATACAGAAGCAACCCAAGTGTCCATCAACAGATGGACAGATAAGCAAAATGTGGTACATGCATACAATGGATATATGATTCCACTCGTATGAGGTACTTAGAGTAGTCAAATCATAAAGACAAAAAGTATAATTGTAGTGGTCAGGGGCTGGAGTTGGGGAAGGGGGATGGGTAGTTATTTAACAGGTATAAAGTTTCAGTGTTACAAGATGAAAAGAATTATGAAGATGAATGGTAAGGATGGCTGCACAATGATATGAATGTATTTAATACTACTGAACTACATATTTAAAAATAGTTAAGATGGTAACTTTTATGTTGTATTTTTCCACAATTAAAAAAAAAGATGGAAATCCGGCCATCTGCCACAATATGAATGAATCTGGAAGGCCTTTTGCTGTGAAATGTGCTAAGACACAGAAAGACAAAAAAACTGCATGATCTCACTTATGTGAGAAATCTGAAATAGTTAAACTCATATATATAGATAAAGTAGATAGTGGCCTCGGGGAGGGGGAAAACAGGGACATGTTAGTCAAAAGTACAAAAGGTCAGTCATACAAGGTAAGTCCTAGAAACCTACTGTACAACATAATGTCTGTAGTTTAACAATATAGTACTGTATATGCAAAAATTTGCCAAAAGTAAATCTTGTTAAGTGTTCTATCACGTGCTGAAAAAAGTTAATCTATACCATTGCTACAAGGCAATTAAAAAAAATGAATCTGTGCATATCTAAAATCCATTCATGAATGTCTATGCCTTACAACTGCTTAGGACAGCAGTTAGTCCAAAAGCAAATTCCAGAAATACTGGTGAGGTGTCATAGGATTACCATGATGACCTATGTACTCTCAAGCCTCTCTTGAATCCCATTTTCTACAATTCATTGAACTCAGGAGAATGAAATGAAGTTTATCAATCTGGATTTCTGAGAATGCAAAAAACATTTTTAAACAAACTTTCTGACACTGAGGGGGAAAAAGAATGATTCCATTATGCATAAGTATGACTGAAAAATATCTGAAATACAACTTTAGCCTGCAATCTATATAAAAACAAAGTTCTAAAATCCATTTAAAAAGGGGCGCCTGGGTAGTTCAGTCGGTTAAGCGTCCAACTTCAGCTCAGGTCATGATCTCACGGTCCATGGGTTTGAGCCCTGCGTCAGGCTCTGTGCTGACAGCTCAGAGCCTGGAGCCTAGTCTGGATTCTGTGTTAGCTCTCTCTCTGTCCCTCCTCCACTCTCATGCTGTCTCTCTATCTCAAAAATAAACATTAAAAAAATTTTTTTAGGGGCGCCTGGGTGGCTTAGTCGGTTAAGCGTCCGACTTTGGCTTAGGTCATGATCTCGCAGTTCGTGGGTTCGAGCCCCGCATCGGGCTCTGTGCTGACTGCCAGCTCAGAGCCTGGAGCCTGTTTCAGTCTGTGACTCCCTCTCTCTCTGACCCTCCCCTGCTCGCGCTGTCTCTCTCTCTCTCCTAAAAAATAAATAAAACATTAAAAAAAAAAAATTTTTTTTAATCCATTTAAAAAGCAAATAATCTCAGGGTGGCTGGGTGGCTCAGTCAGCTAAGTGTCCAACTTTGGATCCGGTCATGATCTTGCAGTCTGTGAGTTTGAGCCCCATGTCATGTCTGGATCCTGCTTTCGATTCTGTGTCTCCCTCTCCACCCCTCCTTGCTCGTGCTCTCTCTCAAAAATAAACAAACATTTTTTAAAAAATTAAAAGCAAATAATGTCAAAGACAGAATGATACCAGCTCTAACCTTGTAACTCTATCTTTCCTCTAACAGAAGCCAACATTTTATGACTCAGAGAAGCCATATCCCCCACCCCCC